>NC_086448.1:41471315-41790782 GCF_028390025.1 Pseudophryne corroboree
GTGAAGTGGAATCTAGATCGTATTTGTTACCGGGGACACACTACCTCCACCATTTGTCTATATCCCACTGCACTAATTGTGGATACCGGACACACATCTAACACCAACACAGCTGTCAAGGCCTCAGTTATCCACTTTGCAAGACGATGACTGCTGTCATATTTCATCTTCCTCGCAAAGGACTGTTGGACAGTCAATTGCTTAGTTGAAGTAGTACAAGTGGTCTTCCGACTTCCCCTCTGGGATGACGATCGACTCCCAGCAGCAACAACAGCAGCAGCAGTAGGCGTTACACTCAAGGATTCTCCGGAGGAATCCCGGTTAGGAGAGGACTCCTCAGTCATGCCAGTGACATGGCCTGCAGGATTACTGACGTTCCTCACAGAGGAGGAAATTGACATTGAGGGAGTTGGTGGTGTGGATTGCAGGAGCTTGGGTACAAGAGGAAGAAGGGATTTGGTGTCAGTGGACTACTTACGCTCTTACCCAAAGTTTCTGAACTTGACACTGACTTCTGATGAATGCACTGCAGGTGATGTATAAGGGAGGAAGTTCCTAGGTGGTTAACATCCTTACCCTACTTATTACGGACTGACAAAGGAAACACACAGCTTGATACCTATTGTCCGGATTTGTGGAGAAATAATTCCATACAGAAGAGGTGTCTTTTTTGGTATTTTGCCCAGGCATGACAATGGGCTTATTCATATCAAAGACAACAACTGTCTCCCCCGGTGCCTGATTTAAACAAACCACATCAGAATCCTCCTTGTCAACTTCCTCCTCAGCAGCAGCAACACCCATATCCTCATTCTGGTGTACTTCAATAGTGACATCTTCAATTTAAATATCAGAAACTGGACTGTGGGTGCTTCTTCCAGCACTTACAGGGGGCGTTCAAATGGTGGAAGGCCCCGTCCAGTGTTGGGAAGGTCAGGCATCGCAATCGCTGGCACACTTGGACTCTCCTTGGGGATTTGTGATCCATCTTAGAACGCACAGTTCTTTGCTGTGATTTTGCCAGCTTAACTCTTATTATTTTTCTAGCGGGAGGATGAGTGCTTCCATCCTCATGTGAAGCTAAACCACTAGTCATGGACATAGGCCAGGGACTTAGCCATTCCTTTCTACTCTGTGTCGTAAATAGCATATTGGCAAGTTTACGTTTCTCCTCAGACCATTTTCATTAAATGTTTTGGGTCATTTTACTGAACTTTGGCTTTTTGGATTTTACATGCCCTCTACTATGACATTGGGCATCGGCCTTGGTTGACGTTGATGGCATTTCATCATCTATGTCATGACTAGTGGCAGCAACTTCAGCACTAGGAGGAAGTGGTTCTTGATCTTTCCTTTTTTATCCTCCAAATTTTTCTGTAGTTATATAACACAATGGGGGTCATTCCAAGTTGATCGCAGCAGGAAATTTTTTAGCAGTTGGGCAAAACCATGTGCACTGCAGGGGAGGCAGATATAACATGTGCAGAGAGAGATAGATTTGGGTGTGGTGAGTTCAATCTGCACTCTAAATTGCAGTGTAAAAATAAAGCAGCCAGTATTTACCCTGCACAGAAACAAAATAACCCACCCAAATCTAACTCTCTCTGCACATGTTATATCTGCCCCCCCTGTAGTGCACATGGTTTTGCCCAACTGCTAAAAAATTTCCTGCTGCGATCAACTTGGAATTACTCCCTATATGCGGCACGAGGAGAGTGTACCTCTACACCACACAGAGTAAACCCTGGAAAAACTATTTGTATTAAATATTAATAACCCCTTATTTGGAGTAAATAATATACAGCACAGGACAGCACCACTGGACTTATACGGCATTACCACTGGACTTATACAGCAGTACCCCTCGACTTATATGTATTCCACTGGACTTACGTCACATGGACTTATACGGTTGTACCCCTGGACTTATACGGCATTACCCCTGGACTTATACTGCAGTACCACTGGACTTATACAGCAGTCACTGACTTATACGGCAGTACCCCTGGACTTATATGGCAGTACCACTTGACTTATATGGAAGTACCAATGGACTTATACAGCAGTACCACTGGACTTATACAGCAGTACCACTGGATGTATATGGCAGTTCCACTGGACTTATACGGAAGTACCCCTGGATTTATACGACAGTACCACTGGACTTATATGGCAGTACCACTGGACTTATACGGCAGTACCCCTGGACTTATACGGCAGTCCACTGGACTTATACAGCTGTACCTCTGGACTTATACGGCAGTACCACTGAACTTATATGGCAGTACCACTGGACTTATACTGCAGTACCATTGGACTTATATGGCAGTACCACTAGACGTATACGGCAGTTCCACTGGACTTATACGGCAGTACTCCATGACTTATACGGCAGTACCACTGGACTTATACGGCAGTACCACTGGACTTATACGGCATTACCACTGGACTTATACGGCATTACCACTGGACTTATACGGCAGTTCCACTGGACTTATACGGAAGTACCACTGGACTTATACGGCAGTACCCCTGAACTTATACTGCTGCAACACTGTACTGGACATACACGGCAGTCACACTGGATTTATGCGGCAGTTACACTGGACTTATAAGGCATTACCACTGAACTTATAAGGCAGTTCCGTTGGACTTATACAGCATTACTACTGGACTTATAAGGCAGTTCGACTGGACTTATACGGCAGTACCCCAGGACTTATACTGCAGTACCACTGGACTTATGCTCCAGTTCCACTGGACCTATACAGCAGTACCACTAAACTTATATGGCAGTTCCACTGGACTTATACGGCAGTACCCCTGGACTTAGATGGTAGTACCCATGGACTTAAACGACAGTACCACTGGACTTATACGGCAGTATCCCTGAACTTATACGGCTGCACCACTGGACTGGACTTATACGGCAGTAGCCATTGACTTATACGGCAGTTCCCCTTGACTTATATGGCAGTACCCCAGGACTTTTATGGCTGCACCACTGGACTGTACTTATACGTCAGAACCCCTAGACTTATATGGCAGTACCATTTGACTTATACGGCAGTACCCCTGGACTTATATGGCAGTACCCCTAGACTTAAACGGCAGTGCTCCTGAACTTATATGGCTGCACCATTGGACTGGACTTATACGGCAGTTCCCCTGGACTTATAAGGCAGTACCCCTGGACTAATACAGCAGCACCACTGGATTTATGGCAGCATAGGACACCACCACTGGACTTATGGCAGCACAGGACTCAACCACTGGACTTATGGCAGCACAGGACACCACCACTGGACTGATGCAGCACAACACAGAACCACTGCACTGGACTTACACAGCAGCAGCACCGGACTTATGGCAGCTCAGTACACCACCACTGGAATGATGCAGCACAATACAGCACTGGAATGACACATAAGAGCAGGTCGCCACCCTATGCGCCACACCACTTTCCCGCACAGACACTGAGGAGACACGTCCTCTCGCTACACTCTCCAGGACTGGAGTGAAAATGGCGGCAATGCACGGCTCCTTATATGGAATCCAAAACTCGCGAGAATCCGACAGCGGGATGATGATGTTTTGCCTCGTTCTAGTTTCCGAGTCTGGTGGGAAAACCCGAGCCGGACTCGGATCCGTGCTCAGGACGTAATGTTTGGTAGGGTTCGGTTGTCAGGGAACTGAACCCGCTCATCCCTAGTATACACCTGTACTCTCCCTGGCCGGGGGGTGGGGGGGTGGGGGTGGGGCTGCACTCTCCCTGCAGTGCTGTTGCTACAGCTGGCCCTGTGATGTGGTGCTGCTCGGACCAGGATCTATAAAGTTGCATTGGATCATTATGTTGCAAATTCCAAGTTGATCATCATTATATTCTACTCCTTCCCAATCATAATTCAGATTTTAAGTCCCAGCAGGATAGCTAGTGCTGTTGAGGCATTGAAACATAACTGTGACACCGGGTTGAGTGAAGTATCATTAAGACAGGTGAGGACGAGAGAGAGAGAGAGAGAGAGTGTGAGGACAAGAAAAGAGAGAGAGATAGAGAGAAGGGGTGAGGACAGAGGGACAGAGACAGTGGGGGTAAGTACAGGGTGAGATAATCGGCCAGGGCATGTATACAGCCGCACTCACCCTGGCCGGGTGGGTGCAGCACTTTCCCTGCTGTTGCTGGCCAAGTGCTGTGTTGCTGCTGGTGCCGGGATCCCAGACTGCACGGGTTGCAGTACACCACGCGCCATCGCTGGGGCTGCTGCTATTCCTCGATGTTCCCTGCTCATAGGTCTTCTCCCACGGTTATGGCTAAAACCAAGTTGGGTAAAGGACCTCTGACATCACCAGGAGGAGGAGCAAGACTCAACCAGGGTACCCGAAATGTACCCTTGCGGGCTTACTTTCCTCGCCACGCTTTGGGTTACCAAAGGTAGTAGTTGATGGCTAATGACAGTACTATCCTGACGGCCTAGCTCCTCCCCCTGACGTCAGAGGTCCTTTAGACCACTTGGTTCTAGCATCTACCCTTTTCCCACCACTGCGTCGCCTCCCAGAATGCCATGCGCGATGACTTTGCACCAGCACTGGCATTCTGGGAAGGTGGGGGGGGGGAGAGCACAGTGGCTGGAGAGAGACGGTGGGAGTATCAAATGTTGACAGGGAGGTGGGGTTGCTTGGGCAGGCAAGCGGACAGCTAGATCGGCCCATCTAGCCATTGGCCCTTCAGGCATTTGCCAGAATTGCCAAGTGGCCAGTCCGGCCCTTTTCATGACCATCCCCATCCAACTTGTTTGAACTGAGCACTGCAAATAAAGACAAACTTGCAGCGTTGAGATGTGCAGAGCTGATAGAAAATAACCCCAATAGACACAGCTGTAGATATTTACAGCAAGTGGTTTTTTCTAAATACTATTAAGATGGAGAAGTATGTAATCAGGTTTTGCCTTTTTATTTGTCATTAAATATGAATAACTAAGAAAATATAGGATCTGATTCTGAATCAGACTCACTGCTAATGTTCTGAGTTTGGAGTTCTGGGATTTTTTGCTACTATGCATGCATCTACAAAGTTGCATTGGAGCATTATGTTGCGACTGCTACGTTTATCATCATTACATTCTCCTCCTTCCCCAATCCCCATCATAATTCAGTTTTTTAGTCCCAGTGGGATAGCTAGTGGTGTTGAGGCCTTGAAACATAACTGTAACACCGGGTTGAGTGAAGTATCATTATGCTGCCTGGATAAGTAATCTCCTGCATTATGGGGTTTAGGGTTAATAAGATCCTTTTCAGAAATCATTATAAGTAAGGATCCCAAAAATGCACAGAAAAGAAAATCCAAGGCACAAATGGACATCAATGGATCTCTCATCGATGGTCTTCATCCAGGGCGATACTGGCCCACAGGGCAACCCCCTCCTCTAGGGATCAGGTTCCTTACTTTACTTTAATTATACATTATAAATATCTTATCTTAAGGTGGGTACACACTGATAGATATATCTGCAGATCAATTGATCTGCAGATATATCTATGGACAGACCGGGCAGTGTGCTGTGCATCCATCGATGACTGATGGGGACAGACGTCGGGAACTGACATCATAAACAGATAGGGCGTATACACACGCCTGCCCAGTTCAGCTGTCAATCACCGCCAGCTGCCGCAGCATGTGTTCGGGCAGTCGGCTGATCGCCTGTACGCACACAGCGATGCACCAATATATCGGTAGATATATTGGCCATCGGCTGTGCTGCAGGGCCGATGCAATATGTCTGTGAACGACAGAGTTCTCAGAAATATCACCCATACACACTGGCTGACGGACCCGCAATATATCGGCCATTCAATATAACGGCCGATATATCGGCCAGTGTGTACGGGCCGTTACACTACACAGGACTATGATGTATTCTCTACAGTGCATTGCCAATATTTATCTGGAAATTTATCATGCATGCACTAGAAGTATTTATATATTTATCAAGGGGCACAGCCCATGCACTCGCTAATGGGTAGGCTAACCCAGTGGTTCTCAACCTCGGTCCTCAAGTACCCCCAACAGTTTATGTTTTCCAGGTCTCCTCACAGGACTGCAAGTGAAATAATTAGCTCCAACTGTGGGTATTTTATAATGTGTCAGTGAGTAATGAATACACCTGTTCAACTGCTAGGTGAACTGGAAAACATGAACTGTTGGGGGTACTTGAGGACCGAGGTTGAGAACCACTGGGATAACCAATGTAGCGGCTGGCCACACCCCTTCTGGAGACTGGGAACACCCTTAAACATGGGCCCGTACCAAGGCATGCTGCTGTGGGCCCTTCATGCCCTAGTCCGAAACTGTCTCCATCTATTGTGCCAATGGTTGTTTTCATCAATTACTGCAAACAATAGACGGACCATGAGTGGCAAACCATCAATGGTTATAAAATATTGATGTCAATGGCCATCCCAAATTCCAGGTTAAGAATGCCAAAGATTTCAGGTAAAGGGTATGGGAGATTCATTTTCAACAAGCATTTGGGTCAGATGTACTAACCCTTAAAGAGTGAAAAAGTGGTGAGATAAAGCACCAACCAATCAGCTCTGAACTGTCATTTTTCAACCACAGCCTGTAACATGGCAGTTAGGAGCTGATTGGCTGCTATTTTATCTCTCTCCATCGTATTACTCTCCAAGCTTTGTACAGATCATCTCCAACTTTATTTTTAAAAGTGAAACTGGCATTTAACTCGTTATCACATCACCAAATCTCCAAAACACATTAAGTACATTTTAGATCATTGATATTACCAAAGGATTTTTACTTAAAACCTCTGCAGACAAATGAATTATTTCATTTTCCTGTGTACAGTGTAAGGCTTTGTACTGTAAGCACAATGGCTAATTTCAAATGTTGTAAAATCTTTCAATCGTTAATTGCACTCCTGGGGGAAAAAGAAAAAAAAACCTGGAGGAAACAGTGCGTTGTTACTTAATTAACCATTTATTGTTAAAACTCACTGACTAATTATGTTAAATCAGTTGGTTAACTGGTGAAATCTACATATAGGCATTGTGGGAATTAAAGAGAGAAAAAAATACAATTGTTTAATTAAGTTAATTTTTCTAAGGAGCGCAGCAATTCTTCTTTGGCTCGAGAACAGTTGTATTGAACACTATTCATTTAAGTTCTGCATAGCCTTCGACTGTTCTGTTAAACCATACAATGAAGGGAATAAAAGGCAGAGCACTGTCTGATATATTATCAGATGAATGCACTTGACCATTGGATAATTAGGAATTCAGCTGGGTTTTGAAATGTTATCCTAAAATAGAAAAAAAATCAAGACCGCCATTCAAAACGAGTCTTCTGTTCAAAGGTTCCTACATCTGCTGATAATTCTTCTAAATGCTGCCATTTGTATCCAGATAGAAATTGAAACATTATTTTTCAACACTTGTCCAATTTTAAACTTCAACTTATATTCGTTAATGTTGCATTTTAAATCCCTAGACAGAAATTTAAAAAAAAACTGTTGCTGGCATTATGCAGCGACATAGCAATATTAAAATCTCACAAGAAATGATTATACCGTGCTTCCCACCTAGTATATTGCCATGCACAGGGGTTAAAGTTGGGGGGGGGGAAGGGGTGGAACCGAGTTCCTCCACCTTTATTGGTAAGGTGGAACTAGTTCCACCTCCTCCATGGCCATAGGCGTGCGCAGGGGGGGTTCCTGGTGCGCACAGGCACCCCCTAATGTCTGTAAACCCCCTCACACACACCTGCTGCTGCTGCAGAATCGGCGATCGCCGAGTGTGCTCATTTCTGTCCTCTGACCATTGTGCCCGCCACCCCCTCCGCTCAGTCTGGCTGTCAATCATTTTTATGGTGCAGCATCACTGACGTAATCCTACTCCCAGTTCCTCTAACTTGTGGGATGTGTCGTGATGATGTCATGCCACGTGCATGCCCGCTCATGCTCCTACCCATGCTCCCTCTCTCCTCATCATGTGCCAATGCCAGAGAATACAGCGTTCCTCTTGGAGGAGGACAAGTTCAAATTCAATATCAATATATATTTCGAGAGATTAGGATATAATCTATGGTAATAAAATATACAAATTGAACATATATTAAACAGATTTTATCTATCTATCTATCTATCTATCTATCTATCTATCTATCTATCTATCTATCTATCTATATATCTGTGCATCAATTCTCTATATTATTTCGTTTGCATTGAGTGCCAATATGTGGTGGTAGACACGCCTGATAGGTGGTGCTAGACACGCCCATTAGTTGGTGTTAGACATGCCCAATAGGTGGTGCTAAACACGCCCTTCTAATCGTGCACCCCCTAATAAAATGTCCTGCGCATGCCTATGTCCATGGCCCTGCACAGTAAATTCCAACGGAAAAGCCCGCCCTACCACCCACGTCAATAGAAGATGCAGGTGGCACTACTGTGGGCATTATGTGCATAAGGACACTACTACTGTGGGCACTGTGTATAAGGGCCACTACTGTGTGGCATAACGTGTATAAGGGGTACCACTGTGTAGTGTAATGAGAATAAGAGGCACAACTGAGTGAGGTAATGTGAATAAGGGGACCTACTGTGTGGTGTAATATGAATCAGGGGTGCTATGTGTGAATAAGATTGTGCTACTGTGTGACCTAATTTGAATTGGCGGTACAATTGTGTGGCCATGTCCCTTCCTTGTGAGACACTGTCCCTTTATAAAGTATGTGAAAGTAGGGCACACATTTAAAGCTTGAAGGGGGCGCCAAAAACCCTAGCTCTGGACCTGGCTCCACCTAGGTGGCAGGGGAAAAGAGTAGAGATGAGCGGGTTCGGTTTCTCTGAATCCGAACCCGCCCGAACTTCATGTTTTTTTACACGGGTCCGAGCGACTCGGATCTTCCCGCCTTGCTCGGTTAACCCGAGCGCGCCCGAACGTCATCATCACGCTGTCGGATTCTCGCGAGGCTCGGATTCTATCGCGAGACTCGGATTCTATATAAGGAGCCGCGCGTCGCGGCCATTTTCACACGTGCATTGAGATTGATAGGGAGAGGACGTGGCTGGCGTCCTCTCCGTTTAGAAATTAAAATAGATAGGAGAGTGAGAGTGAGACACTTCATTTACTTACTGGAGCTTAGGAGGAGTTATACTAGTGACTGATGACCAGTGACCTGACCACCAGTGCAGTTTTATAATTTATTATTATTTAATAATCCGTTCTGTTCTTGTTCTCTGCCTGAAAAAAACGATACACAGTGACTCAGTCACACTCACATACCATATCTGTGCTCAGCCCAGTGTGCTGCATCATCTATGTATAATATCTGACTGTGCTCACACAGCTTAATTGTGGGGGAGACTGGGGAGCAGTTATAGGTTATAACAGGAGCCAGGAGTACATATTAAACAGTGCACACTTTTGCTGCCAGAGTGCCACTGCCAGTGTGACTGACCACTGACCACTGTGACCAGTGACCTGACCACACTGACCACCAGTATAGTATATTGTGATTGAATGTCTGCCTGAAAAAGTACACTCGTCGTGTGACTTGTGTGGTGTTTTTTTATTCTATAAAAATTAAAAAACTCATTCTGCTGACAGACAGTGTCCACTCCAGCAGGTCCGTCATTATATAATATATACCTGTCCGGCTGCAGTAGTGATATATATATATATTTTTTATATCATTATTTATCATCCAGTCTACTAGCAGCAGACACAGTACGGTAGTTCACGGCTGTAGCTACCTCTGTGTCGGCACTCGGCAGTCCATCCATAATTGTATACCACCTACCCGTGGTTTTTTTTTTCTTTCTTCTTTATACATACTACATCTCATTATCATCCAGTCTATATTAGCAGCAGACACAGTACAGTATGGTAGTCCACGGCTGTAGCTACCTCTGTGTCGGCACTCGGCAGTCCATCCATAATTGTATACCACCTACCCGTGTTTTTTTTTCTTTCTTCTTTATACATACTACATCTCATTATCAACCAGTCTATATTAGCAGCAGACACAGTACGGTAGTTCACGGCTGTAGCTACCTCTGTGTCGGCACTCGGCAGTCCATCCATAATTGTATACCACCTACCCGTGTTTTTTTTTTCTTTCTTCTTTATACATACATACTACATCTCATTATCATCCAGTCTATATTAGCAGCAGACACAGTACAGTACGGTAGTCCACGGCTGTAGCTACCTCTGTGTCGGCACTCGGCAGTCCATCCATAATTGTATACCACCTACCCGTGGTTTTTTTTTTCTTTCTTCTTTATACATACTACATCTCATTATCATCCAGTCTATATTAGCAGCAGACACAGTACAGTACGGTAGTCCATGGCTGTAGCTACCTCTGTGTCGGCACTCGGCACTCGGCAGTCCATCCATAATTGTATACCACCTACCCGTGGTTTTTTTTTTCTTTCTTCTTTATACATACTACATCTCATTATCAACCAGTCTATATTAGCAGCAGACACAGTACAGTACGGTAGTCCACGGCTGTAGCTACCTCTGTGTCGGCACTCGGCAGTCCATCCATAATTGTATACCACCTACCCGTGGTTTTTTTTTTCTTTCTTCTTTATACATACTACATCTCATTATCATCCAGTCTATATTAGCAGCAGACACAGTACAGTACGGTAGTCCACGGCTGTAGCTACCTCTGTGTCGGCACTCGGCAGTCCATCCATAATTGTATACCACCTACCCGTGGTTTTTTTTTTCTTTCTTCTTTATACATACTACATCTCATTATCATCCAGTCTATATTAGCAGCAGACACAGTACAGTACGGTAGTCCACGGCTGTAGCTACCTCTGTGTCGGCACTCGGCAGTCCATCCATAATTGTATACCACCTACCCGTGTTTTTTTTTTTTTTCTTCTTTATACATACTACATCTCATTATCATCCAGTCTATATTAGCAGCAGACACAGTACAGTACGGTAGTCCACGGCTGTAGCTACCTCTGTGTCGGCACTCGGCAGTCCATCCATAATTGTATACCACCTACCCGTGGTTTTTCTTTTCTTTCTTCTTTATACATACTACATCTCATTATCATCCAGTCTATATTAGCAGCAGACACAGTACAGTACGGTAGTCCACGGCTGTAGCTACCTCTGTGTCGGCACTCGGCAGTCCATCCATAATTGTATACCACCTACCCGTGGTTTTTTTTTCTTTCTTCTTTATACATACTACATCTCATTATCATCCAGTCTATATTAGCAGCAGACACAGTACAGTACGGTAGTCCACGGCTGTAGCTACCTCTATGTCGGCACTCGGCAGTCCATCCATAATTGTATACCACCTACCCGTGTTTTTTTTTCTTTCTTCTTTATACATACTACATCTCATTATCAACCAGTCTATATTAGCAGCAGACACAGTACGGTAGTTCACGGCTGTAGCTACCTCTGTGTCGGCACTCGGCAGTCCATCCATAATTGTATACCACCTACCCGTGGTTTTTTCTTTCTTTCTTCTTTATACATACATACTACATCTCATTATCATCCAGTCTATATTAGCAGCAGACACAGTACAGTACGGTAGTCCACGGCTGTAGCTACCTCTGTGTCGGCACTCGGCAGTCCATCCATAATTGTATACCACCTACCCGTGGTTTTTTTTTCTTTCTTCTTTATACATACTACATCTCATTATCATCCAGTCTATATTAGCAGCAGACACAGTACAGTACGGTAGTCCACGGCTGTAGCTACCTCTGTGTCGGCACTCGGCAGTCCATCCATAAGTATACTAGTATCCATCCATCTCCATTGTTTACCTGAGGTGCCTTTTAGTTGTGCCTATTAAAATATGGAGAACAAAAATGTTGAGGTTCCAAAATTAGGGAAAGATCAAGATCCACTTCCACCTCGTGCTGAAGCTGCTGCCACTAGTCATGGCCGAGATGATGAAATGCCAGCAACGTCGTCTGCCAAGGCCGATGCCCAATGTCATAGTACAGAGCATGTCAAATCCAAAACACCAAATATCAGTAAAAAAAGGACTCCAAAACCTAAAATAAAATTGTCGGAGGAGAAGCGTAAACTTGCCAATATGCCATTTACCACACGGAGTGGCAAGGAACGGCTGAGGCCAGGATGAGGAGGATATGGGTGTTGCTGGCGCTGGGGAGGAAATTGACCAGGAGGATTCTGATGGTGAGGTGGTTTGTTTAAGTCAGGCACCCGGGGAGACACCTGTTGTCCGTGGGAGGAATATGGCCGTTGACATGCCTGGTGAAAATACCAAAAAAATCAGCTCTTCAGTGTGGAGGTATTTCAACAGAAAAGCGGACAACAGGTGTCAAGCCGTGTGTTGCCTTTGTCAAGCTGTAATAAGTAGGGGTAAGGACGTTAACCACCTCGGAACATCCTCCCTTATACGTCACCTGCAGCGCATTCATAATAAGTCAGTGACAAGTTCAAAAACTTTGGGCGACAGCAGAAGCAGTCCACTGACCAGTAAATCCCTTCCTCTTGTAACCAAGCTCACGCAAACCACCCCACCAACTCCCTCAGTGTCAATTTCCTCCTTCCCCAGGAATGCCAATAGTCCTGCAGGCCATGTCACTGGCAATTCTGACGAGTCCTCTCCTGCCTGGGATTCCTCCGATGCATCCTTGCGTGTAATGCCTACTGCTGCTGGCGCTGCTGTTGTTGCTGCTGGGAGTCGATGGTCATCCCAGAGGGGAAGTCGTAAGCCCACTTGTACTACTTCCAGTAAGCAATTGACTGTCCAACAGTCCTTTGCGAGGAAGATGAAATATCACAGCAGTCATCCTGCTGCAAAGCGGATAACTGAGGCCTTGACAATTATGTTGGTGTTAGACGTGCGTCCGGTATCCGCCGTTAGTTCACAGGGAACTAGACAATTTATTGAGGCAGTGTGCCCCCGTTACCAAATACCATCTAGGTTCCACTTCTCTAGGCAGGCGATACCGAGAATGTACACGGACGTCAGAAAAAGACTCACCAGTGTCCTAAAAAATGCAGTTGTACACAATGTCCACTTAACCACGGACATGTGGACAAGTGGAGCAGGGCAGGGTCAGGACTATATGACAGTGACAGCCCACTGGGTAGATGTATGGACTCCCGCCGCAAGAACAGCAGCGGCGGCACCAGTAGCAGCATCTCGCAAACGCCAACTCTTTCCTAGGCAGGCTACGCTTTGTATCACCGCTTTCCAGAATACGCACACAGCTAAAAACCTCTTACGGCAACTGAGGAAGATCATCGCAGAATGGCTTACCCCAATTGGACTCTCCTGTGGATTTGTGGCATCGGACAACGCCAGCAATATTGTGTGTGCATTAAATATGGGCAAATTCCAGCACGTCCCATGTTTTGCACATACCTTGAATTTGGTGGTGCAGAATTTTTTTAAAAACGACATGGGCGTGCAAGAGATGCTGTCGGTGGCCAGAAGAATTGCGGGACACTTTCGGCGTACAGGCACCACGTACAGAAGACTGGAGCACCACCAAAAACTACTGAACCTGCCCTGCCATCATCTGAAGCAAGAAGTTGTAACGAGGTGGAATTCAACCCTCTATATGCTTCAGAGGTTGGAGGAGCAGCAAAAGGCCATTCAAGCCTATACAATTGAGCACGATATAGGAGGTGGAATGCACCTGTCTCAAGTGCAGTGGAGAATGATTTCAACGTTGTGCAAGGTTCTGATGCCCTTTGAACTTGCCACACGTGAAGTCAGTTCAGACACTGCCAGCCTGAGTCAGGTCATTCCCCTCATCAGGCTTTTGCAGAAGAAGCTGGAGACATTGAAGGAGGAGCTAACACGGAGCGATTCCGCTAGGCATGTGGGACTTGTGGATGGAGCCCTTAATTCGCTTAACAAGGATTCACGGGTGGTCAATCTGTTGAAATCAGAGCACTACATTTTGGCCACCGTGCTCGATCCTAGATTTAAAGCCTACCTTGGATCTCTCTTTCCGGCAGACACAAGTCTGCTGGGGTTGAAAGACCAGCTGGTGAGAAAATTGTCAAGTCAAGCGGAACGCGACCTGTCAACATCTCCTCCTTCACATTCTCCCGCAACTGGGGGTGCGAGGAAAAGGCTCAGAATTCCGAGCCCACCCGCTGGCGGTGATGCAGGGCAGTCTGGAGCGACTGCTGATGCTGACATCTGGTCCGGACTGAAGGACCTGACAACGATTACGGACATGTCGTCTACTGTCACTGCATATGATTCTCTCACCATTGAAAGAATGGTGGAGGATTATATGAGTGACCGCATCCAAGTAGGCACGTCACACAGTCCGTACTTATACTGGCAGGAAAAAGAGGCAATTTGGAGGCCCTTGCAAAAACTGGCTTTATTCTACCTAAGTTGCCCTCCCACAAGTGTGTACTCCGAAAGAGTGTTTAGTGCCGCCGCTCACCTTGTCAGCAATCGGCGTACGAGGTTACATCCAGAAAATGTGGAGAAGATGATGTTCATTAAAATGAATTATAATCAATTCCTCCGTGGAGACATTGACCAGCAGCAATTGCCTCCACAAAGTACACAGGGAGCTGAGATGGTGGATTCCAGTGGGGACGAATTGATAATCTGTGAGGAGGGGGATGTACACGGTGATATATCGGAGGATGATGATGAGGTGGACATCTTGCCTCTGTAGAGCCAGTTTGTGCAAGGAGAGATTAATTGCTTCTTTTTTGGTGGGGGTCCAAACCAACCCGTCATTTCAGTCACAGTCGTGTGGCAGACCCTGTCACTGAAATGATGGGTTGGGTAAAGTGTGCATGTCCTGTTTATACAACATAAGGGTGGGTGGGAGGGCCCAAGGACAATTCCATCTTGCACCTCTTTTTTCTTTAATTTTTCTTTGCGTCATGTGCTGTTTGGGGAGGGTTTTTTGGAAGGGACATCCTGCGTGACACTGCAGTGCCACTCCTAGATGGGCCCGGTGTTTGTGTCGGCCACTAGGGTCGCTTATCTTACTCACACAGCTACCTCATTGCGCCTCTTTTTTTCTTTGCGTCATGTGCTGTTTGGGGAGGGTTTTTTGGAAGGGACATCCTGCGTGACACTGCAGTGCCACTCCTAGATGGGCCCGGTGTTTGTGTCGGCCACTAGGGTCGCTTATCTTACTCACACAGCTACCTCATTGCGCCTCTTTTTTTCTTTGCGTCATGTGCTGTTTGGGGAGGGTTTTTTGGAAGGGACATCCTGCGTGACACTGCAGTGACACTCCTAGATGGGCCCGGTGTTTGTGTCGGCCACTAGGGTCGCTTATCTTACTCACACAGCTACCTCATTGCGCCTCTTTTTTTCTTTGCGTCATGTGCTGTTTGGGGAGGGTTTTTTGGAAGGGACATCCTGCGTGACACTGCAGTGCCACTCCTAGATGGGCCCGGTGTTTGTGTCGGCCACTAGGGTCGCTTATCTTACTCACACAGTCAGCTACCTCATTGCGCCTCTTTTTTTCTTTGCGTCATGTGCTGTTTGGGGAGGGTTTTTTGGAAGGGACATCCTGCGTGACACTGCAGTGCCACTCCTAGATGGGCCCGGTGTTTGTGTCGGCCACTAGGGTCGCTTATCTTACTCACACAGCTACCTCATTGCGCCTCTTTTTTTCTTTGCGTCATGTGCTGTTTGGGGGGGGGGGTTTGGAAGGGACATCCTGCGTGACACTGCAGTGACACTCCTAGATGGGCCCGGTGTTTGTGTCGGCCACTAGGGTCGCTTATCTTACTCACACAGCTACCTCATTGCGCCTCTTTTTTTCTTTGCGTCATGTGCTGTTTGGGGAGGGTTTTTTTGGAAGGGACATCCTGCGTGACACTGCAGTGCCACTCCTAGATGGGCCCGGTGTTTGTGTCGGCCACTAGGGTCGCTTAGCTTAGTCATCCAGCGACCTAGGTGCAAATTTTAGGACTAAAAATAATATTGTGAGGTGTGAGGCATTCAGAATAGACTGAAAATGAGTGTAAATTATGGTTTTTGAGGTTAATAATACTTTGGGATCAAAATGACCCCCAAATTCTATGATTTAAGCTGTTTTTTAGTGTTTTTTTAAAAAAACACCCGAATCCAAAACACACCCGAATCCGACAAAAAAAATTCGGTGAGGTTTTGTCAAAACGCGGTCGAACCCAAAACACGGCCGCGGAACCGAACCCAAAACCAAAACACAAAACCCGAAAAATTTCCGGCGCTCATCTCTAGAAAAGAGTTCCACCACCTCTGCAGGACCACTTTAAGCCATGGCCATGCATAATGGCCAAAGTGTATTAATAATATGAATGCAAGCACAAACAACTCTGGAAAATTATTGTAGCCAATTGTTTTGCTGGATTGTTCCACTTGTTTCTTTTTTGTGTGTGTGGGGAATATTTATATGGAAGTTTTCGTTATTTCAATTTAAGGTAAAAAACCTAATAAAATTTTCTCCTAATCTATGTAAGTAGAGTGAAGGGTTGTTGTGTAGAAGATCTAGAGTATTTAGATAGACAATCATTGGATCAACCCCATATGGTTGAGATGCATTAGGTTGGCAGGGTCAAAAGTTTCAAAGGGTCAAAAAATTTACATGAAAAAGTAGACAGTAGAAAAGGTTGACAGGTATAAAAGTTTGACAGGGTCAAAAGGCTGACATGGAAATAGTTGACAGAAAAGGTCGACACATGTTTTTTGGGTGCCATTTTCTATGTTTCATCACGTGTGACCCCAGTAATTACAAACTTATACCCTAGCAGGCTCGCTTCACTCGCCACGCTTCGGGTAGGTTACTATACCCAATTGTTGCCCACGTGGATGGAAAATGAAGCAAAAGTTAAAAAAAAAGAAGAAAACAAAACAAAATTGTGTCTTTCTAGCATATATGTGTCGACCAATTTGACATGTCAACATTTTGTACCTGTCAACCTTTTGACCCTGTTGATCTAATGCATGTCTATCTAGACACTGTCTATACATTGGCATTCATAGTGAAGAGGCGAATTTGCAAAATAGGAGAAAGTTGCAGTTTCAGACGCAACTTCTACTTGTTTAGAGCAGCGCAATGGGCGAGGGAAGGGGCATGCAATCTTAGCCAATTACATTTACGCTGGGTACACAATACACATCAGGACGATGCATGTCCCAACCAACCCGAAAACCGATGGCATGACATACTACTGCATGATCCCATGTACGACCGCGTAATATCTTGTTACATGCCGCATTCACCCGTATAATATAGCCAGCAGCATATCAGATGGGCCAATTCCCCTGACAACAACTGGAGGCATGCAATAGCAGATACACACTATGCAATAGGGACGATATATATCATCCAATATATCGCCTGATGTATATCCGGCCTAAGGGAGTATCAACATCCAGAGGCAGAAGTAGATTTGGCCATCAGGTGATTATCTGTTGCGATGCTCTGATGTGAGATACAGTATGTGTTACTGATTATTATCAGCATTGGACATAAAATAAGAATTGTTCCTGTGACACTACTGGTTCCAGCAAGCCATGGCAACTAACCAAAAAAAAAAAAAAAAGTAAAACACCCATGACAGAATATATTCAGTATATAAATATATAAAAGACACAATTACTGTACGTCCTGTTTTACCCACTTTCAGTATTTCTCACCTAAATCTGGATGAGGTTCCTATTATTCCTTTCAACTTTAAATCATGTGGAAAAAAATATTACACTAAGGGTACAATTCTAGGTTGATTGCAAAACAACATTTTCCTCTAATGGGCCAAACCATGTGCACTCCAGGGGGGGGGGGGGGGGGGGGGCGATATAACATGTGCAGAGAGAGTTAGATTTGGGTGAAGTGTATTCAAAGTGAAATCTAAATTGCAGTGTAAAAATAAAGCAGCCAGTATTTACCCTGCACAGAAACAATATAACCCACCCAGATCTAACTCTCTCTGCACATATTATATCTGCCCCCCCCCCTGCAGTGCACATGGTTTTGCCCATTAGAGGAAAATGTTGTTTTGCAATCAACCTTGAATTAGGCCCTATATCCTATTATCAATGAGAACTTGCTACTTGCATAGCGGCAAAGCTACAGGCAGACCAGTCAGCAAAGTGGCTCTGTATTGGTAAGAAGTACTTACACCCCACGGGGGGCACAGCATGATTGCGTTTTATTAAAACAAATGTATCAATGTATTTATTTTTTAAAACAGTTCATATTAAAATGTCAGTCATCAACTTCAAGTTAATGATGATGATTGTCATATTGCTACCGCAGTATACACTTAAAGCTAACGATTTCTATAAGGATTTCTATAAGCAAGTAATTAGTTTGTCACTGTCATTGATGTGCGTTGTCTCTCACATACAGTAGTATGGACTCTTTTAAGTAAACTTTTTAATCCTTATTTATTACATATGTGTTTTTACTTTTAACTAAGGTGTATACAACTGTTTTTTTTAAGGAACTGGAACACAGGAAATCACTAGGCAGGGGGATGTTGCCACATTGGGTGTGGTATGTTAGGTAGATTAAATTTAGGCCGTCAGTGTCTCGGTCGACCACTATTGGTCGACAGTAAGTAGGTCGACTTGGTTTCTAGGTCAACAGTAACTCTAGGTCGACATGTACTAGGTCAACATGAGAAAAGGTCGACATGAGTTTTTTTTTACTTTTTTTGGTGTCGTTTTCTCCATACAGTGACCGAGAACGCCAATTAGTGCACTGTGTCTCCTCGCATGGCTTGCTTCGCTCGCCATGCTTCGGGCAAGGTTACCGTTCCCAATTGTAGTCCACGTGTGATGCCCCACTCCAAGTGAGAGTATTTGCTGTTTATTTGTAAATACTGCCATTATATACATTTAATGGAGCCTGTGCATCGTTGGTGACAGTGGGGCTAGAACTACAGAGCTAGCGCATGGTGAATGGGGACTCTCACCCGCGTGCTGGCTACACAAATGTCACATGATGCTTCAGTGAGGGGCTGGCTCATGCTGGCTACTGTGACTGTTGGAGGTCACATGCAACTCCAGGGAGAGGCTGGCTCATGCTGGCTACTGTGACTGTTGGAGGTCACATGCAACTCCAGGGAGAGGCTGGCTCATGCTGGCTACTGTGACTGTTGGAGGTCACATGCAACTCCAGGGAGAGGCTGGCTCATGCTGGCTACTGTGACTGTTGGAGGTCACATGCAACTCCAGGGAGAGGCTGGCTCAGGCTGGCTGGTGTGAACTTTGGTGGTAGTTGGAGCAGCCATCTTAAGAGAGAGTTGCCTGGCAGCTTAGAGGGAAGCAAGCCGGGTGCATCTCCGGTTCCCGGTGTCTGGTCTGAAGAAGCAGCAGACCGGATATCACAGCCGTCTCCTGTGAATCTTCCCAGCTTCTGATGGCTTTTTGAGGCGGTGCAGGATAAGGTTCCCTGTGTCTGCAGCCAGAGAGGTAGTTCTTGAGGCAGCCCCAGCTTGGAGCGGCAGCCAAGAAGGAGTGAGTTAGCTGCAGCACTGACCAGGTTGTGACAAGGAGGGTGAGGTCTGTAAATCCCCAATTATTGCACCGCTCACATCATCACCAGGAGACTAGGAATAGAAATGCCCCAAAAGTCAGTTTATTACACTCCAGCAGCTTTACCATGCCGTTATTTAAGTAACTCGATTACCAGACGTAGAGTCATGGGAGTACAGCAACTTTGGAGATAGAGACTCTAGCTCTCTGCGTAGTACTCTTAAGTAGAGACTTCATCCAGAGTCATGTAACTCCCTCATCATATCGTACAATATAGTCACAATTCTTAGGCCACTGGTGCGAGAGCTGGCAGGATTAAGTAAAACAGCTATGAAAGGCTATTACCTAGGAAAGCAAAACAGATGTCAGCATTAACTTTATTAAAGGGAACAGAGCTTTAAACAACCAGTATAACTTTAAATAGGCTATTGCCAGTAACTATGCTAAGTTGGAGACTAATCAGGGATTAGCCAGAAAGACATACATTCAGCGAAGATTAATGTTGCCGCACAGCAAAGGAAGGATTGTTACATTATGGCCCTCATTCCAAGTTGTTCGCTCGGTATTTTTCATCGCATCGCAGTGAAAATCCGCTTAGTACGCATGCGCAATGTTCGCACTGCGACTGCGCCAAGTAACTTTACTATGAAGATAGTATTTTTACTCACGGCTTTTTCTTCGCTCCGGCGATCATAATGTGATTGACAGGAAATGGGTGTTACTGGGCGGAAACACGGCGTTTCAGGGGCGTGTGGCTGAAAACGCTACAGTTTCCGGAAAAAACGCAGGAGTGGCCGGGGAAACGGTGGGAGTGCCTGGGCGAATGCTGGGTGTGTTTGTGACGTCAACCAGGAACGACAAGCACTGAACTGATCGCACAGGCAGAGTAAGTCTGGAGCTACTCTGAAACTGCTAAGTAGTTAGTAATCGCAATATTGCGAATACATCGGTCGCAATTTTAAGAAGCTAAGATTCACTCCCAGTAGGCGGCGGCTTAGCGTGTGTAACTCTGCTAAATTCGCCTTGCGACCGATCAACTCGGAATGAGGGCCAATATACGTATCGCTTACAGAAGGGATAGAACCGCAAATTACCCGAATAGATACAACCAACTGTATTTGATATTCTTTAACCCCTCATTTACTCCATTCACTTCAGACTTCATATTGTCTCAGGAAATAACCCTTTAAGGACAAGTGCACGCAAAACTAACTATACCTAGCTACAAAGGACAGTGGTTTTATGGGGCCCCATTTGCAGGAATATTGGGGGTCATTCCGAGTTGATCGCTAGCTGAAAAACCGGCACTTCTGCGCATGCGTATGCGGCGCAGTGCGCGCGCGCGATGTACTTTCACAACGGCCGATGTATTTTTACACAAGGTCTAGCGAAGCTTTTCAGTCGCACTGCTGGCCGCAGAGTGATTGACATGAAGTGGGCGTTTCTGGGTGTCAACTGACCGTTTTCAGGGAGTGTTCGAAAAAAAGCAGGCGTGGCTGGCCGAACGCAGGGCGTGTTTGTGACGTCAAATCCGGGACTGAATGGTCTGAAGTGATCGCAAGCGCTGAGTAGGTCGAAGCTACTCAGAAACTGCACAATAATTTTTTTTTTAGCCGCTCTGCGATGCAATCGTTCGCACTTCTGCTAAGCTAAAATACACTCCCAGTGGGCGGCACTTAGCGTTTGCACGGCTGCTTAAAACAGCTAGCGAGCGATCAACTCGAAATGACCCCCATTGTACCACAATTGTTTCTGTACATGTAATTTGAATGTAATAAGAATGTCCAAAGTTGTTATATATTCTTGTGCTTGTGATTTATACATATATTTAATCTAAGTTGTAATCGAATGTGATAAACTTTTTAAAGTTATTTACAGCAGAAGAAACCTTCACCAAAGTGTTCCAGTTAAATAAATTCCTGCAACGAAAATGTAAAGTCAATGTTTGCGAGTAATCTACCTTGAAGTACATTGTGTTGTGAACTGACATTGATATTTATGTCCTGTAAGACTTCCGTGATACTTACCTTGGTGGGTGTCACACACACGTGGATCATAAAGTAAGAAAAAGTTACAAAAATGAGGAAAAAATGTGAAAAAGTCATGTCGACCTTTTGTCATGTTGACCTAGAAGACCAAGAGTCCCTGTCGACCTAGAAACCATTTCGACCTACTTACTGCCGACCAATAGTGGTCAACTTAGACAGTGTCGACATACTTACTGTCGACATAAAGACTGGATCCCTGCCACACTGACCACCACATTCCTGGCTTTCACGCACACCAGCAGTCTGATTCTGTGAGCAGCTGTACATCTTTTAACAGAGCCGCGTTTAGTGTCAAGCACTCTCCCCTCTTTACACCTTAGGGATTCCCAATAAGATTATCAGACCTATGCATCCTATTCTGTGCTGCATAGGGACAAGTGCGCCGTGCGACTCATACACTTGCTCAGACTAAAAACATTGTGAGCTTGCATGTGACATTGACATCCCACCTACCTCTGATTCAGGCCTCGGGTGGCAGTACGGATGGTGTAATGGTAAACATTACGGCCCTAACTATGTGGAATTTGTATATTCTCCCCGTACTTGTGTGGATTTCCTCCGGGCATTCTGGTTTCCTCCCACAATCCAAAAATATACTGGTAGGTTACTTGGCTACCGACAAAAAAATTCACCCTTGTGTGTAGTCTGTGTCAGACTTGCGGCCCACCAGGAGAATGCGGTAGTAGGGACCCATACTTTTAAGCGTGGTCAGCCGACATAGTAGAAAGTGCATGGTCTGTGCCTTCTCAAATAATATATATAGTCAGTGTCGGACTGGGGTATGAAGGGCCAACCGGGGTGAATACAGTTATAGGGGCCCATATTTAGGAGTGTGACCAGAATACAAAGGGGGTGTGGCCAGCCTCCACAGAGTCTTGTGCAGTGTAATGCAACATATCTACCATGTATAATACTAGTGCACAGTCTGGAACCTGATCCCTAGAGGAAGGAGTGGGCCCTCAGGCAGTGGGGCCCACCGGTGGTTTCCTCTGTACCCCTGTGGGCCAGTGGGCCAGTCTGACCCTGTATATAGTACTGTAAATATTGCTAGTGCATGCCTGGTAATGTGACGGAACAGCAATGCACTATATAAAATACACAGTTCTGTTCAGTAT
Organism: Pseudophryne corroboree; assembly: GCF_028390025.1. Lineage (NCBI taxonomy): Eukaryota > Metazoa > Chordata > Amphibia > Anura > Myobatrachidae > Pseudophryne > Pseudophryne corroboree. Next base: position 41,493,983 of record NC_086448.1, read on the forward strand.
AATGTAACATATGTATATTTCAAATGCAGAGTTTGGAACCTGATCCCTAGAGGAGTTGGTGGGTCCTCACGCTGTACCCCTGTGGTCCAGTCCGACCCTGCCTATGGGCCAAGTGGTTCATATCTGGTGCCACATTCTGGGTCGGATGTAATGGCTTGCGAGAGGGCCGGAGCTCCAAGACTGTTGTAAACGTAAACGCCTTGTAAATGTTTGCTGCTTTAAAAAAAACGTACAAGTTCAGCCAGAGTCCCGGAGCTCCGGCCGTCTCGCAAGCCATTACATCCGGCCCTTTGTTTCTATGTGTTTCCTGTTCGTCTGTTTTAGGGTCATCTGATGCAATGGCCAAGTGATGAGCCTGTATTAAATATTGTGTCTGCATCTTACTTTTTTCTGTAAAGATATGCTTAAGAGAAGCTAACTACAGTACATGTCCACTGGTGTTACTAATACAGCAGGAAGACTAAATGACATTTTTCCCAGTCTCAAAGCTCCTGAGACTGTTACAGTATATATACTGTATATGTTTTTGCAAATGCCCTCAGTAGCTCCTCTACAGACTTATGTTTTAGGTTTAGTGATCAGTCAATAAGAGGGCACCATAGCCAGTCAGTTTTGATTTGTTAAAGTTTGCAACTGCAACAACATAAACAGTTTGTTACTTTTTTCATCCTATGTTGATTTATTTAATACACCCTGAAGCGCTTCTGCTTACCTTTTTGATTTTGTAACAGAAATGCGACTTGTTTGTTACACTAAATGTGCCTACGGTAGTGCTGCGGGGCATGTTTGCTCCCTGAAATCCAGGCCAGCAAGAAAAGTATCTTGTCTGGAGTTTCAAGACGTGGCTGCTGTTATCAGTGAGTGGACAGAAGAGGAGGAATTCAACGCAATCCGACACATTTTAGCAAAGAATATTTGTATTTATTTTTTGTTAAATAGAGCGAATCTTATTTCTGGGATTATGTCCAATTTAAGGGATTTTCTGGCAAAGAGTTTTACAATCTTACCTTTAGTGTCAGAATACTCAGCTTAACAAAATATTTCATGGAGTGTACTAATCTATTTAAAGGGATATGCACGGCAAACTAATGGTTTGTGCGGATGTATTTGATCTACAATATTTTTAGGACTATTTGAACAGGTGTGTAGCAACATATAGCAAGGGGTGTGGTATTGAAGGTCGACAGTAACTAGGTCGACAATGTCTAGGTCGACCACTATTGGTCGACAGTAACTAGGTCGACAGGGTGTCTAGGTCGACAGGGTCTTTAGGTCGACATGTTCTAGGTCGACAGGTCAAAGGGTTGACATGAGTTTTTTATGTTATTTTGGTGTTGTTTTCTTCGTAGAGTGACTGGGAACCCCAATTAGTGCACCGCGTCCCCTCGCATGGCTCGCTTCGCTCGCCATACTTCGGGCATGGTGCCTTCGCTCCGCTACCGCTTCGCTCGGCACAGATTACCATTCCAATCGTAGTCCACGTGGATCGTTAAGTATGAAAAGGTTCAAAAAAAGAAATAAATTGTGAAAAACTCATGTCGACCTTTTGACCTGTCGACCTAGAACATGTCAACCTAAATACCCTGTCGACCTAGACACCCTGTCGACCTAGTTACTGTCGACCAATAGTGGTCGACCTAGACATTGTCGACCTAGTTACTGTCGACTTAGAGACCAGATCCCATAGCAAGACCAGGCTCGGACTGGCCCACAGGGGTACAGGGGAAACCACCGGTGGGCCCTACTGCCTGGGGGCCCACCTCCTGCTCTAAGGATCAGGTTCCAGACTGTGCACTTGAATTATACATTATACATATGTTACCTTATACTGGACTATGGTGTATTTTCTACAGTGCATTGCTGTTATTAATCTGTTATTAATCTGGTACATTAACATGCATGCAGCAGCTGAATTTACTATATATATTTATGAAGGGGCCCAGACGCTGCACTCTCTAATGGTTAGTCAAACCAATGAGGTGGCAGGATACCCCCCCCTCTGCAGACTGGCCACACCCCTTACATGGGCCCCTACTACTGCATTCCCCCGGTGGGCCCTATATGCCCCAGTCCAACACTGAGCAAAACTCTAGATCAGAGGTTCTCAAACTGTGTGCCGTGGCACCGTGGGGTGCCTCAGGACACTTGCAGGGGTGCCTTGGATTGGTGGTCCAGGACCAATTCAACTTACAGTATTTATGGTCACTGCTATAGGCAAAACCAGTGCCAGTGGCTGCCAATTATAAAATATGTGGACAAACAGAAGCAAATCTTGTCCCTCAACACACAACTGACCCTAAGTATGACATACAGTATACAAAATTTACTTCATTTAATATTTCTTTCTAAATTTCTCAGTAGGAGACTTTTGGCCTAGGGGTTCCGTGAAAAAAAAATCTGATACTCTAGGGCATCGTGACTCAAAAAAGTTTGAGAACCACTGCTCTAGGTCAAAGATAGCCCATGTTGCAGGGTTACAAGTCTCAAAATAATCTTTCAGTCACAGTCTCTGGGCCTAATTCAGACCTGATCGCAGCAGCAAAATTGTTCTCTAATGGACAAAACCATGTGCACTGCAGGGGGGCAGATATAACATGTGCAGAGAGAGAGTTAGATTTGGGTGGGTTATTTTGTTTCTGTGCTGGGTAAATACTGGCTGCTTTTTTTTTTTACACTGCAATTTAGATTTCAGTTTGTACATGCCCCACCCAATTCTAACTCTCTCTGCACATGATATATCTGCCCCACCTGCACTGCATGTGGTTCTGCCCATTAGAGAACAATTTTGCTGCTGCGATCAGGTCTGAATTTGGCCCTCTCTCTAGTGACTTGCAATTTCACAACAGTTGGAGAGTATCAGGAACCCAGACATATTGAGAAGGAGACAACGACAAGTAGACTGTCAAAGACAGAAGTCTTCAGAATAAGAGCACATTGTCTGATGAGCAACACAGAGCAGGGGCAGGAAAAAGGATGTTGGAAACAATGGTTGATTGCAGAGCCACGCAGACAGGAACGCTGGAGATGTTCGCACAGTTTTTGTGTAACTTCAATTAAACAGGAACATGTGGCCAACATAAACAAGAGCGTTGTTAGCTTGAGTCAGATATAGACGTCGAAATGCAAACAGAGGACTTTAGAAAGCAGTGTAGTCAAATGTGAAATTGGGTGAATGGACAGGTGGCCGGGATTTTAAGAGATAGGTGGAATGGTCAGACAGAAGCCAAAGATCAGCGTAGGCAGCAGGGGAATCAGGTCGGGAAGAGAAACCTGGATCAGGAAGCACAAAAAGCAGCATATATGGCCTAATTCAAGGTTGATTGCAAAATAAAATTTTCCTCTAATGGGCAAAACCATGTGCAGTGCAGGTGGGGAGATAGAACTTGCGCAGAAAGAGTTAGATTTGGGTGGGTTATATTGTTTATGTGCAGGGTGAATACCGGCTGCTTTATTTTTACACTGCAATTTACATTTCAGTTTGAACACACCCCACCCAAATCTAACTCTCTCTGCCCCCCTGCAGTGCACATTGTTTTGTCCATTAGAGGAAAATATTGTTTTGCAATCAACCTTGAATTAGGCCAATAGTCCAAATTCAATACTGAGTAGATGCATGAGAAATTAGGGTGAAAGAATCAGGCAGTCGGCTTAGGGGTCATGATAAGAGACTTAATTGAAAAAAGACAGGCACAATACTATCCACACAAATTCTTAACAAGCCCCAGAGCTAGACAACCCGGGAGACCACAACATAGAGAAATCCAGTCCTACAGATTGCACAGCAGGCTTTTTTGCCCCTGTAGAGATTGGCCAAAAAATAGCAAGTTCCTCCTCCAAGATTCTGCCAGCTCTACATCTAAAAGTGAAAGCTATTTTTCCGACAACCCTTGTGTTGTAATAATGAACAAGATTAGGATGCCTGAAGGTGCAGCTGTACCACCACTGTTGGCACACTACAATGCATCTGGATCCATATGAGCCTTACCCACTATACCAGAGATTTTCAACCTTTTACAACTCGCGGCACACTGAAAAAGATTTAAATATTGCCAAGGCACACTCAAATATAATGGTGATGCATGGTGCAGTTGCGTGTCCTAGGATATCATGTTGCAGCTTCTCCATAGGTTACGCCTGAGCCACATCTGAGAAAGCCAGAACAGCCCAACACTGCCCGGGCCCATAAATAGAACTGGCTCTGCAACCACTAAACCCACCAGTATTGATCGTTCCAGGGCCTCAGTAGCGGCAAAACACTGACGGGCCTGGCTGTGCTTCTATGGCGGCACACCTGGAGACTGCTCAGGGCACACTAGTGTGCCACGGCACAGTGGTTGAAAAACACTGCACTATACAATAAAATAACAATACAGAAACAACTTTGAAACTTTGCGGCAGATGTATTAAGTCTGGAATAAGGATAAAGAAGTGATAAAGCGGTTATAAGTGCAAGGTGGTAATGCACCAGCCAATCAGCTCCTAACTGTCATTTCTCAAATCCGTAATGATTGTCTGGTGTGTTATCACCTTGCACTTATTACTGCTTTATCACTTCTTCAGGTTAATACATCTGCCCCTTAATTTAAATAAATATCTCTAGGCACCACATGCCCTCCTTCCCCGCCTTAACTTATGCAATTTAGAAGCATGTACATGGAAAATACTCCCATACACAGGTATGCTCGGAGTTCAAAAGTTAATGTGCTGGTTGCAAAGAAAAGTATCACAATAAAGTATAACATATTTGTCTTTTCTAGTAAGTCCTAAAGAACCTTTATCACAGTATTTTAAAATTGAAAATTCCCATTTACAGATACTTGGTCTGAAATCTAATATTCCAAAATTACTGCAAATGGTTTCAGATCCCTGATAAATATTACTCAACGTCTTTTTTTCCTCTCCTTCCACTCCACAACTTCTACCATGGAGTAATATCTTCCCTAAAGTATGTCTGAATCTATTTGATAAGGGCACTTGAAAAGTTGAAAGCTATAATCTTTTTAAAAAGGGTCAAAGGAAGCAATCTCAGTAACATTTCAATGGCTGGCTTCTTGCTACTGAAGAGAGCATTAAATGCCACTCTACAGCTAAATTCCCCACTTGATCTGGAGGTACGGATAACTAGTCTGACTGTTCTGCTTAGAGCTGTGCTAGACTACAGCCTTATTTAATTGAATAGTTAGAGATATAAATGCCTTGGTTTAGTTTCTTTCTCCCCTTCTACGCACTGTAAAATGCAGTAGTATACTGTACGTATAATGTTACAAAATTATTAAATATACTCTAATGACCTACTGTATATTAGTGTAGGCTAATTTTAATGCTCTCTACATTATAAATGCTTTGAATAACTTAAAGGTTGGTATTCAAATGATATATCATGCCCAATCGCCTTTCTAAAGTGATCCCCGTTATCTTGCATATTGCGCACATAGTAATCAGGTTTAGCTGCGTAAAGGGTTGGGCGCCCTCACTACCTCAGGGGTAGCGAGCTGAAATGATGATACCACAACCATCAGCAGAAACAGAATGGGTGTGAAAGGGGGTGAAAAGAATTGAATACCGCCCAAAGTGTCTTATTGGTTTAATATGCAAACGGTTGTGTTTCATACTAATTACTCCATAACATTTAGCCTTTTACTATATAATAGAAGGGGGGTGGAACAAAAATGTTGACATTCAGAATGTCACCATGTGCATTTTATTGACATGTTTTGGATTGTATATAAGGCCCTCTCACAGTGATTTGGGCAGCATTTTACACAGGACCTCCAGAGACAGGGCATACGGGACTGCCAGGGGGTGTGGTATAGCTCATAGACAGTTAAAAGATAGACAGTCATTAGTTAGACACTATATGGTCGACAGTCAAAAGTCAGACAAGGTCAAAATTCAGACAGGGTCAAAAGTCAGACAGTACAAAAGTCAGACAGGGTCAAAAGTCAGACAGTCAAGTCAGACACTGTCATAAGTGTTTTTAAACATTTTTAACCCAAATTTGGAGAAATTCGTCCCCTTGCGGGCTCGCTATGCTCGCCACGCTTTGGGCTCGCTCGCCACAACTATACTAAAAGGTAATAGTTTGTGACATGGATAGTAAATGAGGCAAAAGTTGTAAAATAAACACAGAAAAAAAAATTGTGTCTGACTTTTGACCCTGTCTGACTTTTGACCCTGTCTGACTTTTGACTGTCTGACTTTTGTCCCTGTCTGACTTTTGACCCTGTCTGGCTTTTGACTGTCGACCATATAGTGTCTAACGAATGACTGTCTATCTTTTAACTGTCTGTATAGACAGGAACCCCTGCCAGGGCAACATTACTTTCTTTACTGGTGCAGAAATCCTTAAAATACTCCTAATATGCAGGGAAGAATTTTGTGCCATTAACCCTGTACATTAGGCATTAACCCTTTAAAGGTGCACAGTCACACTGGTGCAGTAACTACCCGCAGTGCAGCCAGAGCTTTTAATACAGGGGCAGCATTAACCCTTGGTGCGCACTGGTGTTGTAATTGTAGCTGCCCACAGTGCAGTGCAGAGCTCTTAATACAGGACACTATTAACCCTTTACTGGTGCTGTAACTGCCCACAGTGCTGCCCAGAACTCCTAATAGTAATACAGGGCAGCATTAACCCTTTATTGGTACACGCTGGTGCTGTACCTGCCCACAAAAGTTTTTGGTGTGTGACAATTTTCAAAGGTGTGCCACCATTACTATAAGAGCATTGAGTCGCAGCAACATGTAAAAACAATAAATACAGATACAGTATGCCCACATTCATCTTACCCATAAACAGGTCAGGAATTAGTCGCAATTGTGATGATTCACTGCAAGCTTCAGCCCGTTCATGGGAGAGTACGGACCACACACATTCGCGGGCATGCTAAACGTGTCAAACCAGTCTTGTTTGTCATGATTAGACTATGAGACCAGCAAGACACATCTGTATAAAAAAAACACAGGCAAATAAATAACTAAATAAAAAAACTTGTGTGTGTTCAGGGTCAGGCAGTGCCAATGTGTTAAAATAATGCTCAGTAGGTGCTGTACCATGGCATTAATATTATAAGCGCTGTGTGAGTCGCAGTGTGAAGTTGTTGTCCGTTGTTAAAAAATTATTATAATAAGAAATTATTTATTTTTTTAACTTGTGTGTGTTCAGGGCTAGGCAGTAGGTGTCATGCCACCAGGTCAATAATATAAGCGCTGTGAATCAATATGAATCACGATCAACCGATAGAAGAGCAAGAGCAGCAACAAAGTACTAGTTCTGTGGCCGCTGCCAGTGTGGATGATTGTAATATTAGTACTGTACTTCAAAGCCGGTACTCAGGGGCAAGTGGGCAGCAAAAACACCTGGTCTATCTAGGAGTGACACTGCAGTGGCAGACAGGATAGAATGTTTAAAAACTAGGCCCCAAAGAGCACGTAATGCAAAGAAAAAAAAGTGGTGCACCGAGGTTGCTGGGTGACTAAGCTAAGCAACACAAGTGGGCGGCACATACACCTGACCCATCTAGGAGTGGCACTGCAGTGGCAGACAGGATGGCACTTTTAAAAACTAGGCCCCAAAGAGCACATAATGCAAAGAAAAAAAGAGGTGCAATGAGGTTGCTGGGTGACTAAGCTAAGCGACACAAGTGTGCGGCACATACACCTGACCCATCTAGGTGTGTCACTGCAGTGTCAGACAGGATGGCACTTAAAAAAACTAGTCCCCGAACAGCACATGATGCAAAGAAGTAAAAGAGGTGCAATGAGGTCACTGGATGACTAAGCTAAGTGACCCAAGTGGGCGGCACAAACACCTGGCCCATCTAGGAGTGGCACTGCAGTGGCAGACACAATGGCAGTTTTAAAAACTAGGCTCCAAACAGCACATGATGCAAAAAAAAAATAAGAGGCGCAAGATAGAAATGTCCTTCGGCCCTCCCAAACACCCTTATGTTGTATAAACAGGACATGCACACTTTAACAAACCAATCATTTCAGCGACAGGGTCTTCCACACGACTGTGGCTGAAATGATTGGTTTGTTTGGGCCCCCACAAAAAAATAAGCAATTAATTCCCCCACCAAAAAAGAAGCAATTAATCTCTCCTTGCGCAAACTGGCTCTACAGAGGCAAGATGTCGTCCTCATCCTCCGATTCCTCACCCCTTTCAGCGTGTACAGTACATCCTCCTCCTCCTCACAGATTATTAATTCATCCCCACTGGAATCCAACATCACAGGTCCCTGTGTACTTTCTGGAGGCAATTGCTGGTAAATGTCTTCCTGAACGAATTTATAATTCATTTTTATGATCATCTCCACATTTTCTTGAAGTAACCTCCTACGCCGATCGCTGACAAGGTGAACGGCTGCACTAAACACTTTTTCAGAGTACACACTGGAAGGGGACAATTTAAGTAAAATAAAGCCAGTTTGTGCACGGGCCTCCAAATTGCCTCTTTTTCCTGCCAGTATACATACGGACTGTCTGACATGCCTACTTGGATGCTGTCACCCGTATAATCCTTCACCATTCTTTCAATGGTGACAGCATCATATGCAGTGACAGTAGACATGTCAGTAATCGCAGATGTCAGACTGCCCTGCATCACCACCAGCGGGTGGGCTCGGAAATTTTTACCCTTTTCCTTGTAGCCCCGATTGCGGGAGAAATTGAAGGAAGAGATGTTGACGGGTCACATTCCGCTTGAGGTGACAATTTTCTCACCAGCAGGCCTTTGAACCTCTGAAGACTTGTGTCTGCCGGAAAGAGAGATACAATGTTGATTTTAAACCTAGGATCGAGCACGGTGGCCAAAATGTAGTGCTCTGATTTCAACAGATTGACCACCCTTGAATCCTGGCAAAGCGAATGAAGGGCTCTATTCACAAGTCCCACATACTTAGCATAATCGCTTCGTCTTATCTCCTCCTTCAATTTCTTCAGCTGTTTCTGCAAAAGCCTGAAGAGGGGAATGACCTGACTGAAACTGGCAGTGTCTGAACTGACTTCATGTGTGGCAAGTTCGAAGGGTTGGAGAACCTTGCACAAGATGGAAATCGTTCTCCACTGCACTTGAGTCAGGTGCATTCCCCCTCCTTTGCCTATATCGTAGATGGATGTATAGGCTTGAATGGCCTTTTGCTGCTCCTCCAACCTCTGAAGCATATAGAGTGTTGAATTCCACCTTGTTACCACCTCTTGCTTCAGATGATGGCAGGGCAGGGCAGGTTCAGGATTGTTTGATGGCTCTCCAGTCTTCGGCATGCAATGGTTGAATGCCGAAAGTGGTCCACAATTTTTTTGGCCACAGACAGCATCTCCTGCATGCCCCTTTCATTTTTCAAAAAATTCCGCACCACCAAATTAATTGTATGTACAAAACATGGGATGTGCTGGAATTTGCCCAGATGTAATGCACACATGATATTGGTGGCATTGTCCGATATCAGAAATCCTTAGGAAAGTCTAAGTGGGGTAAGCCATTGTGCGATGATGTAACTCAGTTTCTGTAAGAGGTTGTCAGCGGTGTGCCTCTTATGGAAACCAGTGATACACAGCGTAGCCCTCATAAGAACGAGCTGGCATTTATGAGATGCTGCTACTGGTGCCATTGCTGTTAGAAAAAAAGAATTTGAGGGCAGATAAGAACCACTTGGCCCACCTAGTCTGTCCTTTTTTTTAACTATATTTTTATCTCAAAACTTATTTGATCCATATTTCTTTGTAAGGATATCCTTATGTCTATCCTATGCATGTTTAAATTGCTCTACTGTCTTAGCCTCTACCACCTCTGATGGGAGGTTATTACACTTGTCCACTACCCTTTCTGTAAAGTGATTTTTCATAAAATTTCCCCTGAACCCCCTACCCCCTCCAGTCTCAGTGCATGTCCACAAGTCCTATTGCTTCTCTTCATTTGGAGACTGTTTCCCTCCTGGACTTTGTTAAAACCCTTGATAGTAACATAGTATTTGAGGTTGAATAGAGGCAAATTGCCCATCATGTTCAACCTGTTTTAAGTTGTGATGATTCTACACACTTGCTAAATAATGTTTTATGACTAGTTAGCTACTATAACTAATGTAACCCCCAGATTTACCACGTTGATATTTTAAGTATTATAACCTTGGATAGCTTTTTCATTCAGAAATGTATCCATTCCTTTTTTAAATCCAATTACAGAGTCCGCCATTACCAATTACAGAGTCTGCCATTACCACCTTCCCTGGCAGGGTATTCCACATCCTGATTGCCCTAACAGTGAAGAACCCTTTCCTCCATTGCGTTTGGAAATTTCTCTCCTCCAGTCGCAGCGAGTGCCCACGTGTCCTAAACTGTGTTCTTTTAATAAATAATTCCTCTGATAACTCTTTGTGATGTACCTTTACATATTTGAAGATATTAATAATATCTCCTCTTAGGCGCCTCTTTTCTAGTGTATACAGATTCAGCCTAGTAAGTCTTTTCATATATTCCAGTCCTTCTAGGCCTTTAATCAATTTAGTAGCTCGCCTTTGAACACTTTCGAGTTCACTGATGTCTTTTTTATACAATGGTGCCCAAAACTGAACACAATATTCCAGGTGCGGACGTACCAATGCCTTATACAGCGGCATGATTACATCCGAGTCCCTTGTCTCAATTCCCCTTTTTATGCACGCTAGCACCTTACTTGCCTTCTTTACTGCTTTTTGACATTGTGTACGGTTATATTTAAAAGTTTCTATCATGTCCCCACTTTCCCTTCTGTGCTCCAAACTATACATATTAAGATTGTTTAGTTTTTCTGGGTATGTTTTGTGATGTAGGCCATGCACCATTTTAGTTGCCCTTCTTTGTACAGTCTCTAATGTATTAATATCCTTTTGAAGATATGGCCTCCAGAATTGAACACAGTATTCTAAATGAGGCCGTACCAATGACCTATACAATGGCATTATTACTTCTTTCTTTCTGCTGCTGATTCCTTTCCCAAAGCAGCCAAGCATCTGACTAGCCTTCACCATTGCTTTGTTACAGTGCTTACCTGTCTAACTCACCTGAAATAGTGACTCCTAGATCCTTTCCTCCTCAGTAATTTCCAGTATAGTGCCATTAATACTATATTTAGCCTTTGGATTTTTGAGACCCAAGTGCATGATTTTACATTTTTTGGCATTAAACTGTAATTGCCACACTCTTGACCATTCCTGTAGTCTACCAAGATCCTCAGTCATTTGTTTTACCCCACCTGGTGTGTCTACTCTGTTGCATACCTTTGTGTCATCTGCAAAAAGGAATACTTTCCCTTTAATGCCATTTGCAATGTCACCAATAAAGATATTATAAAGCACTGGTTCAAGTACAGATCCCTGGGGTACTCCACTGGTAACATTTCCCTCCTGTGAATGCACTCCATTTACCACAACTCTCTGTTTTCTATCCTGCAACCAAGATCTTATCCATTCAATAATCTTAGTATCCAATCCCAAGCTTCCAAGTTTATTTAGCAGTCTGCTATATGGAACAGTGTCAAAAGCCTTACTAAAGGCTTACTAAGCTATATCCACTGCTCCACCTTTATCCATCACTTTAGTCACGCAGTCAAAAAAGTGAATAAGATTTGTTTGACATTATCTCCCCCCAGTGAATCCATGCTGTTGTTGCTGTTGGAGGCAATACATCTACCCAGTGGGCTGTCACAGTCATGTAGTCATTAGTTTGCCCTGCTCCACTTGTCCACTTGTCCACATGTCCGTAGTTTAGTGGACACTGGGTACAAACGCATTTTTCATGATACTGAGGACACTTTTCTTAATGTCCCTGTACAGTCCGGGAATCACTTTCCTAGTGAAGTGTAATCTAGATTGGAATTGGTACTGGGGACACACTTCCTCCATCAATTGTCTAAATCCCACTGCACCAATGGTGGATACCGGATGCATGTCTAACACCAACATAGCTGTCAAGGCCTCAGTTATACACTTTGTAACAGGATGACTGCTGTCATATTTCATCTTCCTCGCAAAGGACTGTTGGACAGTCAATTGCTTACTTGAAGTAGTAAAAGCGGTCTTCCGACTTCCCCTCTGGAATGACGACTGACTTCCAGCAGCAGCAGCAGTAGGCGTACCACTCAAATATCCTCTGGAAGAATCCCGGTTAGGAGAGGACTCCTTAGTCTTGCCAGTGACATGGCCTGCAGGACTACTGACATTCCTGGCTGAGGAGGAAATTGACGTTGAGGGAGTTGGTGGTGTGTCTTGCAGGAGCTTGGGTACAAGAGGAAGAAGGGATTTAGGTGTCGGTGGACTGCTTACATTCTTACCCAAAGTTTCTGAACTTGACAATGACTTCTGATGAATGCGCTGCAGGTGACGTATAAGGGAGGATGTTCCTAGGTGGTTAACATCCTTACCCCTACTAATTACGGATTGACAAAGGCAACACATGGCTTTACACCTGTTGTCCGGATTTGTGGAGAAATAATTCCTTACCAAAGAGGTAGCTTTTTTTATATTTTGCCCAGGCATGACAATGAGCTTATTCATCCCACAGACAACAACTGTCTTCCCTGGTGCCTTATTTAAACAAACCACATCAAAATCAGAATCCTCCTCATCAACTTCCTCCTCAGCGCCAGCAACACCCATATCCTCATCCTGGTGTACTTCAACAGTGACATCTTCAATTTGAATATCAGAAACTGGACTGTGGGTGCTCCTTCCAGCACTTGCAGAGAGAATGCAAATGGTGGAAGGAACCACCTTATCCTGTCCAGTGTTGGTAAGGTCAGTCATCGCAACCACCGACACACTTGGGGATTTGTGATACTATCGAAGAATGCACAGTTCTTTGCTGTGCTTTTGCCAGCTTAACTCTTATAATTTTTCTAGCGGGAGGATAAGGTCTTCCATCGTCATGTGAAGCTGAACAACTAGTCATAAACATAGGTCAAGGCCTTAGCTGTTCCTTGCCACTCCGTGTCATAAATGGCATATTGGCAAGTTTACGTTTCTCCTCAGACCATTAAAATTTATTTTTTTGGGTCATTTTACTGAACTTTGGCTTTTTTGCTTTTACATGCTCTCTACTATGACATTGGGCATTGGCCTTGGCAGACGATGTTGATGGCATTTCATCATCTATGTCATGACTAGTGGCAGCAACTTCAGCAGTAGGAGGAAGTGGTTCATGATGTTTCCCTATTTTATCCTCCAAATTTTTGTTCTCTATTATTTTTCTGAAGTTATATAACACAATATGCGGCACAGGAGAGCATACTTCTACACCACACAGGGCAAAACCTGTAAAAATTATTTGGATTAAATATTAATAACCCCTTTATTTGGAGTAAATAATATTCAGCACAGGACAGCACCACTGAACTTATACAGCAGTACCACTGGACTGGATTTATACAGCAGTACCACTGGACTTGTACGGCAGTACCACTGGACTGATTTGGCAGTATCACTGGAATTATATAGCAGTACAACCGTACTTATTCGGCAGTACCACTGGACTGGATTTATACGGCAGTACCACAGGACTTATACGGCAGTATCGCTTGACTTATATGGCAGTACCACTGAACTTATACAGCAGTATCACTGGACTGGATTTATATGGCAGTACCACTGGATTTATATGGCAGTACCACTGGATTTATATGGCAGTACCACTGGAATAATACCGCAGTACCACTGGACTTGATTTATACGGCAGTACTACTGGACTTATACAGCAGAACCACTAGACTTATACAGCAGTATCACTGAAATTATATGGCAGTACCACTGGACATATATACGGAAATACAACTGGACTGGATTTATACAGCAATACCACTGGACTTATACGGCAGTATCACTAGAATTATATGGCAGTACAACTGGACTTATATGGCAGTACCACTGGACTTATACGGCAGTATCATTGGAATTATATGTCAGTACCACTGGACTTATACAGCAGTACCGCTGGACTTGATTTATACGGCAGTACCACTGGACTTATATTTCAATACCACTGGACTTATAAAGCAGTATCTCTGGAATTATATGGCAGTACCACTGGACATATATATGGCAGTACCACTGGACTGGATTTATCTGGCAGTACCACTGGATTTATATGGCAGTACCACTGGATTTATATGGCAGTACCACTGGACTTGATTTATTCGCCAGTACCACTGGACTTATATGACAGTGTCACTGTACTTATATGGCAGTATCACTGGACTGGATTTATACGGCAGTACCACTGGACTTATACTGCAGTACTACTGGACATATATGGCAGTATCACTGGAGTTATATGGCAGTACCACTGGACATATATGGCAGTACCACTGGACTTGATTTATATGGCAGTACCACTGGACTTATACGGCAGTATCACTGGAATTATATGGCAGTACCACTGGACATATACAGCAGTATCACTGGACATTTCCGACAGTACCACTGGACTGGATTTATATGGCAGTACCACTGGATTTATACAGGAGTACCACTGGATTTATACAGCAGTACTACTGTAGATATATACGGCAGTATCACTGGAATTATATGGCAATACCACTGGAATTATATGGCAGTACCACTGGACTTGATTTATACGGCAGTACCAGTGGACTTATACAGCAATATCACTGGACTTATACGGCAGTATCACTGGACAGGATTTTTATGCCAGTACCACTGGACTTATACGGCAGTATCACTGGACTTATACGGCAGTATCACTGGACATATACGGCAGTACCACTGGGCTTATACAGCAGCACAGGGACACCACCACTGGACTGATGCAGGACAACACAGCACCACTACAATGAATGGACTTATACAGCAGCTCTGGACATATGGCAGCAGAGGTCACCACCAGTGTGACTGGACTGATGCAGCACAAGACACCACCACTGGACTGATGCAGCACAACACAACAGAGCACTGGAATGACACACATAAGACAGAGCCGGTCGCCACACCACTTTCCCGCACAGACAGTCACTGACTGACACTGAGGTAAGAGACACATCCTCTCGCTACACTATTCAGGACTGGAGTGTAAATGGCGGCGACGTGCGGCTCCTTATATGGAATCCAAAACCCACAAGAAACCGACAGCGGGATGATGACGTTTTTCCTCGTTCTGGTTTCCGAGTCAGATGGGAAAACTCGAGCCGTACTCAGATCCGGGCTCAGGACGTGATGTTCGGTAGGGTTCAGTTCTCAGAGAGCAGAACCCACTCATCTCTAAAAAATACTTTACCTCTAGTACAGGGAAAGTTTACCATCAAAAAATATAAAGTTCCCAACATGCCATACACCACATGCAGTGGCAAGGTAAGGTCCAGGACTCGCCTTTTGTTTGCAATTGGTGGTTCTAGAACTGCTGCCAGTCAGGCATATTCTTCTGTAACCTCACATTATGATGCAATAACTTCTCACTCAGAGTTTAGAAGTGGTGCCAAATGTAAAACAGGCAAATGAGTTCAGAAAAACCCCACTAAGGCTAAAGAACAAACTGTATTTTCAGAAATGTCACAAATTCCTGAGGAGAGTCTAAAGGAATCCGTGTCAGTTTTGTGTGAGTCTGTCATTTCTGACATGGATACTGTACTCATAGAGAAGTCTCCTTCCATAATTTCTGTACCCTCGGCAAATGTGGGGATGAGCAGCACAAGTATAGTGCAACAGGATGAGAAGGATATTTTTGTAGCTGACCCATTAATGAAGATGTTGATAATGATGATTTTGTTTGTGTAAGGCAGTGGTCCCCAAAATTTCTTGAATCACTGTGCTCTAGAGTATCATCAATTTTTCATGGCACCCCTAGGATAAAAGTTTTTTTATTGATAAATTTGGAGAGAAAAAAATTAAATTAAGTAAATTGTGACTACCTGTCATCCTTAGGTTCAGATATGTTGTGGTGTACAGTTTTGCTTATGATTCTCCACATGTTTTATGATTGGCAACCACTAGCACTGGTTGTGCCTATCGCTTTCATCATAAATGATTTGATATGGTCCTGGTCTACCAACCAGATGCACCCCTGTAACAGCCTCACAGCATGCCAGGGTGCCCAGGCACACAATTTGAGAACCACTCGTGTAAGTGGTTCAAGGTTACTTTGGTGCTGAAACATATATTTCACTGCTTCGTTCTCTCTTCACCAATCATGTTTGATATACAGTACATCAATATGTGAAATACATAAATAGATGATAGAAAATTTGGGTTTTCACTTCGAAGGTTGTTGTGTAAATAAATAGCACAAGCCAGGTCAGAAAAAATGTAGACTTAAAATGTAATCAGATATATTCAGCCAGTACAGAAGAGGAAATAAGAAATGATAATAAATAAATAATTAATCTATTCCCCATATAGAGTGTTAGCTTACTTCTTCGCTCATCCCTATCAAATCAGGATGCATCCACTTACCACTATAATATCATAATGTCATAGTCCTTGCAATGCTGAAGTCCACTCTTGGGCTGTTATGTAATGAAGTTCGGTGGCCGTGCGGGATGCCGGCTGAACTCTGGCATTTTTAAAGGGGCAACCATGTACAAGGCTAAACCACGCATTGTACATGATTGCCCCTTTTAAAAAATGAGTTAATCTGGTATCCCATACGGCTGGCGAACTCGGACTTCATTATATCCCGCCCTTCAACTAGTCACTGTGGCCAATCAGTGTGTTTCCAGGTATTTAAGTACAGGACAACTTTGTGTACCCCAGCTACTAACTACTTGCCTTTCTATTTGAAAATGGATCTCAGGAGATGTATCTGTCATCAACTGTTCCCAGATTTGAGACTGCAACTTGACATTAAGTGGTCTACTGGGCTGATAAGGTTGAAGTTGTGAAAGACCTAAACATACTGTGCCCTGATGTCTCTGAGGTTGGACTGTGTATCCATGTGGTTGCTGGCAGCCACTTGTAACTTCTTTCATTGCCTCCATTGCTTATATAGGATGCCCAGATTTAGTACTCTGTGCTAGTTGATTGTTTAGTGTGTATCTAGGGGATCCAGACTCTAGGTTGACATACATTAAGTTGACATTCATTAGATAGACCCCATGTGGTCGACAGGCACAAGATCGACATGGAAAAAATTTTGACATATGAAAGGTTGATACTGGAAAAGGTTGACAGGTTAATATGGTTGACAGGTTCATATGGTCGTCATGACAAATGGTCAACGTGCATCTGGTCTACAAATTTTTTGTGGTTTTTTATGTTTTTGGACATTTTCCTCCCTTGACTGTCAATGTCACAACTCATAACCTTTGGTAACCTAATGGCAAATGAAGCGAAGCCGTGCCCAAAGCGTGGGGCACATTTCAACAAATGGTGGTTACAGATGAAAAAACTATCCATTTTTACCCCAAAAATGCTAAATACTGTGTTGAAAATTGTCATGTCGAACTTTTGACCTTGCCAACATTTGCTAGTGTCGACCTTTCACATGTCAACATTTTGCCCATGTTGATCTTGTGCCTGTAGACCATAGGGGGGTCGGCCTAATGACTGCACACCTACTGAATGTAGCTCTTCTATACAACACCGCTGGTCTAGCTGCAGATCACTGCTCTCCTGAAAGTCTACTTGCGGACTGATTTGGCATTGAATTTCTACTTACTCATACTGGCTGTTCTGAACACTGTTTGCCTTTACTGTGTACCAGCATTATGATACAGCTCCAAAGCACATTTCTGCCTCAAACTTTGCTATTATTGGCCTGCACTGTTTATCAGAGCCCTGGAACTGTGCTTTAACTTAACCGAACCTCTACCTTTTTCTTTCTGATCTATTTACTGTAGCCTTGTAATTGTGAAACAACATGTGTCTGCCTATTGCCTACCATTAATCTTTATCCATGTACCAGACCCTGAACCGTATTACACCACGTGTACTGTCTCTTCCATATTACTCATATATTGTCAATATATCTCTCTCGCTCATATCACTTGTACCACTAACATCAATATTAAAGCATCATTGTATTATTACTTACTGTATATTCTATCTAGGTTTCTCCCTTCCACCTGACATATTAGCTGTAATCCCCAGAATCATCTCAGTAGTACTGTATCTCTACCCTATTATCCAGAAGACCACTGACATTTTCTGGGGTTATGAAATGGGGGATATTGAGAGTTTGGATTTACTCTGTTCTTTTCGACAAACTTAGCACAAGTTCAGATTTACTCGGCTTTATCTTATTGGCTATTCAAAACATGTGAGAGCTGATAGACAATAAGATCTTACTTATATGCATGCGCACATCGTAGCCGTGGGCACACTTGCCGAGCCTGACTTACCGCAAATATGACAAGCTACAGGCTAAATGATGTGGCGACATCTGTATACTAATGTAGCAGCTGCCGGGATTTGGATAGAGACACCTACAAGAGACCTTGCAGATTCCCTGCAATTGCATATACACTTGCAGCATCGATGCAGATCTAAAAAATATTGTTTCCTCAAGTACTGTAAGTCTGTGGTCACTCAGAATGACTGCCATAACTGAGACACTGGAGTCATGATTCCTGCATGCAGTATGTAAGTTGGCGGCTGACACACTCCCCGAAGGTGGTTGTGGCACGCCCTTATTGATACCTCCACTTTCTGTTACCTTCCACAAAAGATCCGCTTCCTGTCAATCACTTCACAAGACCTGCGTCTCTCATCCACACTCATTACTCGCTTCCACTCACGATTGCAGGACTTTCATCGGGCTGCACCCACTCTGTGGAATGCCCTACCACGCACAATAAGACTCTCCTCTAGTCTCCAAACCTTCAAGCGTTCCCTGAAAACTCACCTCGTTAGGCAAACATATCAAATTCCAGAACCGCCCACATAACTTTCATAAACCTTCCTATCAATTTGCATCCACTCTGTACAGTCCACACATATCCTCACATGTCTTCTCATTCTTCACTTTCCCTTCCTCTCGAACCCGGTTCATCATTGCTGTATGTCCATATCATACAGTCCACCAAGAACCTTTGCAATCTGGCAAACAACTATGCAATAGATAGCACCTTTCCTTGTGTATCCATGCCTATTTCCCTATAGATTGTAAGCTTGCGAGCAGGGCCTTCCTACCTCTATGACTGTTTGTCATATGACTGTTTGTCTATGACTGTTTGAACCAGTTTGTTATATCATTGTTATTTCCAATTGTAAAGCGCAATGGAATTTGCTGCACTATATAAGAAACTGTTAATAAATAAATAAATCACTTGTCACTGTGACCATAATTGAAAATCAATCGCTGTGCGTGCACATTGCAGCAGTGGAGCCTGCACAGTACACTAATAATTGCTCAATTGGCAAAATATTGGCATAGTTTACAACTCTGAATCAGGCCCAATGTTCCTAAAACAGGCACTTTCTGAGTTTTGACCACAATATCTACTTTCATAACTAGCGCCTTAGGAGAGCTGAGTTGTGTCTACTAATATCCAATAGGAGAGTCACGTTATCTGTGTTCTCCACATTCTGAAACGTGCCCTTCACGTAAATTACATTTCTTGGATTTTTTTTATTACATGTTATTATCGGTTTTTGACGCGCACTAATTTTACGGCAGTTTGTGCTCAAGTTTCTCTACAGTACTGATGCACAATGTGACACTTGCCTTTCAATTTTATCACATGCAGTCACTCAAGAGTCAGTCAATTAGGTTACATTGCTAAATGGCCATTACTGCAAATGTTAATGACAGCCGGAGTACAGGACAAATGCCAAAATACATCACTGATCCCACATACAGCGAAATAATAATATTGATAATGACATATGTACCCTTCTTGTCCTTCTATATCTCCTACACATCTCCTGTTTTGACACACACTTTTTTT
Source organism: Pseudophryne corroboree (assembly GCF_028390025.1). Taxonomy (NCBI): domain Eukaryota; kingdom Metazoa; phylum Chordata; class Amphibia; order Anura; family Myobatrachidae; genus Pseudophryne; species Pseudophryne corroboree. The sequence goes on from NC_086448.1 coordinate 41,513,850, forward strand.
ATTATTATTATGAATCTTAATGGAAAAGAAGTGTTGCGTTTATCTTGCAGTGATCTCATAAATTTCTTTGGTCACAGTCTGAGTTATTTCCATTCCCTGCCTACGGCAACAGAAGTACATATGCAGTTCATATTACATTAACTTACATCTACAGTATGTTTTTTCTAGTTAGTAATACAGTAATATAAGTGAAGCAAAAACGTTATATAGCTTTATGATCTTGTTTTCACGCTGTAACATTAACGCGATGCTGCAGAAGCGTTCTCATTACGGAAAGCCTATTTTGGGAATCTCTATTACATGTCAGAGTCTGAAATGTTTACAATCATTTAAGCAAGTTGTTTAGTTGGTGTACTCGATGCGAATGGGGTTTCGGAGCGTTTACATGTTATACTTACACACCTACGTGGAGCATCTGATCTGGAAAAGCCTCCATTCCCTATGTCATTTTGATAGCGTTGATTAACACATATTTTTATTCATGTGGATTTTTTTGTTTAATGGCATATAAATAAATGTGTATTGTTTATTCATACGACACAATGGGGGTTATTCAGGTTTGTTAGCAAACCAAAAAAAGTCAGCAATTGGGCAAAACCATGTTGCACTTCAGGTGGGGCAGATGTAACATATGCAGAGAGAGAGTTAGATTTGGGTGTGTTATATTGTTGTGCATGGTAAATACTGGATGCTTTATCTCTACACCGCAATTTAGAATTCAGTTTGAGTACACCCCACCCAAATCTATTTCTCTGCACATGTTACATCTGCCCCACCCAGTGCCGTAACTAGACATTTTAGCGTTGTGTGCAAGAAACAGCATCAGCGCTTCAAACCCCCCCCCCCCAATATACAAAACAGGGTCAATGCGCGTGCCAAAAATATAGGGGCATGGCTTCATGGGGAAGGGGCGTGGCCACAGAGCTCCCATTTTGCACATTACGTTAGGCAGAGCTCCCTTTTACACAGTACGGCAGGTATAGTCCCCTTTTACACATTACAGGAGCAGAGTCCCCATTTTTACACATTACAGCAACAGAGTCCCCCTTTATACACATTACGGCAGCAGAGTCCCCTTTTTTTACACATTAGGAAGGCAGAGTCCCCCTTTTTTACACATTAGGCAGGCAGAGTCCCCCTTTTTACACATTAAGCAAGCAGAGTCCCCTTTTTACACATTAGGCAGCGGAGTCCAACTTTTTTTTACACATTAGGCAGCAGCATCAACCCTTTTTTTTTTACACATTACATCAGCAGGGTCCCTTTTTATTTTTATTTATTTTTACACATCACATCAGCAGTCCCCCTTTTTTTGACACATCAGGCAGGCATCCCCCCCTTTTTTCACACTTGAAAGAGTGTGAGAGAGAGTGTGAGAGTAAGAGAGAGTGTGTGAGTGAGAGTGTGAGAGAGAGTGTAAGTAAAAGTGTGTGTGTGTGTGTGTGTGTGTGTGTGTGTGTGTGTGTGTGTGTCTGTCTCTCACCTGGGGGGGAGCATGATCTTGTATTTTGAGGACACAGAGATGCTCAACAGGCCCTGGAGCTTCCGGCTACAGCAAAACTTCACATGGCTTGTCAGATGCAGTAGGGGGCAAGCGGCGGGGCTCAGGGATGGAGTGGAGACACGAGTCCTGTCAGCTGCCGGCGTCAGCAGAGCTCCCAGTGCCTCGTAGAGGCTGCGGGACTCAGGGACAGTGGCAGGACAGGGGGAAGCTGTGTGCTGGCAGATGGAGGCTACGGCAGCGCTCCCAGCACTTGCAGAGGTGGAACACAAGTGGCGACGGGACTTTCTGACATCCCAAGGACACTCAGACACTCTACAGGTCCAGGAGCTGACGGCTACACAGCAACACCCAGATGCCTTGTCAGAGGCGGTGGGACTCAGGGACGGAGTGGAGACACGAGTCCTGTTAGCTGGCGGCGGCAGAAGAGCTCCCAGTCCCTCGTAGAGACTGCGGGACTCGGGGACGGCGGCAGGACAGGGGAAAGCTGTGTGCTGGCAGATGGAGGCTACGGCAGTGCTCCCAGCCCTTGCACATTCGGAACACAAGTGGTGGCAGGACTTTCAGTACTGACTTACTGAAGATAAGGGCTGTGCGGGGGGGAAGGGTGGTGATGCCAGATGGTGCGCCTTCGGTGCATTTGCTCTGTGGGCAAGGCACCATCGGCACACACCTAGTTATGGCCCTGGCCCCACCTGCAGTGCAACATGGTTTTGCCCAGTTGCTTGCTTGTTTGGTATGCTAACAAACCTGGGTAAAGCCCTATATTGGCTATTTTTCTATTTGTTGTTCTGTATATATATTTTGTTCTAGGGTGGGAACAAGAATAGCCCCTAGGCTGCTCAGTGTTAATTAAAGCACCCTCAGTTTTTTCCCTACAGTATGCCTACTATACTCGATGTGAATATACTGTAGTTATGATAATCTATAAATAAACAGTTTCCTTCTGTATGATCCTGGGAAGGGGGGGGGGGGGCTTTTCCGCACTAGAACCAGATTCATGCTAGCATTCTATAGAATGTACTAAGTAGCTGAATGGTTGCTATGAAAAACTTCTCCAAGTGACCTCTTTAGAAGATTTTATTTCTTTTCCCATAGGAGAGGTAGCCTAAGTACATACTGTAAGCCGACTCTTTGTTATGAGCATCTTTGTATGTGCACTTGACAAGCCCCAGGGGTGCCACTTGCAGACTTAATAGTTCATACAGACACTAACACAAGTAGGAGAAAAAATAGGTTTTTCAACACAGAGCGCAAAACCAAAATACTATCGTTGTGTTTTGGTTTAAATTTGAAAACCACCCTCAAGTGTTTTGGGTTATGTTTTGGGTTTGGTTTTTGATCTGGATTTTTTTTTTAAAATACATAAAAATCAATAAAAACTGCTAAAATCATGTAACTTGGAATCATGTTTATTCTTATAGTATTATTAACATCCCTGACAGTCATTTCCAGTCATGCCCACCTCCCAAGTAGCGATCAGATTTAAGGAAATCTGAATGCGCCTGAACTTCTGGGATCCAGGTAAATCCAAGCCCTGGCTCAGATTTTCCAGCGAGACTCAGATTCCAAATTGAGGCAAACATCATCCTCCCCATGTTGGATTCTCATGGGTTTTGGATTATTCATATGGATCCAGTGACAGTGAATCTGTGCCATTTCACTCTGGTCACACTGCTGTGTGCTGCGCTCTGCTCTGCTGTGCCCATCCATGTAAGTGGCTATGAGGCGTCCATCTAAGTGGCTGGTGGTGTTCTTCTAAGTGGCTGGTGGTTTCAATCTAAGTGGCTGTGCAGTGTCCATCTATTGTAAGTGGCTGTCCTGTGTTCATCTAAGTAGCTGTACAGTGTCCAACTAAGTGGCTGTTTTTCTATGTCCATCTAATGTATTACAAGTGGCTGTGCTGTGTCCATCCACAAGCTGTGTCCAGTCCCTTTAATCTAATTCCATCCCACAGTGGAGCTGCACTTACTCCGCAGACCCCACCCTTCACATAAACAGTTTGACATGTTGTTATCAGTTGGAAAAAAATTAAAACAAATATAAAAAAGCTAAAAAAGTTACAAAATGTTATCACTTGTTTGTTCTGCGCAATGCATCCCAGTGCACTGTACCCCAGTGTGCCATTTTGCTTCACTTAAGCCCTGTGACTTCACACAGTGTGATCCAAGCTGGCAGCAAAAAAAAATAATAAAGTATATTGTTGTATAATTTGTACCATTCTGTGCACTTTGCCTCCTGCAGTATACTCTGTACACCAGCGCGTGAGTGTTAAAGTGGTCTGATTCCATACACTGTGAGACAAATTGGCAGTTAAAATAAAAAATATTGTTGTATAATTTGTTTGTACTGTTCTGTGCACTCTACCTACACCAGTGGGCTCTGTACCCCATTGTATGTGCGTAAAAGCAGCCTGACTCCACACAGTGTGAGCCAAGTTGCCAGATAAGAAAATAAGAAACTATGTTGTTGTATAATTTGTTTGTACTGTTCCGTGCTCTCTACCTACCCCAGTATGCTCTGTACCCCAATGCACAAGCATAAAAGCAGTCTGATTCCACACAGTGCGAGCTGAGTTGTCAGTTAAAAAAATATAAAATAAAAATATATATTGTTGCATTATTTGTTTTTACTTTTGTGTGTCCCTACCTAGCTCAGTCCACTCTGTACCCCAGTGTGCTTTGTTCACATCACGTAAGCCCTGTATTTCCACACAGTGTGAGCCGAGCTGCCTTCGGCTACTGGAAAGAAAAAATGGCAATTTGGAGGCTCTTGTACACAATGGCTTTGCACAGCAGAAGTTGCCCACCTTCCAGTGTGTACTCGGAGAGAGTTTTTAGCGCAGCCGGGAACCTTCTCAGTGATCTGCGTAGGAATCTGGCTCCTCAAAATGTGGAAAAATAATGTTCCTCAAAATGAACTACAAATTCCACGAAGAAGACCTTTAAAAGCAAAAAAGAACACAGACTTCTGTAATTGTGCATTCCAGCTGGGATGTATTAATATTGTGTGAAGATCATGAACACACTAATAAGGGTGAGGATGAGGATTGTAGTGGCCCATTGGTAGCTTGTTTTGTGGGGGCACAAACAAACCAAGCACTTCTGCCACACAAAAGTGGCAGTCCCTGTTACTGAATTGTTTGTTATGTCCTTTTTAATATTCAACATAAGGGTGGGTGAGAGTGCCCAGGAACAATTCCATATTGCACCACTTTTCATTTCTGTCACTGCTGTGTAGCAATGTTTTATAGATGTGCTATAAACTGCTGTGTGTTTGTGCCACTGCTCTGTCGCTTGGCCTAACTGGATGAAAACAAGATTGTGAGCTGTGAGGTGGCAGAAATTGACTGTACATGACTGGAAAGTAATGTTATTAAGGTTAATAACATTGTAGGAACAAAAAGGCCCAAGTTATGCGATTTTAGCTTTTTTGTAATTTTTTGGGGAAAAATACAAAACCAAAAACTAACCAAAACCAGTCACGACATTTAGGCAAAATAAAAACCAAGACCAGACAAAAAAATTTGAATCAAAATCAAAACCACAATAATGGTCCGGCACACATCTCTACTCACCATAAACTCTCCTGAGTCAAATGGCACCTAAATCACAAGGGTGCAACTTATTGTACAATGCACTTCAAAAGCTCAGATTCTGTTTTTAAATCCGAGTTCCAAACTGAAAGTAAGACGAGACATGGGACTTGGTCCACACAGATCCCCAAAATTGATCTGAGTTGGGACTAGGTTCTGTTTGGAAGCCCAAAGTTTTTGTGTTCTCAGTCTTCAATAAAACCGAACTGCTCATCTCTACTCCTTATACACATTTAATGAAGGCAATCATCATTTATTGATGAAGGTGAAAAGTAACATTAACAATATTCTTATAGGGGCAATATTATTTTATTAATATTATTGGGTATAAAAACAGTGCTTAATTTGATTGAGAGCAGTATTCTATATATGATAAAGGGGAAAATGTATTAATTGTTTATTTGTGTTTAAAAAAAAATTATGAGCGTTACACACATTTAATATATTAGCACTATTTAAAATGCGAAAAAGTAACAAAATCATAATTAATAATGCCCCTTTAATATATTTAAAAAATAATAGAAGTTCTGAAGTTCTGACTTCAATTACAGGCAGTAACAATGTCTAACTGAGAAAAACAAACAATCCCTAATGATCTCAGGGGCCATTTTACACTTTTTTAAAATACATTTTTATCAATTATAGAAGAAATCCAGTTCCAAAACCAAACTTAAAACAGTTGAGGGTGGTTTTGGAAAACCAAAACATGACAAAGGGGGTAATTCAGATCTGATCAATGCTGTGCATTTTTGCACAGCGGCCAATCAGATCCAAACTGAGCATGCGTTTGCACCGCAATGCAGCGGCACATCACATGGCTGCAAAGGGGATTGCCGGTCAGTGACGGGTTTGTATGAAGGATCCATTCGCACGGGCGTTTGCAAGGAGATTGACAGGAAGAGGGTGTTTGTGGGTGTCAACTGACCATTTTTAGGGAGTGTTTGGAAAAACGCAGGTATGTCCAAGCGTTTGAAGGGAGGGTGTCTGACGTCAATTCCGGTCCCGAACGGGCTGATATGATTGCAGTGGCTGAGTAAGTCCTGGGCTGCGCAAACATGCGATCGCACACTTGCAGAGCTAAAATACACTCCCCTGTAGGCGGCGACTATCTGATCGCAGGGCTGCAAAAAAAAAAATGCTTGCCAGCGATCAGATCTGAATTACCCCCAAAGATTTAGAACCATAAACAAAATCACTGGGTCTTAGCACATCGCTAATTAGGAGTCCTAACATTCTGATTAGACACATAGAGGCAGCAGACTTCCATCAGTTTAGAGCAAATTGGCATGAGTTTCAGTCAAACTGCAGGATGTTTGCCCATTTTAAAACCAAGCTTCCATCGTTGATCGTTGAGACAGCAGCATCGTTGAAACAGAAGCAGGTGAGTTAGAATACAGAAAAAGGGGAGTTTTAAAATACACAAACAGAAACACAAATTTGTTTGGAAAGAGGCATTGTGGAGACTTAGCTGCTGTCCAATCTGTGAGCAATTTTCTCTGCTGAAGGACGAGATAGCTAAACTGCATGCTGAGATTTGTAGGATGTCTATGTCTTTGAGGCCTCCACTGCCTCAGAGAGCAACCAGAAGAGATTCTGGGGGTCATTCCGAGTTGTTCGCTCGGTAAATTTCATTGCATCGCAGCGATTTTCCGCTTAGTGCGCATGCGCAATGTTCGCACTGCGACTGCGCCAAGTAAATTTGCTATGAAGTTAGGTATTTTACTCACGGCTTTTTCTTCGTTCAGGCAATCGTAATGTGATTGACAGGAAGTGGGTGTTTCTGGGCGGAAACAGGCCGTTTTATGGGCGTGTGGGAAAAAACGCTACCGTTTCTGGGAAAAACGTGGGAGTGGCTGGAGAAACGGGGGAGTGTCTGGGCGAACGCTGGGTGTGTTTGTGACGTCAAACGAGGAACGACAAGCACTGAACTGATCGCAGATGCCGAGTAAGTGTGGAGCTACTCAGAAACTGCACAGAGATGTATTTTCGCAATATTGCGAATCTTTCGTTCGCAATTTTACTATGCTAAGATTCACTCCCAGTAGGCGGCGGCTTAGCGTGTGCAAAGCTGCTAAAAACGGCTTGCGAGCGAACAACTCGGAATGACCCCCTCTGCCTGGACTACTTTGGGCTCTCAAGGGCAGAGATTTCCAGAAGGGCACAGACACCTCCCGCAAGCTGTGACACTACAAAACTTATATGCTGCTCTTGCAGGACTGGAATATACAACTAATAGAGGCACTACAGAATAGGAGGATATGGGGACTTCTACTAACTATAGAAACAAGAAAAGGAACAGGAAAATTGCATCTCCAAAAAGGACTGCACTTCTCTTGGGAGATTCCATTATTAAAGGAATACATCTGGGAAATGCAAATGAAGTAGAGAAACAAGTAAGGTGCTTACCTGTAGCTATAGCTCCAAGGTATAAAGAGCTTATGCTAAGAATTGTGAAGGTAGGAAGAAAAGATGGGGAGGTAGATGTCATTGTCCATCTAGGGACAAATGACCTGGCTATTGCTGAACTCATGGCCATAAAAGATGAATTTAGGAAGTTAGGGACTGCTCTGAAGCAGGTGGCAACCACTGTAACATTTCAGAAGTATTGCCAGTACACAGAGGGGAAGACAGAACTCATTGCATCAGAAACTTCAATGTTTGGCTAAGGACATGATGCAATGAGGAGAGATTTGGACTTACATGGTGCAATGAATAGAGATTTGGATTTATAGGTCATATTCACACCATCTGGCAAGATAGGAGCTTATACAAAAGTGACAGCCTTCAACCATCTTTAAGGGGAACGAGAATACTAACTGAACAATTTGGATGCTTCATCAAGAACTATTTAAACTAACAGAGGGGGGCAGTGAACCAAATAGGAATACAGCAATCTGCTTCCCCAACACAGAGGTTTTGTTTCTGCAGGCAAAGGGAATAGGAAGCATATCCACAGCAACAGAATATATTTAAGTGCAAAACCAAATAAACATAGGCAGAGAGAAGAACATAGTTAGGAACAGAAAAAGCACAAACAACACTCTAAAAGCTATGTGTACAAATGCTAGGAGCCTAGGAAATAAAATCCCAGAACTAATTGCAGTGATGACAAGGGATGATCTAGATATTATGGCAATTACAAAGTCATGGTGCAATGAAAATCATGACTGGGACATAGCTATACCAGGATATACTTTATTTAGGAAGGACAGAATTGGAAAAATCAGAGGAGGGGTAGCAATTTATGTAAAGAAAAATAATAAATACTACTTTAATACAAATAATTGAAGAAAAAACTGATGCCTTTTGGGTGACCATAGAAACAGGGGAGAAGTCGATTATTCGTATTGGCGTGATATACAGGCCACCAGGTCAAGAAGAAGATCTGTACAAGAGCTTATTGCAGGACATAACTAAAATGGCATTAAAAGGAGAGTTAGTGACCATGGGAGACTTTCATCTTCCTAGTGTAAACTGGTAGGTGTCTGTTGCTAGTTCCAGTAGAAGTAGGGACATTTTAAATTCCCTTCAGGGAGCATCCCTTAACCAATTGGTGAGGGATCCCACTCAGAAAGACACAATATTAGACCTAATACTTACAAATGGAGACAGAATATCGGACATAATAGTGGGTGAAAACCTGGGATCCAGTGATCATCAAGCAGTATGGGTCAGCATAGAGACAGAGACTGACTCAACCCATACGAAAACAAAGGTGTTGGATTTTAGGAAGGCTGATTTTGTAGGGATGGGAAAATGTGTAAGCAATTCTTTGGCAGAGAGGAGGAACTTGGAAGCAGTGCAGGAGAGATGGGAAACATTAAAACGTGCAATATTAAAGGCAACAGACCTTGGTATCAAAAGTGTTAGGATAAACACAAGGAAAAGGAAGCCAGTGTGGTTTGCGAAAGAAGTAGCAAATATTGTGAAAGCAAAAAAGATGGCTTTTAGGAAATATAAGCAGACACAAAATAATGAAGACAAAGAGATATATCTTGTTAGACCGAATGAGACTAAGAAGGTAATCAGATGTGCAAAGGCACAAGATGAGGAGAAAATGGCTCAGTCAGTGGGTAAAGGAAGCAAAACTTTTTTTAGGTATATAAGCGAAAGGAGAAAAACAGAAGGCAGAATAACAAAACTAAAGACAGAGACTGGGAGTCTTGTTGAGGGAGACAATATAATAGCAGATCATCTTAATAATAATTTTTGCTCAGTATTCACTACTGAAAGACAGGGAAATGGGCTACAGTTAAGTTGCAGGTATATTCAGGAAAATGAAACAAGTACATTTACAGAGGAGAAGGTCCTAACAGAACTCTCAAAGCTGAAAGTGGACAAATATATGGGGCCAGATGGGATACATCCAAGGATACTAAAAGAACTTAAAGAAGTGCTGGTTGCAACATTGACAGAATTATTCAACCAGTCATTATTTACAGGAGTAATTCCAGAGGACTGGAAAAGATCGGACATAGTCCCACTGCACAAAAGTGGAAGCAAGGAAGAGGCAAACACCTACAGACCAGTGAGTCTTACATCAGTAGTAGGGAAATTGATGGAAACGCTCTCAAAAGAAATAGTCAAATCCAGCAATTTACATGATCCCAAACATCATGGATTCACTGGGGGGAGATCATGTCAGACAAATCTTATTGACTTTTTTGACTGTGTGACTAAAGTGATGGATAAAGATGGAGCCGTGGATATACAGATGGGTCCTCATTTATCTTGGCCTTTAATAGGATTAACTGAGCCAGGTCAGTCAGACATAATCCCCTAATGTATTGTTCTCTGTATTGTATTGCAGCTGAGAACAATAGATGAAAGGCTTATGTTAATAAACCAGGTGCTGCCTAGGTGCAGCAAAGACGTCAAGATAAAGTTGGACCCATCTGTAGCTTATCTAGACTTTAGTAAGGCTTTTGACATTGTTCCACATTGCAGACTGCTAAATAAACTTGAAATCTTGGGATTGGATACTGGGATTATAGAATGGATAAGATCTTGGTTGCAGGATAGATAATAGAGAGTTGTGGTAAATGGAGTGCATTCACAGGAGGGAAATGTTACCAGTGGAGTACCCCAGGAATCTGGACCAGTGCTTTTTAATATCTTTATTGGTGACATTGCAATTGGCATTAAAGGGAAAGTATGCATTTTTGCAGATGACACAAAGGTATGCAACAGGTTAGACACACCTGGTGGGGTAAAACAAATGATTGAGGATCTAGGTAGACTAGAGGAATGGTCAAGAGTGTAACATTTACAGTTTAATGCCAAAAATGTAAAATCATGTACTTGGGTCTCAAAAATCCAAAAGCTAAATATAGTATTAATGGCACTTTACTAGAAACTGCTGAAGAGGAGGGGGATCTCGGAGTCAATATTTCAGATGACTTAAAGACAGGTAAGCAATGTTACAAAGCAAAGAGGAAGTCTAGTCAGATGCTTGGCTGCTTTGGGAGAGGAATCAGCAGCAGAAAGAAAGAAGTAATAATGCCACTGTATAGATCATTGGTACGGCCTCATCTAGAATACTGTGCTCAATTCTGGAGGCCATATCTTCAAAAGAATATTAATACATTAGAGACTGTACAAAGAAGGGCAATTAAAATGATGCATGGCCTACATTACAAAACATACCCAGAAAGACTAAAAAATCCCAATATGTATAGTTTGGATCAGAGAAGGGAAAGGGGGGACATGATAGAAACTTTCAAATATATCAAGGGTTCTAACAAAGTCCAGGAGGGAAACATTCTCCAAATGAAGAGAAGCAATAGGACACGAGGACATGCACTGAGACTGGAGGGGGGGAGGTTCAGGGGAAATTTGCGGAAAAATTACTTCTCAAAAAAGGATAGTATACAAGTGGAATAGCCTCCCATCAGAGGTGGTAGAGGCTTAGACAGTAGAGCAATTTAAACATGCATGGGATATACATAAGACTATCCTTACAAAGAAATAAGGATCAAATAAGGTTTGAGATAAAAATATGGTAATAAAAAAAATGGGCAGACTAGATGGGCCACATTCTATGTTTCTATGTTTCTATGTTGATGGGTTTAAAAGCAACACCACATCCACGAATTTGCAGCTTGAGAGTGAAAACTGCCACCAATGGACAGAGGGTAGAAATTGCCACCAAAACCCAAATTCCCTTCCCTCCAATCTCCTCCACCTTGAAAGTGGTGGAAATATTAAATACTTTAGCATGAGAGCTCATGGCCTTTTTTGCCATGCTATTTAATTAGCTCTCTCTTAAATGTACCTTATGTATAACTTAATTTCATCTCCAAAAAGCTTAATCTTATTTCTGCATGTGAGTGCGAATGCTAGTACTGTAGATGTACTGTATCACTCAGCAAGGCCTCAAAATCCCCTGAACTTCTCTAATCAGATTTTGGACAGTTTGGCGTACTTTTATACTCTTTGGTCCCAAGATCAGTGTACTCACCAAAACCAATGGTTCACCTGGCAACAATTGCTGTCAAACATCAGAAATTGATTTTTCAACAATAAAATTTCTCCAGGTACAAACATCATAAAGTGATAACATTTATTATTAACAAATTCACATAACAGGTGTCACACAATAACTAAGAATACAAGTGGGATAAGAAAAGTTATGAGCAGCGCATACATCCACTAGTCTACACAAGTTATGATCCAGTGATCCCCAGATTCCCTTAGACATATTTTTCTTAGATTAATGATTTGATGCCTGTACTTTGAAAGAGCAAGCGACTGTTATGAGAGAAGAGCACCACTCAGGGGCATCTTATAAGAGGAGGAGGCCTATGTGCAATCTATGTGAGCCTATCATCCCCCTTCCCCATGCCACCATATTTACAGTGCCTAGTGAGCATGTTGCACAAGCGCAATTTTTACGGTAATTTCTGTACTGTGAATGCACTGCAACTATTTTCCCAGAGATGCAGGGAAGTAAATTGAATGGGTGCAGTGGCTACGGGGTGAACCCCCATTGACTCAGGTGCCAGTGGCCATCGCATGTCTTGCAACTTTTATAGATCCTCCAGTTCTTACACGGTCGAAGACCATAAAAGTTTGCTCTCTCCATTACCCCTAATCGGATTATATTGGGATCCTTACATTTGGAATACCAGCGGACAGAATACAGACAGAGGCATCCCTATGTGCAGGATCCCGATACCTACTAGGTAAGTGTACTAAGCCTAAACTCCTACCTCCGTTAACCCTGCCTCCCCACAGCCTGACAGCCTGGCACTAACCCTCCCCCCATGCAGCCTATTCCTAACCATCCCCAATGGTGCCTAACCCTAACCCCCTCCCCTCAAGGCCTAAACCTAAACTTACCAGCCCTGCAGCCTAACCCATACTGGTGGTGCCTATCCCTACCCCTCCCCAGTAGTGCCTAAACCTCACTCCCCCCCCCCCAAAGCCTAAACTTAACCCTCCCAGCCCTGGAGCCTAACCATCCCTAGTGGTGGTCAATCCTAACCCTCCCTCCCCACAGCCTAATCTTCCCCACCCCCCAGCCTAACCCTAACCTTCCCCACCCTCCAGCCTAACCCTAACTCTCTCCCCACAGCCTAAACCTAACACACACACCCTGAGGCCTAACCCTAAGCAGCCCTGCATACTTACACAGTTGGGATTACGGCACCGGAATTTTGAGCAGTGTCAGGATTCCAGTGTTGGTATTCCATCTGCCGGCATCCCAAACGCCGGAATCCTGACCAGATCCCACCGCTAATACGAGCAATGTTTATATCCCGAGAAATCAAATATCTACTTACCAGGCAGAAATGGGTTCCATCCATCCATGGGTTAACAAAGTTAAATCATCTCAAAGACAGGGAACCGATGCCTTAAGAGTTGGAAAAAAAATTATTAAGTCTATTTAAGAAGTTATTTATGTACACACAAATATGACCAATCATACAATGTGTAGTTTTTATTTCTTGGTTAACTATTTATTTCAAGTTTGTTTGCCTTTTCTCAATTTCATATCGCTATAGAAACTGGTTTCCGCATTTCCTATTAAGTACACCTAGAAGGCTATCTCAGAAAGACACTTTGTGGTCTGTTATAATAAATACAATACAAAATCCTATAGAACCTATCCCCCCTCAGTAGAACATTTTTCCCCTCAGCAGGGTTGTCCATGTGAAAACTAACTCTATAAAATGATTAGTAATGCTTGGTTAGTCTATGCCGTGCTAGAACTTTGCACAGAATAAACAGTATTCCTTATTGTCTGCCTGTGAGGATTTAAATTGTGATTATAGAATTGCCGGCTTTTCTTTCGCTCCGGTGGATTCATTATGAAGAAGTAGCAACACTTACTGGGAATAAATTGTTCAGGTTTATGATAATAAAACATGTTATTCCTGAGTGCAATCAACATTTTCCGCCACTTCATGGAAACAGCTGGTGTTTGTTGTATAGTCTATAGAAAAGAAATGGTTCTATTCAAGACTTTCCATGGAAGGCATTTTTCTATCCTCAGTTCTTGAAAGTTTTCAATAATCTGACAACAAAGATGTCAAACACTTTTAGCAAACACAAAACTACTTAGAACTACAAAAAAAAATAAATATAGCAATTATCATTTCTTTAAAGGCACACTATCACCATTTTTAAAGTTTTCTAGTTTAGTTTATCTACATTTTTTTAGAAATAAATAATTGTATCTAAGGGCCCGTACACACTGCCCGATATATCGTCCGTTCTCTTGAACGGCCGATATATCGCGGGTCTGTCGGCCAGTGTGTATGGCCGATACGTCTGTGAACTCCGTAGTTCACAGACGTATCGCGTCGGCCCCGCAGCACAGCCAACGGACAATATATCTACCGATATATTGGCGCTTCGCTGAGTGTGTACGGGTGGTCGCCCAACCGCCCGTACACATGCTGTGGCGGCCGGCGGTGATTGACAGCTGAACTGGGCGGGCGTGTGTACACGCCCGCCCAGTTCATCAAGTCAGTCCCCGACGGATCGGCCAGTGTGTATGCTCAACACACTGCCCGATCCGTCCATAGATATATCTGCCGATCAATTGATCAGCAGATATATCTTCCAGTGTGTACCCACCTTAAGAATGTGAATAGAAAGGCTTTCTCTGCATTCTACAAAATGAGTGTATTTAAAAATGGTAAAAAATGTAGTCATTAAAAAAAATTACAAGTGGCTCCCCCTTTTTTTTTAATAAGTCAAGCCTATACAGCATCAAGTATGGCTCCCTAGGCAGGGCGTGGCCCAATTCCTAGAATGTTCTGCAAGCTCTCACGAGCAGGACCTTCTTTCCTCATGTGCTTTCCTACCCTTTACTTATAGTATCATCTACTCTATACTCTAAAACAGCACCTTGTCTTGGTTTCTGCCTCCCTGTCACCTATTTGAGTGTTATGATCGCTGATGCAGCAATGTATATAAACTATATACTTGTTCTGCATTATCTGTATGTCATGGTTTTCTTTTCCTGGTCATTTGTTTATGTACTTTGGCCCTCATTCCGAGTCGTTCGCTCGGTATTTTTCATCGCATCGCAGTAAAATTCCGCTTAGTGCGCATGCGCAATATTCGCACTGCGACTGCGCCAAGTATCTTTGCTATGAAGAAAGTATTTTTATTCACGGCTTTTTCATCGCTCCGGCGATCGTAATGTGATTGACAGGAAATGGGTGTTACTGGGCGGAAACACGGCGTTTTATGGGCGTGTGGCTGAAAACGCTACCGTTTCCGGAAAAAACGCAGGAGTGGCCGGAGAAACGGGGGAGTGGTTGGGCGAACGCTGGGTGTGTTTGTGACGTCAAACCAGGAACGACAAGCACTGAACAGATCGCACAGGCAGAGTAAGTCTGGAGCTACTCTAAAACTGCTAAGTAGTTTGTGATCGCAATATTGCGAATACATCGGTCGCAATTTTAAGATGCTAAGATACACTCCCAGTAGGCGGCGGCTTAGCGTGTGTAACTTTGCTAAATTCGCCTTGCGACCGATCAACTCGGAATGAGGGCCTTTGTTAGGTGCTTTGGAACCCTTGTGGTGACATATAAAGAATAATAATAATAATAATAATAATAACTAGCCAAATGCTGAATAGCATTGGACCTTTCCTAGCGCCAATCTGCTGCGGGTATCATGGTAACAAGAATAATTATTAATATAATAATTTGCCCCCACTAAATGTATTTTTAAATATCCCATAAATAAAATAACACATATTGTTGCCCATCTCGAATATAAATAAGTGCCCAATATTACTGTCAATAATACAAATGTAGCCTCTTAAGCCGAGTACACAGTGGATCGACCCGCAAGATTTCCCTTGAGCCTGATTGCCAGTACACACTACACAATTTAGTAAACACTGGAACTATATATTATTGCGTCCTTCATTAGCATATACCTGGTCCCATGCCAAATCATCCAGTTAGTCGTGTAGCACGGCTAACCAAATGGCGTTGCATGCGACCGAGGAAGGGCACACAAGTCATCCGTACACGCTAGGTGATGTAGATGATTTGTCGTGAAACAGCAAATCATCCCGATATTGCATCATTGTATGCCCTGCTTTAGGGTGGTATCCAATTAGCTGCGGTCATTTACCGTGGTGATTTGACTTGCCGAAGGCAAGCAGGTGAAATCAAATCCCCGAACCTGTGTGTTTCCATGAGAAAATTATTTTTTTTACACGTAACCAAATTGGATAGCCATGTAAAAAATTGGATAGCCTGTAAAAAATAGATGAGTGAAACACTGGGAAAAATGTCTCAGGTAATTGAATACCGCCCGTAGAATGAAATATAGATAAAAGTGCTTCTATATATATTACATTTATAATATTGGCCCCTTTTGGTGGAAAATGGCAGTAATAAAAAGTTATTTACTAACTTCATATTTTACTATACCCTTGTCCCTGTCTTGATCTGACATGGTCCAATGGAAAATTAAAAAAACAAGCACAGGTTGCTCCAAAGAGACCTGTCAATGCAACAAGATAAAAAGAAGACTGTGCACAAAATTATTAGTCAGTCAATTGATCAATCAATCAATCAATCAATCAATCAATCAATCAGGGTCTGTGTCTTATCTTCAGGTAAGACTGGTCCTGATTCTAAATAGCCTTGGGGCTAGATGCATCATCACTTGGAGAGTGATAAAATGGAGGAAGAAAAAGTGCCAGCCAATCTGGTCCTAGCTGCCATTTCACAGGCTGTCTTTGAAAAATGGCAGCTAGGAGCTGATTGGCTGGCTCTTTTTCACTCTCTATTTATCACTTTTCAAGCGATGATGCATCTGGCCCATAGTCTTTTGAAGGAAAGGGCATGGGCTCACATTTTTTTTCCTTTCAATAATACAGACCAGGTAAGTGCGACTGTAGGTATCACAGTCAGAGAAGCATCAATTTTTTGGGATGTTTTCGCAAAGACATGGACATGGTGCTTACTAAAAACAAAAATTTCTATTTAGAACTTGCAGTAGTGTGTGGTTTAAATTGGCTGCTTTCTATCAGTTTTTTTTAGCAATATTTACTCTATTACATACAGCGATTTGTAACTCCCCAGAATTTAAAGCTATTACATTCCGGCCAAGTCACAGAAAATGGAACTTGCATTGACCCGAGACCTGGACTCTGATTCCGTTCATTGACCAGTTATTTCTCAATTAACATGTTCTGTTTTCACATGTTCTAGATTTAGAGTAACTGATTTTATGCAGCGTATTATCGGAGTAAGGGAATAATTTAAAACATTCCTTAGTTCTTGCCCCTTCAAGCACAGCTTTCTTCCATGACCTGAAACCTGTGAAGTCTTTTGCCTGAGAGTATCTGGGAGCCACTTGGGAAGAGACCATGGAACCGCTTGGGAAGAGACCTAATAATCTAATAATAGTCTAATAATAGTCTAATAGTCTAATAATCCCATACGGGAAAAAAAAAAAACTTTTGTGCCCTGAGCATGTACAGCATACATCTGTGCATTATATTTAAGGATACATATATAGGGGCTGATTCAGACCTGATTGCTGTTGTGCGTTTTCGCACAGCAGCGATCATGTCTTAACTGCGCATGCCAGACAGCCTACGGCTAACATAGCCCTGAGATCACCTCTGCCTGATTGACAGGCAGAGGCAGTCGCTGGGTGGGAGGGGGCGGACTGGTGGCGTTTGGCTGCCGTTTAGGTGCTGGCGCAGTTTGGGCAACGCAGGTGTTTTATTGTACTGTTGGGGGGACAGGCCGCGGTGGCAGCGTGATGTCACACACAGCCGGTGC
The DNA here is from genome assembly GCF_028390025.1 of Pseudophryne corroboree. Lineage (NCBI taxonomy): Eukaryota > Metazoa > Chordata > Amphibia > Anura > Myobatrachidae > Pseudophryne > Pseudophryne corroboree. The sequence goes on from NC_086448.1 coordinate 41,531,215, forward strand.
GACCCATGCAGCGACAAGTAGCTCCCTGCCAGCGCGCAGGAGCTGTGCTGGCCGGGAGCTACTCTTGCAGTACAAAAGCATCGCCGCTGTACGATGCTTTTGTACTTGTTCGGGGGAGGGTTGGGTCTGAAATGTGGGGAGGACTAGCCCTGTGCTGGGCGTCCCACCGCATGTCTGTGTGACTGATCGTAGATGTGCTAAATTTAGCACAACTACGATCAGGTCTGAATTAGGCCCATTGGGGGTCATTCCGAGTTGATCGCTAGCTGCCGTAGCGATCAGTGAAAAAAACTGCTAATCTGCATATGCATATGCACCGCATTGCACACGCGCGTCGTACGAGTACGAAGTTTATTGTGGTTTTGCACTGGTCTAGCGACGATTCCATTCGCACAGCCGAAGGCAAGCAGATTGACAGAAAGAGGGCATTAATGGGTGTCAACTGAACGTTTTCTGGGAGTGTTTGGAAAAACTCAGGCATAGCCGGGCGTTTGCTGGGCGGGTATCTGACGTCATTACCATGTCACTCGTTGCTGCAGTCATCGCACAGGATAAGTAACTACAGGGCTGGTCTTGTTTTGCACAAAATGTGTTTGCAGGCGCTCGGCTGCACAAGCATTCGCACTCTTGCAAAGCGAAAATACACTCCCCCGTGGGCGGCAACTATGCGTTTGCACGGCTGCTAAAAACTGCTAGCGAACGATCAACTTGGAATGACCCCCATAGTAAGGTGCATCTTCCTCAAAATACAGAAGTGAAAACACAAGTGAGAAAACGCATATTATCATAAATGCTAAAGGCCTTAGGACTTGTAGAATTTCCGTGATTTAATGGCTGTCACTACTATTTCCTGCGATATTAAGAAAGACTGGCTTATCAGGTGAAGTTGATCGCAACTTCCCTTTACATAAAAACTCTATACTTGATTTGAATGAAGTCTGAGGGTAATTAAGCGTACATCATCTTTCAAATTACGTTTGCTACAGCAATTTCCTATATCATCGGTGAGTTCTTTCTTCATATTTGATCTTTTTGGCTAGTTTGAAAAGCAATTTTTATAAACAATAAATAAATAAATAAAACCTATAATTTAGTTTTGACAACAATCCTTCACTGTCTTGAAAATATTATATTGATTTTAATGTTTAAATAATTAAATAATAATTAATTCATTAATTGGTTTAAATGACATGTATGAAACTGATTGCTAATATTTTAAATGGGTTTTGCAATTTTTGAGCAAAACTTTTACATAATTTACATGAGTTTCCTTGTTAAGTTAGATTTTCTGTTCCTTAGATCTCCTTATAAAAAAGGATGTCTTTGCAAAATTACCTCTAACTCATAACTTACATGAACACTACGGAAAGCTTTATCTAGTAACACGTTATTTTTTGAATATATTTCTGCATCTCTAAATTTTTTACCTATCTTCTGTACAAGGTTTGATTCAAACGACAAAATATAAATCAAATTCCTGCATTTGAAAAAATACTAAAGAATGATCACACCATTTCCTTTAACCAATATCACAGCCCTCAATTCCACACCTGGTACAGCTCACCACTATGAGATTGATCCTGTAATACTTTCTTATTGCTCATTAACGGGCCTGATTGTGAGTTGGATGCAGCAGTGATGTAGAACACAGTAAAGCGATTTTGTCTCAGTCGTACTGTTCATGCATCCAGATTTTGTTCATACTGAGTTGAAATGCAAAGTTAGAAACATGGTAGCAGAAACGTATGCAGCATCATTTCTGGAGGTGTGTGTGCGTGTGCGTGTGCGTGTGTGTGTGTGTGTGTGTGTGTGTGTGTGTGGGGGTGTTGAGATAGTGTGTGGGGGGAGGGGGAGGGCTAAACAGATGCATTGATATGTTGCATGCTATGGTGTGTTGCTAATAGTGATGCACCACGTGGTATAATAGCATCTACAGGTGTGGGTGGCTCGGTCCATTCACATTTAGGCACACAAATGTTCACCAGGGAAAGGCTTTACAGTGGCAATCTCATAAAGTTGCAAGTGTAACTGCGGCACCCAGTGCTGGATAAAAACCTGCAGAGACCCCTAGGCAGTAGAAATCTCAAGGCTTCCCTCGCAAATTATCTTCTAATATGTTTTTCATTTTGGCAACCAACAGTCTACGATCTGGAAACTGTAATGTGAATTTCTGTGGTTTATGTACTTTAAGATGTTAAATGGTACATTACATTAATACAGTATTTTCTCTACAGAATCTTTAATGTAAAGCTTTCATTTCTTTGAGTTGATTCATTTTTTCTATCTTTTTGAAATAATTTAAGAAAGCTTGATTATAGTTTTCTTTCAAGATCAAATCAATGTTATTTTGCTGGTCGGATTTGATACAGTGTGGGTTGGACACAGTGCAGGTTACAGTACAGGTCAGATACACTGTGGGTTCGATACGCCAATAGTGCACTTACTGTGATAAGAGGTGGGAGGGGTGCCCCCAATGAGAAATGTCCCAGGTGGTGTTTGTGAGAAGGATGAAGCCGGCAGTGTCAGCAGTGTGGGGGTGCCGGCTGTGTCCCCTGTACCGGTGTGCCAGCAGTGTCTACAGTACTGGGGTGCTGGCGGTGTCCTATCTGCAGGTGTGCCAGCAATGTCAGCAGTGTGGGGTTGCTGGTGGTGTCGACAGTGCTGGAGTGCCAGTGGTGTCCTCTGTGCAGTTGTGCCAGCGGTGTCTGCAGTGCTGGGGGTGTTCTCTGTGCGGATTTGCCAGTGTGGGGGTACTGGCAATGTCAGCAGTGCATGGGGTGTCAGCAGCGGGGGGATGAGGGGTGCCAGTGGTGTCCTCAGTGTGGGGGGGGCAGCGGCATGTATATTTAATGCTGTGCCCATTGAACTCTACGGGCAAGTGCTAATTGACTGAGAGCCATGACAGACAGCTCTCTCAGCCAATCAGCCCATTGAAATCAATGGTACTGGTGCCCGAGGCAAAACCTTAAGATCCGATAGCGGGATTGCAAGGTTTCGCCTTGATTAGGGATCCAGGGCAGGCAGGGAGATCTGAGTTGTGGCTCGGATCGCCCCGGATCCCGAAAGTTTGGGTTGGTCCATTTATCAGAGAACCAGACCTGCTCATCTCTAATTACGGTAATTATATCAAGAATAACCTTTTAGTTGCCCACTTATTAACTGACCGATAAACATTATTTATTATACTCACACATAATTAGCATCTACAATTTGCTCATGTTGATTGCTTTCTACATTGGCACATAAGCCTTGTATTAAATAACAAACTAGAGACATTAAAAACAAAACTTAAAAACACAGATGTGAAATGCATCATTCCCAGACATACCATGAACGGTTTCAAGGCTCGTGGATCCTTCATTGTCCTCATCACTAGTTTTTCTAATAGCTGTTACAGTACAATATACAGTAGTCACCATCAACATCATCATCGTCATCATTACACCAATCAGAATTGTATTTAGGGAGATGCAGAAATAATATTTCCAGACAGAACAGAGGAGATGTCAACCTTGAGTATAATGACTAGAGCAAAAAAAATAAAAAAAATATCATCATTATTATCAGTACCGTATTTGAATTTTTGTATTTATCTAAATGGCGGTAAACTGTACCTGTCTAAACCTGCTCTGCCTTCATCAGGGTCCCAGTACTAGGGGCCATGGATAAGAATATAGGGTCCTGGGTGCATACTGAAAGGACATGTCCAAGCGGGATACGGTCTTTAGATTGACAGCACTTAGGTCGACACTCATTAGGTCGACCACTATTGCTCGACATACACTAGGTCGACATGGTCTATAGATTGACATGGTCACTAGGTCAACATGGCAAAGGTCAACACATGAAAAGGACGACATGAGGTTTTCACTTTTTTTGGTTCAATCATTTTTATTGAAATAAGGTTTTGTACATTTCAAATATAGAGAATCAGTAACAGTATAAATGCAACAGTAAGATAACACATAAGAGATATTCCATAAAGGAATCCCAGTTGTATTCACCAGGTCTCGTGTGAAGAGAAGTATAATTGCAAGATCTGAGGATGACAGGTCAAAGACCCACTATAATACTTAGAAGTTAAACCTAAAAAATAATAACATTGGGGGGGGGGGGGGGGGACAAAGACGAGACAGGACAAGGAAGGGAAGCACAAATAGGGGAAGCACAATCAGAACACCTTACATTATATGCCTTTATATAATAGATGAGTAAACCAGCTATCGATTTACATTGCTGGGGGGATTTTAACCAAAAAACAGTGAGATATGAGCCTATTATCCAGGAAAAAAAGAATGGGAGGCAATCAAAATCAAAACAGAGATCAGGATAAGTTAACATAACCATATGTCATCAAGTGAAAAAGAGCTTCAATGTGGATGGCGTTAGTGACAAGAACTCAGGAAGAATTCTCGTTTCAGTAATAGAAATAGACATCTATCATAATACATCCTAATAATATTAAAAGTATGGAAAAAAAAAAGATAGAGGGGTTAAACCTTGATCAAGTGGAGAGAGGGGGTCTAGAACAGAAGGGGCTGTTGTGTCAGATCAAGGGTGCATAGATAATACTTCCATTTCAAGACAAATTTATCATAGGAAAGAGAGGGATCTAATGCCAATGAGCGTCTGTCAAAAAGGAGTAATTGCAGCATTCTATTCTTTAGTTCGTGTAGGGTCGGAGCTGAGCGTACTGTCCAGTGTGTTAAAATCAGTTTTTTGGACATGGTCAGTATGATTGTGAGTAGAGGTATAATAGATGATGTATCTGCCGGGAGTGTCCAATTTCTAAAATTCATGCAGACTGGCATGCAAGAGGGTCAGCAACTAATGAGGTAGAGAGTAGCGTGTTGATAAAGACTAGAACCTTCCTCCAGAATTTGAGTATTTTTGAGCATGACCAGAAGCAATGAAAAAATTTAGCATTCGTCATTTTGCATTTGCAGCATTCACCCATCTCAGAGGAATGCATGTATTTTCTCTGGGCCAGGGCAATATAAAGTCGATGTAAAGTCTTAAAGTGAACTTCTTGGAGATATGCTGACTGGAGAATTTTCATGGTGGTATGATGATGAGAAATTAATACCTGGGTAGTAGTAACTTCCGGACAGTCCGTGGACCAAGGCGTAAGGAGAGGGGTAAACGGTTCTTTGTCAGTGGTGTCAAGAATTAATTTATATAGAAAGGCTGTTTTATATGCCCCATTATGTAAAGTCAGGAAGAGTGGGAGTAAAGGGTCTGGGGGAGAGAATGAGAGGATAGCTGATTTAATGGTGTCAACATAATGTCGAGCTTGGAGGTACATGTAGAAGTTGGAGTGTGGGATACCATAAGTCTCTTGTAGTAAGGTAAAGGTGAGTATTCGCCCTCCAGGATCAAATAACTTGGTGGCAAGGTCTAGTCCTTTTGTGTGCCAATTTGAGAAGGAGGAGTTGTGCAGAGAAGGGGGAAAATTAGGGTTGCCCCAGAGAGGGATGTAAGGAGAGATTGCATGATTTCTATTCAGGAGTTTATTTATGTGTATCCAGGCGTCATAGGACCCCCTAAATAAAATATGATTCAGAATGTGGCGTGGGAGGAGGCGCAAGGGCGTATGTAATAGAGCGCTAGGTGAGAATGGGGAAAAAATAGCATCATCTAGAGAGCGATCTGTGTTTGTAGATTTATTGAAAAGCCAGTCTGAGATATACCTAAAATGAATTGACAAGTGATAGAGGGTGAAGTCCGGGATGCCCAGTCCTCCCAGTCTAGTTGGATGTGTTAGCTTAGATAGTCGCATCCTTTTTCTCTTGCCGGACCACAGAAACGAGGAGATCAGTGAATTTAAAATTTGTACATCCGACTTTGGTAGGGGGGAAGGTATCATTTGGAGACAGTAAAAAATTTTAGGAAAAATTATAGTTTTGATTACAGCAGCTCTACCTAGTAGAGACAGGGGGAGTTTAGTCCATGAATTTAGTTGGGTTTTCATTTTGGAGAATAGGGGTAAGAAATTCACCTTATAGATCTGAAGGGGATCTCGAGTGATAAGGATACCCAAATATTTGATATGGGAGGGCTGGATTGAGAATTGTGCTAAAGTGGGTTTAGTGGCCAAGGACGGTGCTAAAGGAGTGATAGGAAGAATTTCAGATTTGTGAACATTGATCTTGTACCCGGAAGTGGGTCCAAAGGAGGATACAATGTCAATGATTACCGGTATAGAGATTAAAGGATTGGACACAAAGAGCAACATGTCATCTGCGTAGAGAGCGAGTTTCAATTCAGTATTTGCGAGGGGGATACCTGTGAAATCAGTAGATGACCGAAGAGCAAGTGCTAGGGGTTCTAGGGCAATGGCAAAGAGGAGGGGGGAGAGAAGACAACCTTGTCATGTGCCTTTTTTGATCGGGAAGGGAGGGGATAAGTAGCCATTACAGGCAATTTGGGATGAGGAATTGGTATATAAAGTCCGAATGAAAGATATGTATTGGTCAGGGATTTTAAATTTGGTCATAGTGTCAAATAGATGTGGCCAATGGACGAGATCGAAGGCCTTCTCGGCGTCAATCGATAGAATAAGATTGCGGGAGTCAGTAGACGTCACAGAGGTTAGTTTTTGGGTAGCCGCGATTACTTTGTGGACATTGCATACTGAGTGTCTGGCCCTAATAAAGCCGGTCTGGTCCTGATAGATTTTATGGGGGAGGAGGGGGTTAAGACGTTCTGCGAAAATCTTGGTTAGGATTTTATAATCACAATTCAGTAGTGAAATGGGGCGATAAGAGCCAGGATTGGAGGGATCCCTGCCCGGTTTAGGAATCACTTTGATAATGGCAGAATTAAAATATGTAGGGATATTTTGGTTAATCAAAATATGATTATAGACCGATTCAAGAACCAAGGTTAATTTATCAAGGAAAAATCTGTAGAATTCCCCAGAAAATCCATCAGGACCAGGAGCCTTGGCAGGTTTGAGTGACTTAATAGCCTTGCTTATTTCAAGAGTGGAAATAGGGGCTGTGAGGGAGTCTGCGAATTCCGTCGGCAATTGTGGATATGTGAGTTGTGACCAGGTATTGGCCAGTTTACTTTTGTCCATTACAGGCGAAGTTATAGGAGGGATGGTAATAGTAGGGTTAGGGGGGGGCGTAAATGTCCGTATAGAAGGCTTTCATAACCTGAGAGATTTGTGCAGTGGAATTAGTGAAGGAGCCATCTTGTAGTTTGAGGGGGTGGACAATCATCGGTGCCCTAGTGCCATTGAGGATGTTGGTGAGTAATTTACTCGTCATATTACCGAATTTGTGAAAGCGATAATGAGAGGAGAAATTCATCTTATCAGACATGGACTGAAGTAATTCCTCAAGAAGGGACTTGGCAGAGAGGTACTTGGAGCGTGTAGTAGTGGTAGGTGTTTGGACATAAGAAGCATAGGCGTCGGTCAATGGAGAGTGGTATAAGAGTGAGAGAGTTGTTTTCGTAAGGAAGCCTCAAAGGCTAGAATGGACCCTCGCAGTACTGATTTGGCCGTCATCCAGTAGAGTGAGGGGTCTGTAGCTAGAGTAGTCTTATTATGGGTATGAAAATCAGTCCATGCCTGATCTAAGTGTTCTCGAAACTTCAGGGAGCTAAGAAGATAGGCTGGGAATCTCCATGTTTTATATGGGGACAGCTCTTTCTTTGTGTAGAATGAGAAGGTGACAAGTGCATGGTCAGAGAGTATGATAGGGTGTATGTTTGCATCTTGGACTAGGGGAAAAAGAGAGGAAGAGGGAAAGATAACATCTATGCGAGACAGAGTGTGGTGCGCTGCAGACAGACAAGTAAATTCTTTCTGGGTTGGATGTAGAGCCCTCCATACGTCTATTAATTGGAGAGTTTTTAACAGGGAAGGAATCCCCAGGGAGGGGGGTGGGGTACGCAGTCTCCGCGTGGAGGATCTATCAAAAGTAGGGTGAGCAGTCAGGTTGAAGTCGCCACAGAGAATAATGGGGGCAGACATATGTGGGAGGAGTAATTTAATGAGCTTCTGGAGGAAGGATCTAGAATAGACATTGGGTGCGTAAATAGAGCCAAGAGTATACATCGCGTTGAATAATGAGAAAGAGACTATCAATATCCTGCCGTCAGGGTCAGAATAAGTGGACAGTATTTCTATAGGCAGTGATTTGGAACATAAAATTACAATTCCTCTGGATTCGGAGTTATAGGGGGCGGAGGCCAAAAATTTCCATTTAAGCATTTGCAGTTTCAAAATCTCAGGGGGTAAAATATGTGTTTCTTGGAGACATGCAATATCTATAGACTGTTTATGTAAATATAATAAAACCTTACAGCGTTTAGCCGGAGAGTGGATGCCACCGACATTGAAGGAACCTATCTTCAGCTCAGTCATATGTGTCTGGATTAGAGCACATTCTGTCCAGCTGGACATGACCCTGTTGGAGCAAAATGGCGGTGATCCTAAATGAGGACAAACACAAGGAGAGAAAAGGGGGGGGAAAACATGCAATGACAAGACATGGGGAATACAAGAAAACATAACAATAGCACGGTCAACATGCCAGGTGTCCAAAGGACATAAATGACATTCCGCAAATGTAACAATAGATATAACTGTGGGCTTATCCCATAGAAAGGGATAGCAATAGACAACTGTAGATACCGGGGCATGACAGGTGCATAGGGACCCTGTAAAAAGAGACTGACGTAATGGACCTAAACATCAATATTAGGGAGAACCATAAGCTCTGAGTCATACGAGATTAGGGGGGGAGTTTATAAGGAAACATAGGCTTAAAAGGGGGGGGAGAGGCTAAAATAATAACTGGTGGGAATATATATGCATCACACAATAAATGAGGAAAGCGGAGTTTAAACAAAAGAGAGACAATTCCGGGAGTGGCAAGAGTTCACGCAGGGGTGTCAGTGATGTCAGCAGTGGAATCCTCGCGGTCATCAGATAGGAAGGCGTGTGCATCTTCAGGCGTCGTGAAGTCATAGTGGGTGTCATTTATCAAGATCCTTAGCTTAGCCAGATAAATGAGGGCAAATCGTTGATTCATGGAGACTAGCTTCGAGCAGATAGGAGAAAAGGATTTACGTATACGTGAAAGTTCCACAGAGAAGTCCTGGAAAAGGTGTAGTCGTTTTCCTTCCCACATAAGATTCTGGATCTTACGTGATGCTCTCCAGAATGCCACTTTGTGAACATAGTTTAAACATCGAAATAATGTGACCCTAGGGCGTGATTCATTCGGGCGGGGAGGTGGGCCGACTGGATTAACTCTCTCCACCACTAAATCTTTACATTCATCTTCAATGCCTAATAGCTTGGGTAGGGTTACAGAAACAAAAGAAGCCAATGCTGGGCCTTTAACATTTTCAGGGAGTCCCACCACCCTGATATTATTGCGACGGGGACGATTTTCAGCGTCATGGAGTTTGTTCCATAATAGATAATTTTCTTTCTGCAGCTTAATAATATCACATTGTGCCAAATGCATATCATGACATAGCGCTCCTATGCGGTTTTCAGAATCTGAGACTCTGGTAGTAAGGTGCTGCAGCTGCTGAGAGATGTCAGCCACAGCCTTGGATAATAAAGGTGACATCGTGGATTTAATGGCGTCCACAATGTCGCCATACGTAGCGTGAGTGTCCGGGTTGCGGCGTACCTGAGGGAGGTCTGTGAGCTCCTGGGGTGAAGCCACCTTCTTGGAGGCTGGCGTGGACGGGGCCGAGGACGCGTCCGGCGCCATGTTGGGATCGGCGCTGCGCTTCTCCTGACGAGGTGGCTGCGGTATCTGTGAGGCGCCCGGAGCCAGGTACTTGTCCATCTGGGGAGAGCGGGTGATTGAGTGATTAGCCGGGTAGCGGTCGCTGTGTGTAGCCAATAACGGCTACGTATTAGCAGGTGGGCGGGTCCCTAAGCAGAGCAGCGTTTTCAAGCTGGACCCCGCATGCAGCCGGAAGCGGTAGTCGGTTTTCACTTTTTTTATCATTTTACTTTTTCATACTTTACGATCCACGTGAACTACGATTGGGAATAGTAACCTGTGCCGGGCGCAGCGGTAGTGGAGTGAGGCACCTTGCCCGAAGCATGGGGATACGGTGCGCTAATTAGGGTTCCCGTTCACTTTACAAAGAAAACGACACAAAAAACAAAAACATCATGTCAATCTTTTTCCATGTTGACCTAGTCCATGTTGACCTAATGACTGTGTCGACCTATTTCAGGTGTTGATTTAGTCACTGTCGACCAATAGTTGTCGACTTAATGACTGCCGACCTATTTACTGTCGACCCTATGATCCACACCCGTCCAAGCAATCTCGGTACTAAACGTGTGCCTCCCTGTTAGAACCAAACCTCTGGTTGGACAGGACAGTCACACATCCTATAGATTACAGTCAAATTAAAATTCAGATCCTTGCAATTGCTCTTAACAATTGTATAATTATTAATTTTTTGGCTGCAAATGATATGAACTTTTTTTTTAATCACTGAAATTTGTGATTTGTCTATAGTGATGTCATAATTACGGCTAATTAGCAGGACTCTGCTGTGCAGTGCAATTGTTGGTGCTCCTGAGTTTGTGTGGACAAGGATAATACATAAGAGCATTTGATATGAGGGATTCCGTTGCATCTTCTGACTTACAGGTAATGCCGGTGCTGCTACAAAAGGATGGGGTTTGCTCTTTAATCTTCTAATCCTGTCAACTATTCATAGGTTAGCTTGCTCCGCAGAATCTGTGAGGCTCATTTCAGAATCATTATTTTCTCCTCATTTACCTCAGTATGGCTGGAAGGATTTCCTTGTATAACAGCTCGAAGACCGGTATGGCAATCGCATCACATTGAGTTTAATTGCTCACATTTTAGTTGATAATTAGTATTTACAGCTAGGATTTGGTTCTGCTTTTTATTTATACTATCAATAGCGCAAATATAAGGTTACAGTGCTGAATAGGGGAATAATGACTGTCCAATGGCGCACAATTAATAATTACAAAAATCGGTGATAATTATGAAATGTTCATGAATGAGGATAGATTAATTGCCAAAGAGGTCAGTTTAAATATGTGTTAACTTCTGGCATATCAGCCAAAAAAATAATATCCAGTATACTGTAGCAGTTCACAAACCCAAGATCAATTGTATAAATGTGAATGTGCAATGTTTCTGTGTTTTATATACCATTTGTCAAACGGAAGGTGGTTGATAAACAGTCAAAAGGTTGACAGTCAAAAGGTCGACACCATAAGGTCGACAGTCAAAAGGTTTACAGGGTCAAACAATTGACAGGGGCAAAAGGTCGACAGTCAAAAGGTCGACAAGGTCAAAGGGTTAACAGGATCAATAGGTCAACGTATGGGCGACACATTTTTGTAGTTTTTTTTTTTATTTTTACAACTTTTGCTGTATTTACTATACATGGGGGTCATTCAGATCTGTTCGCTGCTGTGTGTTTTCGCACAGTGGGCAATCAGATCAGAACTGCCCATGTGCAGGTGCGACGGACGGCTGCAACGGGGATCGCCACTCACCAATGGGTTTGTGCGAAGGATCCATTTGCATGGGCATTCGCAAGGAGATTGACAGGAAGAGGGTGTTTGTGGGTGGCAACTGATTGTTTTCAGGGAGTGTCCATAAAAATACAGGTGGGTTCAAGCGTTTTCAGGGAGGGTGTCTTACGTCAAATCCGGTCCTGAACAACCTGATGTGATCGCAGCGTGTATGTCCTGGACTGCGCAGAGACTGCACAAAATCAGTTTGTACAGCTCTGCTACACATGCGATCGCACACTTGTACAGCATAAATACACTCCCCCTGTAGACGGCAACTATCTAATCGCAGGGCTGCAAAACTCGCCTGCTAGTGATCAGGTCTGAATGACCCCATGTCACAAACTATTACTGTTAGTAACCTTATTGTGAGCGAAGCGAGCCCACGAGGGGACAAATTTCATCAAATTGACTATCCATGTAACAGACTATCACCATTAGTAACCCTGTGGCAAATGAAGCGAGCCACCGCGGCCGAAGCGTGGCGAGTGAAGCGAGTCAGCGAGGGGATGTATTTCAACAAATTGGGGTAAAAAATAAAATAAAAACACAAAACGACACCCACATTTTTGGGGATATGTCGACCTTTTGTCTGAAGATCTTTTGGCCTTGTCAACATTTTTACTGTCGACCTTTTGACCATGTTGACCTTTTGACTGTCGACTTTTTGACCCAGTCGATCTTTTGACTGTTGATCTTTTTAATGCCTATCTTCTGTATCACACCATGTCAAAAACGTCAAACTCTGTATACTAGTAGTTGACACAATGTCAGACAATCTGTTATACAGGGGTGTCCTTATAACTTAGTTACAACAGCATGCAGTGATACGGGTGTGATACGTTATACCAGCAGTCGGGATGCTGGTGGTCACATGACCGACACCGGCATCCTGACAATTAGAATGCCCACAGGGGACAGGGTAATTATTTTACCCCTCCCCTGCCCCCTACCCTAACCTGCCAGGGGTGGCAGCTAGGGCTAAGATTCAGAGGTTGGCGGCTAGGGTTAAGACTCAGGGGGTGGCGGCTAGGGCTAACTCCCCCCTATAGTGCCTAAGCCCCTCGGCCATAACTGTCACCCTGATACTTACCTTTGGGATGTCGGAGGTCGGTGTTCTAGGTTCGGGATTCCGAGGGGTGTCTGGATTCCGGCGTCGGTCACTGCATCCCAGTGATACATGTAATAAGGTGTTTCAAAGCTATTATTCTATAGAACTCTACTATACTAGCTTGTGATACTTTATCATGATATATCTAGCACATCTCAAAAAAGTCAAACAAATGTCCAGCCTAACATGCACCTGTAATGGACCCAAAGTAAGGGAAGGTGCATGTGCAAAAAAGGGACATGATCTTGTGGGAAAGGGGCATGACCATACACTAGTTCCCCCAATTCAAATTACACTACACAGTAGAAACCCTTATACACATCATGCCCACACAGTAGCAGTTCCCTTTACACATTATGGCCACAAAGTAATTCTTATAACACTGAGGAGATATCGGCAGTGCCTGGCCTGGCTGAGGAGGCAATGCCACCCAAGGCCAGGTAGCATAATCAAATAGTAGTGCAAAGAAGTGCAGCACACTACCCAGTGGTGCAAGTAGAAAAACAATCTTAGTGGTACTGTGTGCGCGCGTCGAAGGCCAAAAAATGGGTGTGGTCACATGCCACATGGGGCATGGCTAATGAAAATGAGAATGTGATACACATATGACCCCAATAGTGCAGTGCCAGATACACATAGGCTTCCAATAGTGCCAAATACACATATGCCCCCACAGTGCCAGATACACATATGCCCCCACAGTGCCATAAAAATACATGCCCCCACAGTGCCAGATACACATATGCACCCACAGTGCCAAATATGCCCCATGTTGCTAGATATGCCCCCAAAGTTCCAGATACACATATGCCCCCACAGTGCCAGATATGCCCCCACATTACAATTCACATGCCCCCATAGTGCTAGATATGCCCCCACAGTGCCAGATACACATATTCCCCCACATTGCCAGATATGCCCCCATGTTGCCAGATATGCCCCCACATTGCCAGATACACATGTCCCCACAGTTCCAGATATGACCTCAGTGCAAGATATGCCCCCACAGTGCCAGATATGCCCCCAGCAGCGCAACTCACTGTTGTTGTTGATGCTGCTGCCTGGGGCTGGCACTGTCTGCACTGCTGTCGGGGAGAGGAGATTGCAGCACATGCCTCTCCTGCCCTCAGTCCGGTCTCCTCCTGCTGCAACGTCCTGTAGCTCAGATTCCAGTGCTGGTCCGCGAGACAATCAGATTTTGCGGTCTGGCAGCGGTGGCTCCTGATTGGCTGCTGGACCGCGAGCTCTGATTGGCTTATGAACCAGCTCTTGAGTACATACCGCCGCAGCCACCAGTCTCAAAAGGGGAAGAAACCGCCGGTCTACAGACTGAAGGGACCAGGAGAGGCACATGCTGTGCTCTCCTCTCTCCACTGTGTCTGCATTGTGGCAGTCCGGAAGTACTGCATACCAGCTGGGAATTTCTTACCGTTATGCAGTACTACCATACTTGCAGCACTGACACTACCTAACTCTCCTATTCAAATGTACAAAGCTGTAGTCCCCCCTCAGCACATAGCCATAGCCCCCTCCAGAACACAGCACGTTGTTATTTCCCCCTCCCAGCTCAGTCATAGTCCCCATCCCCCTGCACAGAGCCATAGTCCCCTCCCAGTAAATAGCCATAGCCTCCCTACCTCTCCAAGCAATAGCCATAGTCCCCCCAGCACATAGCCGTAGTCTTCACCTCTCCCAACACAGTCATACATTAGCCCTTACCTGGCAGCAGGAGCTGCAGCTCTTCCCCTCAGCCCAGTACACTCTGGTGTGTACTGGGCTGCAGTGTGTCCATGGACGTGCTTAAAATAAATTTTTTTCAGTATATTTTTCTAAGGGTACATGACCACACCTCTTGTGATTAAGCCACGCCCCTTAAAAGTACCTGGGCCCAGCTCTCGTCTGCCTGCACATCACACCAGACCATCAGCAACCAGTCTCCTCCCATCCTTACCACCCCTCCCCATCGGGTGGCAGTCCCTGCTTGGCTGGTGCCCCTGGCGAGTGCCGTCCTGGCCAATGGGTAGATACGCCCCTGGATGGACCAATAAAGTGATTGAGCACTTGCCATTCTGTGTATAACTGATTTAGGACTCTGAGCACTTACCACAAAATTCCGTCAGTAAAACATACAGCATAACATATTTTTTGCTGCTGAAGTATTGTTGTTTTCAAGAGGCATTCCAAGGTTGCAGTACACAGTGCACACAGACCACTCCAGTGATGAGGCCTCTGAGCAGCAACTGAGTAAAAAACCACAAACACCTATTTGTAAGTTTAGGAAAGATATTTATTAAATTGAAAAATACAGAGCAATTCTCACAGTTCGTGTTAGGGACAAATAGCAAGTGGACGAAAACAAACACCAGAAGTAATTTTGATTGTGGAGCATTAAATTAATCAAATTGTATGAATTTTGGCTGCAGCTCTACATCGTTGAAGCTGTGCTTATGAAGCCTTCTACTGACAAAACAAAATTGAAGTACATTAAAATATGTAGTGACACAGGGCCAAATGTAATAAGGTGTGGGGTTTGTGTGCAGGACAAACTCACATCTTCTCGCACATTAAAAGGTGCGAGTCTGCCCGAAACTCGGGCAATGTAATAGCCTGCAAATTTTGCAAGTTCAAGGCTATTACAATGTTCAAGTCCATGTGACTTTTTCCCTGTGTAAACTCACACTTTAACATTATGTGGTTAAACTCACCATTATGTGGTCAACTGCAAGGTTAATAGAGGTCAACCTTGTGGTTAACCTCATAATGCCACGGTTCCACAATAGACTTCTATGGAGCAGCAGCTTAGGGCCAATCTGTGTGCTGGTCATATATGGCATCCCCTGATTGGCTGCTGGCTCTCCTAGTGACAGAAGTTATGAGGATGCTGGCACTAGGGAGAGGAGTTGTACTGTATGTGTTAACATAGAACTCCTCAGTTCATATGGATTTTGTAACTTAGTTTATTTTTTTTTTAACTCCTGGATGCCTACTTTGGAACAAAGAGGATGGGATCTACACTACAGGAATAGGTGAGCATGGATTTTTTTAAAAATGTTACGTGGATACTACTTAGAGAAGATGACCTAATGAGTGCAGATAATGTAGATAAGTATATGTGAGTGTGAGTATGAGTGTGAGTGTGCAAGAGTGTTTATTAAAGCTGTACTGTCAAGGTGTGTGTGTGTCTTGTTTTTTATATTTCTTTTACATGGGGACTACAGGTAGCAGCAGGAACTTAATGCTTGTACTTGTGGTCCTCAAAGTACCAGAATGCAGGGGAGGCTTGCTAGGACCTGTAATCCCCCCTGTAACAGACAATTCTAATTCTGCTTTAAACATTCTAACGTGATCAACTCTTCGGGTTGCAGGCACTCTGTGGAATTTCCTCCCACATACAATAAGACTCTCCTCTAGTCTCCAAACCGTCAAGTGTTTTCTGAAAACTCACCTCTTCAGGCTAGCTTATGAAATCCCGGAAACGCCTACATAACTTTCATAAACTTTCCTATGCAATTACATCCCCGCTGTACAGTCCACACATATCTTCACATACTGTACAGTATCTTCTCTTCTTTCACTTTCCCATCCTTCTGACCCCAGGCCAACATTGCTGTGTGACTATATCTTACAGCCCACCAAGAACCTTTGCAATCTGGTGGACCATTATGCAATAGATAGAACCTATTCCTGTGTATCCATGCCTATTGCCCTATAGATTGTAAATTTGCGAGCAGGGCCGTCCTACTTATATGACTGCTATTACCCAGTTTTGTTGTATCACTGTTGTTTATAATTGTAAAGTGCAACGGAATATGCTGGGCTATATAAGAAATGGTTAATAAATAAATAATAATGATGATGATAATAATAATAATAATAATAATAATAAAGATAGTGATATGCCAAATCGAGATTGATGAAGCAAAAGCTGAACATTATGTTCTGAAGGGATTTTATGGTATTTTTTTTTTTCAAATTTAAAGGAAACGATGATGATACAGTATGATAAAAATAAGTGTAGTTGTTTCCTCATCATAGTCCTCGTTATTAATTCTGTGTGTTTCCTTAGAGTTCTTCCCTTGAATTCTTAACCCATCTTGCCCTGTAGTTCTTAACACATCTTGTTCTGACTTTCATCCATACTTTGACTTTGAAGTTGTCTTGGTTTGGCTGTTGCTTGTGCTATCCTGTAATTTTGTCCAGCAGTTACTAGTAGTTCCTTCCTCTTGTTTTCCATGACCAGTACCAGAGGTCCCCTTCCTAAATGAAATATTGCTCCTATAAGCACAAGAACAGAAAATACTTGCTCGGAGTCACTAATTTCCAACTGCTGGCTTGATTGTTAGACAAATCTTCTGTCCAGCATCTTCTGTGTCACCATTGGTAGCTGAGTATCATCTTGTAAATCTTTCTACATCCATGTCTGTAGTTTGTCACTAGTTTCTGGAGATGCTCAAACTATTTGAGACATGACAAATTTTGTCTAAACTGGACCCATTAAATAAACTGAAGCTATTGATATTGAAAAACTCTTTACACACTTTTGGTTTGACCACCATGAGGTATACTTTACAACTGCTAAGTTGTTAGTTCAAATCTGAAATTTGTGTTTGCAGCCATTTAAATAAATTTCAAAATAACCTATACTATAGCATGTTACCTTTTTGCCTATTTGACCTTAAATTGATACATTTTATAATATTTTAACTTGGATTTTTAATTCCAAGATCGAAAATGTTAATATTTGGAAGCCTGTAATTCCAGTTTGCATGGGAAAGCTTTAAAAATATTGTACAATGTAGCTATTTACAAAAATGCAGCTATCATTTTTATACAGATGTGTCCTTATACTGTACATCTAGCCTCAATATGCCATGGGGCATATATGTCCAGTTTGACTCTGTTAGCGTTGGGCATCTTTTTTGCCTGAGAAATGCATCTTAGGCTATTTGTCTACAGAGTCAACCGGGACATGGCACGAAGAAGGACTGTTTGGCATGACTGCAGCACTTATGTATGAGAACACATATGCAAGTCTATTTGAAGTGTGAGAATTTAGAGCAGCATTTGCAACTTTAAAACTGGTTTGATAAACTGGGGAGACCATATTTACTGGTAATGAAGACCTGCGTTCTATTCAAACTTTTGGCTCACTGATTGCATTGCGTTGTTTGATCAACTGCTACTGATTTTCTGATCTGGGTCTCTCTGATGCCCCTCTGATGCCCAGGTACAATATTGCTGTTTTCCCTATACCAAAATTATTATGACCCTAGTCTGAGTCTTAATCCTAGATCATTATTCATTTAGTTATCTTATCATTTCCAAATGAACCACTTTATCTTTTTGACCTTTTTTGTCTTTATTATAACAATTCCACCCTATTAGGACCAGTTCAGCATATGCTGTGTGTGACAACCTGAATGAAAGCAGAATGTAAAACAAATTAATTGAAAATGAAATGTGAAGGCTTTTAAAAAATCACTGTTGGTGACTCTTCCACTTGGCTCCAACCTCACAGATTGGTGTGGACATGACCTCATAGAATGCAAAGGATTCTGGCCCCAGTGATGATCCATGCCTATAGAAACTGTGCCCTCTACATACTGTAGATATGCCCCTGTTCCTTGAATTATTATTTTTTTTTTTACGTAAAACCTTTGAAAATGTAAAATGCAATTCACAACATAAGTGGGGAACTATTAGATGCCATTAGATTGTTAAACATTCAACCTTGCCACATTTTTGTTTGAATCAGAAAAAGCAAATTGTTAAAAAAAAATTATATTTGGAGCTTGCTTCAAAATTTAGTTTCTTACTTGTATAGAACAAGAAGCACATTTATGGGTCATGGGGAGATCAAAGATTTTTTTTTTAAAACAGACTGTATTAATGAGGCGCTTCTCTGAGTTTCTCACATAAAACATTCTTATTCATTGAGTTTTATTCAGTGTGTCTGCGATTTAGCAGGAAGGGCAAAGAATCATTAGCCACCTAAGACAACACCTGGCAGTTTAATACCAGAAAAAAACATTCAAATGTCTTTATCTCTTAATATTTCTTTTAAAAGTCAAGGTGACACATTTATCCTTTGAACGGGAATACATGAATAAAATAACAGTTCTATAAAATGTATATAAAAGTTACAGTTTTATATCTCTTACAGAAAATATATTCAATGTACTGTACTGTATTTGTTTCTGATTATCTGTTTTTGTTGATGTTCTAAGCAAGTTACAAATTTTGCATTATCAGGAGGGTTCAGTATGATTTACCGATGGACGGGTTGCCGGCGGTCAGTATACCGACAGCGGCATCCCATCCATCGCAATCCCGACAGCCCCCCATTTAGCCTCCTAATCCTCACCTTTTCACTACCCTAGCCCTAAGCCTCACTTGTGGGTGCCTAACCTTAACCCTTTCCGGTGGTGCCTAACCTTAATCCTCCCCGCTTGGTGCCTTCCCCAACCCTCCCATCCCCGCTGCCTAAACCTAACCCTACCCACTTGGTGCCTAACCCTAACCTCCCCTTCTATGTGCCCAACCCTAACCCTCCCTCCTTGGTCCCTAACCCTAACTTTCCCATGCCTGCACCTTAAACCTAATCACCCTTCTGCTGTTTAAACTTAACCTACCCCCTCACCAAAGCAGGACAGCAGTGTGTAACACTGTCCGGACAATCGGGATGCCGGCTGCCAGTATTTTGAAGCCGACATCCTGTTTGTCATCAGTATTTCGACGTCGGGATTGTGTCCTCCCTCGGTATCCAGGCGTCAGTATATCGACCACTGGTATCTTGTTCATTGGGAAGCTAACTGCTTCCCTATTAGGAAAAGAAGCAGCATGGGCAAATAATAGGTGACTGAAATTACAAAATTCTACTTGCACCAATTCACCCAAATTTACAGTTACTGATCATCTGACAGTTCATATCATTTTTCAAATTCAAATCTGATCTAGACTCTGCAGCTCGTTCCAATCAATGACTGCTCCTAACAAAACAAAATCTGGTCCATAAAATTTAGCAATGTGCACCCTCATTCTGCCAATAGTCTCTCATAAGCCAGTGCTAACGGACAATGCTTTATATACAATTTCACCAGCAGCACAATATACACATTGTAAATGTTCCCAGTGGCAATGCTGGCACTGGTCTGGCTTATTTGCCCAATATTTAATTTGATCATATTCAGGTGGAGGTACTATGGGGATTAATCAGAGATGGACACAGATTTTACTTCCGACAGCAAAATCTGCATTTATATACACACATGCTGGGGGCTGCCCAGCACAGAACAAGGCATGTGTGGTGTCACCCCACAATGCATTTGCAAAGAAATTTCAAATGCATCAAATTAAGGTAGACCCCTGCCTGTGCAGCCTGACTGTGTAGGCAGAGGCACCGCCGCCATGTTTCCATATGCAGGAAACACAGGCAATGACATAGGTCAGCCCCGAAAATGGCCATTGCATGCCTGTGTTTCCAGATCCCCCTCCCCCAGTGCGGCATCGCCATTCCGGATGCAGGTGTAGTATGTTATGCCGGCAGTCGGGCTCCCGGCGGCCAGCATACCGGCGCCGGAATCCTGACCGCCAGCATACCGACAGCTGGGTGAGCGCAAATGAGCCCCTTGCAGGCTCACTGCACTCGCCACACTGCTGGCATGGTGGAGCGCTACGCACGCCACGCTAACCATTCTCCCTCCAGGGGGTCGTGGACCCCAAAGAGGGAGAAAAGCTGTCGGTATGCCGGCGGTCGGGATTCCGGCACCGGTATGCTGGTCGTCGGGAGCCCGGCCGCCGGCAAACTGATGACCACCCCCGGATGCACATCACCTGTCAATCATTATACGACCGCATCCTTCTGCGATGCGATCGGATGGTAAAGGGTCACGCACGCGCACCAATGCGTGTGCGCAGACCCTATGTCACATCCAACTCCTGAATAATGCCCTATGTCCATATATTGCATAATTAGGAGGCTCATAATCCTCTTTTAAAAAAAACTCTGCATCCTTTTAATCAGCAACATTTTGGGTGGATAATTAGATACTATGGCCCTCATTCCGAGTTGATCGGTCGCAAGGCGAATTTAGCAGAGTTACACACGCTAAGCCGCCGCCTACTGGGAGTGTATCTTAGCATCTTAAAATTGCGACCGATGTATTCGCAATATTGCGAGCACAAACTACTTAGCAGTTTTAGAGTAGCTCCAGACTTACTCTGCCTGTGCGATCAGTTCAGTGCTTGTCGTTCCTGGTTTGACGTCACAAACACACCCAGCGTTCGCCCAACCACTCCCCCGTTTCTCCGGCCACTCCTGCGTTTTTTCCGGAAACGGTAGCGTTTTCAGCCACACGCCCATAAAACGCCGTGTTTCCGCCCAGTAACACCCATTTCCTGTCAATCACATTACGTTCGCCGGAGCGATGAGAAAGCCGTGAGTAAAAATACTTTCTTCATAGCAAAGATACTTGGCGCAGTCGCAGTGCGAATATTGCGCATGCGCACTAAGCGGAATTTCACTGCGATGCGATGAAAAATACCGAGCGAACGACTCGGAATGAGGGCCAATGTTTTCTAGATGGGAGGGTTCATGATAGTTTGCTGAATTTCATTATCACACTTACTAGGGTATTCAATTATCCGCAAATTCGCTGCAATTTTTCGCCCGAAAATTTTTCACGGCAATCGGCCGAAAATTGCAGCGAAAACGCTCCGTTTTTCGACCTATTCAATTCCAAACGGGTTTCCCGTGAAAATTCTTGCAGTGAAAAGAGCAGGTGAAAATGGGGAAATCAGCCTGTACCCCAAAAAATGCTAAACTAATATAGGAAAACAGAAGAGAAGTGTGTTAGAGATCACATTAGAGAGTTTTTGGGGACTTAAATTGTGTGAAATGGCTGTTATATGCATTTTTTAAAAAAATGCAAAAAAAATGATAGAAAGCTATTTTTTTTTGAGCAAAATAAATGCTCTTATTAAATTTGGGGTACATGAAAATGGGTATAAGTATATATTTGGGTCATTTTAGGGTACTTTAAAAAAAGTGGAAACAGACCGATTACTCCCATCTGCAAGCCTAAAAACACCTGTCCCACTCATAAAGCACCCCAATATACCTGTCACATACCTTGAACCCCAATTTCCATCACTTTGAACTTTTTCACCCCAAAAATGACATGTCATTATTGGCCAATTAAAAATAATTAAAAACTTCAACGTGCCTAATTAGTCATTAAGGGGGGTGTCCCAGGAGTTCTGGACAATATCCAAACATTTTTACCTTAAAATAGTGACTTTTCCCAACTTTTCACCTGCTCAGAGTAGGTGAAGTGAAATTAGTGAAAAAATGATCACCGATAAGTTTTCACGGAAATTTGAATAGGCTGTAATTGCGTTTCACGTGAAAAGTCCGTTTTTTCACCCGAAAAAAGTTATCACTGCTAATTGAATATACCCCTTAGAAACATAGAAATATAACTTGACGGCAGATAAGAACCACTTGGCCGAACTAGTCTGCCCTTTTTCTCCCACTTAGCAAGAATGTGATGTTGCTAATTCACTAACACTTTTTCTTTTGTACCGTCTATTATCCATACTTAGGACGGGAAGTACTAATGGAAAACATCCATCTTTTGGGGGTTTAACCACATTCCCTATATGTATCAAGTTCTTGTACCCAATAGGCAACACCATATTTTGACGGTCTTGCCTATAGAAACCTATGAGCTTCTTTCTGTATAATTCCATGAGTGGAATCTGATAGAATCCCTCCAAGTGTCCTCCATGGCTCATGCATGTGCTGGCCGCTGGACTCATATCACAATGGACAGCTGTTATTAGAAGTCCTCATATTGCAATGGACAGCTCTTATTGGAAGTCCTCATATCATGATGGATAGCTCTTTTTGGAAGAGCTGTCCTTTCCATATATAATTGCAAATCTGCATGCATACAATATTAATAAACACTGCTATGCATGCGGTAAGTTGCGGGATGTGTCATGGGGAAGCGGTCACCATATCGCTAGTTGGAATCCCGACTAGCGCTGAAATACCAACGCCGGAATCCTGGCGCCACAGGCTTTCCTCCCTCTATGGGTGTCCACGACACCCACAGAGGGAGAATAAGTCCTGCGGCGAGCTCAGCGAGCCACCGTGTTCGCAGCGTGGTGAGCGCAACGTCACGAGAGCAGCATGGATGGGATCCCACTGTCGGTATACTGATGGCGGCGATCCCGCCCACCGCCTTTACATACTGTGTCATATTTGAAATGCATTATTTGATACAGCCTACCCTTAATCTTCTTGCCATATAAAAGATTGATGAATTACTTGACAATTTGCAAACAGATGTGTAAAAAATTTGACCAATTTTAGTTGGTAATGATTTAGGAAATGCACTAGTGGTAGCACAATCATTTGACCGTTAGTTCTACACCAATGTATGTTATAAAACACATGTCATCAAATTTTGTGCCGGTCAGTGCCTTCACAAATGTGCTGCAAATTGTACTGTACATACCAATCCTCCTGATTTAGGAGAGATAGTCCCAATTTGAGGATTTTGTCACACAGCAATCAAAATGGAAGGGAATGTGATGGGGCAGTACAACACCCTAGAATTGGTGGTCATGCTTCCTGTGGTGCGTGGTCATTTTCCTGTGGGGCATGACTGCTTTAACTTTCATCAAATATGAAGATAAATTGTTTGGGAGACATGGCAATAGCTGATGACCTAATGTACTGCCTGGGTATTTGTACACCTTAAATGGGTAATAGTGACAATGACAACTACTGGGAGAAAAATAGTTTTGCGCCAGTCAGAGTACTCACACTAATGCACTAGTAACGTAACAGTTTATTTCTGCACCTGCATAGCTGGTGGCCCCAATGACAGAAATACAGACAAGTATTGTGTTTTGCAGAATTATGTTTTGCATTGGTCATGATGTTGTAATGAGGGTGTAAAAAATAGGTATCAATAAAGATAAACTGAGCAGAAAATGCATAACTATTTTCACTGCTAGGCAGCAAGTATATGCATTGTCAAAGTCGAAAAATATCATGATGCATATGCCTTGTACTAACCCCTCATGCACATGCGCGCTGCTCGTGCACCCACTCCCCCGTACGTGCACATACCCGCAAGCTGCGTAAGGGATGCACCAGCGTCTCGTGCACATGAGATGTGTATCTACGGCGGAGTTTGTGAGCGTCTAGCGTGCGACTCGATCGCAGCATAGTTAACCCATATAGTGTGTTTTATAGCTAATATTCCCCTAGACAATGTCAGCAAGTATGCTTAGTTTAAACGGTTCCTGGACAGAGAGATTCCTCTTTGCATGATAGGAAGGGTCAGATAAAGGTTGAAAGGTGGTGTCTAGTATCCAGCTGTAGGATATTTTAAGGGTAACATTTCGGTGTTGGTTAGGAAAGGATCGCTCGCTCCTGCGTATAGTTATGTGCAAAAGTAGTTTATGAACATATATTGTGTTTGCTGTAAATTACACATGCGGCGGGAATCCTGAGGATACCTCCCACCAGAGCAGTTGGAGAAAGACACAGCCCACCTGTTCAAATCCACCTATGACCTTTGCTATAATGTGGAGACACATTCCTGTGTTCAATGAACAATGAGGTATATAGGGACCATTGTATTGTGAATGTATGTTGTGTATATAAAGACCACCATTGCCTGGCCAGACACTCACTCTCTCTGAAGGCTTTCTCTCTGAATGCTGAGGGCTGGATCCAGGACGCGCTTGCGAATCATCCCCACGTATGTATATTTCTCTGTGGCCATTTTGTTATCCATTCTGTTCGCCATTCATTTCAATTTGTACACTCTTGTTTGTTATTGTTCATATTATTCTCTGTTATTGTGTTAGATTTTGATGTTAGTTTGTAGTGTATAACTTGTATTGTGTTTTTCCCCTTTTCTCTAAACCATCCACGGCGGTGTTAGAACCGCTGTGGTTTTTAAATCCAAACCAGGTCTTGTGTTTTCACTTCTCCACAAAGGGCTTTTCTTAGCGTCTCAATCGCTCAAACAGCATACACATAGTTGAGGTTTTTAAGCGTTACATCATTGTAGTATTTGACTACTAAGGTTTAGAGTATAAGCATATTCTTACTGTGTGTTATTAATAAGGTTTACTGCGTATCATTCTGTGAGCGTCTGCGCCGCTTGTGTCTCACTCTCACGGCGCAGCGTCCGCTACGCCAATAGCGTAGCAGTACGGTACTCGGTACGCCTATAGCGTGCTTGGTACGAAGTGTGAAACCGTGAGCGTATGCATCGCTCGTGTGTCGCGCCCACGGCTCAGCGTCTGTTACGCTAAGTGCGTACCCCTACGGTACTCAGTATGCAAATAGCGTACTTAGTCCGTAATAGTAAATAGCTTATGTTTAAAGGTAATATTTGACATTATCAGCATGCAAGTGCATAGCCTGTGCTAATAATAATCACAGTCATAGTACTCTCAAACATTTCCCTTTAGTGCAAGCCAGGAATAATGACAACAATATCTGAGGTGACCCGGTGTAGTCACATGGAATGCGTGACCGCAGACAGCTGGACTTTTGCTGATAATGTTGCACCACTCAACAATTTCAGGGAAAATTTGTTCTGAAAATGTGCAGAAAGGATCTTCTCCTTCTACTCTGGTATGTGATTATTGACATCACTCCCAAATTTGTGAATGGCAATCTGGAGTACATGCGTCAGAAAGACAAAGAAAAATCCTATGAATTTTCCCCATTGTTGCTGATCTGTGCACTCCGAGTGCCGAGATCAGCTTGGAGATTGTTGAACAGTGCCCCTGTGACCTACTCCTTTGTGCCCTCCGTGTTGGTTAAGAGGTTATTGACAGGGGTGGATTATATATGCCCACTGAGGGTCATCTATGGCTACTTTGTGTGAAGAGTTGTATTGATCGAGTTTTCCGCCACTAATGGCAGAGAGCTTATTCTTCAATGGGGACCTGGGGGTGCAGTTGTAATGCCTATGGGTGTTCTGTTACCACTGGGGGGGTAATTCCACTGGGGGATAACATTACCACTGGTAGTAGAGGGTTATATTAAAGTAGAGACCTATTGGCACTAGGAGAGTTTGCTAGACACCACTAGTGGTAGTTTGTCATTAAAATATTTAAATGTGTTTTTTAAAAATAGATTTTTGATGAAATTATTAACATTTTTAAGGTCACTTTCGGAAAAAATTGTCAGTGTAGTGGGTAAGATCATTTCATATGGCTATTGACATGTGACATATGTTGATGTTTGATAATTGAACCTTCCATGTATCATGATTGGCCTGATTCACCGGGGTTGCTATTTATTCACTGAATATGTTGAGAATTAAGAAATGATCCACCAACCAGATACAGTATCTATAAAATCTAGACAAATTGATGTGATACTCAGTAGAAAGTAGACCATTCGCTAATGACTAAATTTGGCCCAACTTTGTAGACCCAATGGCCAGATAATTTTTTGTTAATAACATTTATTTATGTATAGTTACATGCTAGACATATTTGATGTTTAGGCATGATTCTGATTTTGATATTTATTTTCAATATTTTTTTATGTATTTGTTCATATTATTTAATTTTTCTTAACATTTTTTTTTACTATCAGGGTCATCCATTAATGGTTATTTTACTGAAAAGCTGCTTGGTAGAGTGTTGGCTTGACACACACTAGGGGTTATCACAAAACTCCCTACTTTATTTTAAGACTTTGCTAAAAGTTTTGACTTGTTTTGACATGATGCAGACACAAAAAGATTAGCAATATTCTCTAGTGAATTTTTAAAACATTGCTACAAATATTGTAAATTTACTATTTTAGCTTTTTTACAGTAAAATGTAAAAGTGTTACTTCACTCAGACAGAGCGCCCTTGGCAGCAGTGGTGGCTCTAGAGGAGGGGCTTCACTGTTCAGGTCAGTTCAAATTTCAATTTAGGGGAGGCACACCAACTCCCACCAACTGCCATTTCAAACTGACTGACTGGCAGTTGGTGTGCCTCCCCTACTTGAATGTTGAACTGAAAAGGAAGAAGACAAATGTTTCTCATAAATTTGGTAAAGAAGGGTGCACTTATTTTATTCAGGACAGTTATCTTTGTATTTTGGACAATATGCTAGATTTATGGTTGACAAAATATTTTTGGTTAAAAGAGATGATAATTGTTTTGTTGTTTTTATTATTAAAGTTGAATTAAAGCAGAATGAATATAAAAAATGATAAATGGATGCTTTATAGCGACTTATTTTTGAAATGTCAGTCAGAATAGCAGTGTGCAGAAAAACAATGGCTGGTGCTCTGTCATAGAAGTTAACAGCAAATACAGTTGTTCAGTAATTGAAATAATTTGTCTTGAGTTCTTATTTTATAAATGTGACATATAAAAAGGTGAAGGTACAGTAGTTGTAAAAGCAGCTGTGACATATATAGTTGCTAAAATGTCTGTCTATGTTGAATTGATTCTTGAAATGGGAATACAAAAGTGTGATGATGATAGATGTAAATTGAATTGCATACAATACATTACAAGCGTAATTGTCATTAAAAAACAAAACAATCAGTTGTCAACATCAGTATAAGTAAGTCACTCTGACAACAGTAAAACAAGCAATACACCATCTCACATAAAAGAACACAGTGTGATAATTTAAAATACATATAGTTGTTGGAAAAAACCCCATTTAGCTATGTACAAGCTTTATAGTAATTTAATAAATAACCTGTAATTTGAATGGCTAGGAATAGATTAAAAAAAAACCCTAGTCCTCTTTAAAAACATCCTCTCTTTAAAGTCCTAGAGTAAATGCATGGCAGCTTTACTTTAATCACTATTCACAGTCTCTACCAAACGTTCAAGAACAACACGCATTGCAGAAGTCAGCTGCCATGCCATACAGTGATGCCTTAAGTGAAAACACTCAATTATGCAATGGTAAAAATGTAAAAGTGTTACTTCACTCAGACAGAGCGCCCTTGGCAGCAGTGGTGGCTCTAGAGGAGGGGCTTCACTGTTCAGGTCAGTTCAAATTTCAATTTAGGGGAGGCACACCAACTCCCACCAACTGCCATTTCAAACTGACTGACTGGCAGTTGGTGTGCCTCCCCTACTTGAATGTTGAACTGAGCTGCAACCCCACCTCCGGAGCCGCCCCTGCTGATCAGTCTTCTCTTGATGAAAAGATGTTGCTGAATCAGTTTTCATAAAATGTAGTATTTACTAGAGATGAGCGGGTTCGGTTCCTCGGAATCCGATCCCGCCCGAACTTCATGTTTTTTTTCACGGGTCCGAGCGACTCGGATCTTCCCGCCTTGCTCGGTTAACCCGAGCGCGCCCGAACGTCATCATGACGCTGTCGGATTCTCGCGAGGCTCGGATTCTATCGCGAGACTCGGATTCTATATAAGGAGCCGCGCGTCGCCGCCATTTTCACACGTGCATTGAGATTGATAGGGAGAGGACGTGGCTGGCGTCCTCTACATTTAGATTAGAAGAGAGAGAGTGAGATTGATTTGAGACAGAGACACTTGATTTACTGGAGCTTAGGAGTACTGTAGAGAGTGCAGAGTTTAGTAGTGACTGACCACAGTGACCACCAGACAGTGCAGTTTTATTTAATATAATCCGTTCTCTGCCTGAAAAAAACGATACACAGTGACTCAGTCACATACCATATCTGTGTGCACTGCTCAGCCCAGTGTGCTGCATCATCTATGTATATATCTGACTGTGCTCACACAGCTTATAATTGTGGGGGAGACTGGGGAGCAGTGCCAGTTATAGGTTATAGCAGGAGCCAGGAGTACATATTATTAAAATTAAACAGTGCACACTTTTGCTGCAGGAGTGCCACTGCCAGTGTGACTGACCAGTGACCTGACCACACTGACCACCAGTATAGTTAGTAGTATACTATATTGTGATTGCCTGAAAAAGTGAAACACTCGTCGTGTGACTTGTGTGGTGTTTTTTTTTTTATTCTATAAAAAACTCATTCTGCTGACAGACAGTGTCCAGCAGGTCCGTCATTATATAATATATACCTGTCCGGCTGCAGTAGTGATATATATATATTTTTTATATCATTATTTATCATCCAGTCGCAGCAGACACAGTACGGTAGTTCACGGCTGTAGCTACCTCTGTGTCGGCACTCGGCAGTCCATCCATAATTGTATACCACCTACCCGTGGTTTTTTTTCTTTCTTCTTTATACATACATACTACATCTCATTATCAACCAGTCTATATTAGCAGCAGACACAGTACAGTAGTCCACGGCTGTAGCTACCTCTGTGTCGGCACTCGGCAGTCCATCCATAATTGTATACCACCTACCCGTGGTTTTTTTTTCTTTCTTCTTTATACATACATACTACATCTCTTTATCAACCAGTCTATATTAGCAGCAGACACAGTACAGTAGTCCACGGCTGTAGCTACCTCTGTGTCGGCACTCGGCAGTCCATCCATAATTGTATACCACCTACCCGTGGTTTTTTTTTCTTTCTTCTTTATACATACATACTACATCTCTTTATCAACCAGTCTATATTAGCAGCAGACACAGTACAGTAGTCCACGGCTGTAGCTACCTCTGTGTCGGCACTCGGCAGTCCATCCATAATTGTATACCACCTACCCGTGGTTTTTTTTTCTTTCTTCTTTATACATACATACTACATCTCTTTATCAACCAGTCTATATTAGCAGCAGACACAGTACAGTACGGTAGTCCACGGCTGTAGCTACCTCTGTGTCGGCACTCGGCAGTCCGTCCATAATTGTATACCACCTACCCGTGGTTTTTTTTTCTTTCTTCTTTATACATACATACTACATCTCTTTATCAACCAGTCTATATTAGCAGCAGACACAGTACAGTAGTCCACGGCTGTAGCTACCTCTGTGTCGGCACTCGGCAGTCCATCCATAATTGTATACTAGTATCCATCCATCTCCATTGTTTACCTGAGGTGCCTTTTAGTTGTGCCTATTAAAATATGGAGAACAAAAATGTTGAGGTTCCAAAATTAGGGAAAGATCAAGATCCACTTCCACCTCGTGCTGAAGCTGCTGCCACTAGTCATGGCCGAGACGATGAAATGCCAGCAACGTCGTCTGCCAAGGCCGATGCCCAATGTCATAGTACAGAGCATGTCAAATCCAAAACACCAAATATCAGTAAAAAAAGGACTCCAAAACCTAAAATAAAATTGTCGGAGGAGAAGCGTAAACTTGCCAATATGCCATTTACCACACGGAGTGGCAAGGAACGGCTGAGGCCCTGGCCTATGTTCATGGCTAGTGGTTCAGCTTCACATGAGGATGGAAGCACTCAGCCTCTCGCTAGAAAAATGAAAAGACTCAAGCTGGCAAAAGCAGTAGCACCGCAAAGAACTGTGCGTTCTTCGAAATCCCAAATCCACAAGGAGAGTCCGACTCCAATTGTGTCGGTTGCGATGCCTGACCTTCCCAACACTGGACGTGAAGAGCATGCGCCTTCCACCATTTGCACGCCCCCTGCAAGTGATGGAAGGAGCACCCGCAGTCCAGTTCCTGATAGTCAGATTGAAGATGTCAGTGTTGAAGTACACCAGGATGAGGAGGATATGGGTGTTGCTGGCGCTGGGGAGGAAATTGACCAGGAGGATTCTGATGGTGAGGTGGTTTGTTTAAGTCAGGCACCCGGGGAGACACCTGTTGTCCGTGGGAGGAATATGGCCGTTGACATGCCTGGTGAAAATACCAAAAAAATCAGCTCTTCGGTGTGGAAGTATTTCACCAGAAATGCGGACAACAGGTGTCAAGCCGTGTGTTCCCTTTGTCAAGCTGTAATAAGTAGGGGTAAGGACGTTAACCACCTCGGAACATCCTCCCTTATACGTCACCTGCAGCGCATTCATAATAAGTCAGTGACAAGTTCAAAAACTTGGGCCGACAGCGGAAGCAGTCCACTGACCAGTAAATCCCTTCCTCTTGTAACCAAGCTCACGCAAACCACCCCACCAACTCCCTCAGTGTTAATTTCCTCCTTCCCCAGGAATGCCAATAGTCCTGCAGGCCATGTCACTGGCAATTCTGATGATTCCTCTCCTGCCTGGGATTCCTCCGATGCATCCTTGCGTGTAACGCCTACTGCTGCTGGCGCTGCTGTTGTTGCTGCTGGGAGTCGATGGTCATCCCAGAGGGGAAGTCGTAAGACCACTTGTACTACTTCCACCAAGCAATTGACTGTCCAACAGTCCTTTGCGAGGAAGATGAAATATCACAGCAGTCATCCTACTGCAAAGCGGATAACTGAGGCCTTGACATCCTGGGTGGTGAGAAACGTGGTTCCGGTATCCATCATTACTGCAGAGCCAACTAGAGACTTGTTGGAGGTACTGTGTCCCCGGTACCAAATACCATCTAGGTTCCATTTCTCTAGGCAGGCGATACCGAAAATGTACACAGACCTCAGAAAAAGAGTCACCAGTGTCCTAAAAAATGCAGCTGTACCCAATGTCCACTTAACCACGGACATGTGGACAAGTGGAGCAGGGCAGGGTCAGGACTATATGACTGTGACAGCCCACTGGGTAGATGTATGGACTCCCGCCGCAACAACAGCAGCGGCGGCACCAGTAGCAGCATCTCGCAAACGCCAACTCTTTCCTAGGCAGGCTACGCTTTGTATCACCGGTTTCCAGAATACGCACACAGCTGAAAACCTCTTACGGCAACTGAGGAAGATCATCGCGGAATGGCTTACCCCAATTGGACTCTCCTGTGGATTTGTGGCATCGGACAACGCCAGCAATATTGTGTGTGCATTAAATCTGGGCAAATTCCAGCACGTCCCATGTTTTGCACATACCTTGAATTTGGTGGTGCAGAATTTTTTAAAAAACGACAGGGGCGTGCAAGAGATGCTGTCGGTGGCCAGAAGAATTGCGGGACACTTTCGGCGTACAGGCACCACGTACAGAAAACTGGAGCACCACCAAAAACTACTGAACCTGCCCTGCCATCATCTGAAGCAAGAAGTGGTAACGAGGTGGAATTCAACCCTCTATATGCTTCAGAGGTTGGAGGAGCAGCAAAAGGCCATTCAAGCCTATACAATTGAGCACGATATAGGAGGTGGAATGCACTTGTCTCAAGCGCAGTGGAGAATGATTTCAACGTTGTGCAAGGTTCTGATGCCCTTTGAACTTGCCACACGTGAAGTCAGTTCAGACACTGCCAGCCTGAGTCAGGTCATTCCCCTCATCAGGCTTTTGCAGAAGAAGCTGGAGACATTGAAGGAGGAGCTAACACGGAGCGATTCCGCTAGGCATGTGGGACTTGTGGATGGAGCCCTTAATTCGCTTAACAAGGATTCACGGGTGGTCAATCTGTTGAAATCAGAGCACTACATTTTGGCCACCGTGCTCGATCCTAGATTTAAAGCCTACCTTGGATCTCTCTTTCCGGCAGACACAAGTCTGCTGGGGTTGAAAGACCTGCTGGTGAGAAAATTGTCAAGTCAAGCGGAACGCGACCTGTCAACAACATCTCCTCCTTCACATTCTCCCGCAACTGGGGGTGCGAGGAAAAGGCTCAGAATTCCGAGCCCACCCGCTGGCGGTGATGCAGGGCAGTCTGGAGCGACTGCTGATGCTGACATCTGGTCCGGACTGAAGGACCTGACAACGATTACGGACATGTCGTCTACTGTCACTGCATATGATTCTCTCACCATTGAAAGAATGGTGGAGGATTATATGAGTGACCGCATCCAAGTAGGCACGTCACACAGTCCGTACTTATACTGGCAGGAAAAAGAGGAAATTTGGAGGCCTTTGCACAAACTGGCTTTATTCTACCTAAGTTGCCCTCCCACAAGTGTGTACTCCGAAAGAGTGTTTAGTGCCGCCGCTCACCTTGTCAGCAATCGGCGTACGAGGTTACATCCAGAAAATGTGGAGAAGATGATGTTCATTAAAATGAATTATAATCAATTCCTCCGTGGAGACATTCACCAGCAGCAATTGCCTCCACAAAGTACACAGGGTGCTGAGATGGTGGATTCCAGTGGGGACGAATTGATAATCTGTGAGGAGGGGGATGTACACGGTGATATATCGGAGGATGATGATGAGGTGGACATCTTGCCTCTGTAGAGCCAGTTTGTGCAAGGAGAGATTAATTGCTTCTTTTTTGGGGGGGGTCCAAACCAACCCGTCATATCAGTCACAGTCGTGTGGCAGACCCTGTCACTGAAATGATGGGTTGGTTAAAGTGTGCATGTCCTGTTTATACAACATAAGGGTGGGTGGGAGGGCCCAAGGACAATTCCATCTTGCACCTCTTTTTTCTTTTCTTTTTCTTTGCGTCATGTGCTGTTTGGGGAGGGTTTTTTGGAAGGGCCATCCTGCGTGACACTGCAGTGCCACTCCTAGATGGGCCCGGTGTTTGTGTCGGCCACTAGGGTCGCTTATCTTACTCACACAGTCAGCTACCTCATTGCGCCTCTTTTTTTCTTTGCGTCATGTGCTGTTTGGGGAGGGTTTTTTGGAAGGGACATCCTGCGTGACACTGCAGTGCCACTCCTAGAT
Source organism: Pseudophryne corroboree (assembly GCF_028390025.1). Lineage (NCBI taxonomy): Eukaryota > Metazoa > Chordata > Amphibia > Anura > Myobatrachidae > Pseudophryne > Pseudophryne corroboree. The sequence goes on from NC_086448.1 coordinate 41,564,489, forward strand.
GGGCCCGGTGTTTGTGTCGGCCACTAGGGTCGCTTATCTTACTCACACAGTCAGCTACCTCATTGCGCCTCTTTTTTTCTTTGCGTCATGTGCTGTTTGGGGAGGGTTTTTTGGAAGGGACATCCTGCGTGACACTGCAGTGCCACTCCTAGATGGGCCCGGTGTTTGTGTCGGCCACTAGGGTCGCTTATCTTACTCACACAGTCAGCTACCTCATTGCGCCTCTTTTTTTCTTTGCGTCATGTGCTGTTTGGGGAGGGTTTTTTGGAAGGGACATCCTGCGTGACACTGCAGTGCCACTCCTAGATGGGCCCGGTGTTTGTGTCGGCCACTAGGGTCGCTTATCTTACTCACACAGTCAGCTACCTCATTGCGCCTCTTTTTTTCTTTGCGTCATGTGCTGTTTGGGGAGGGTTTTTTGGAAGGGACATCCTGCGTGACACTGCAGTGCCACTCCTAGATGGGCCCGGTGTTTGTGTCGGCCACTAGGGTCGCTTATCTTACTCACACAGTCAGCTACCTCATTGCGCCTCTTTTTTTCTTTGCGTCATGTGCTGTTTGGGGAGGGTTTTTTGGAAGGGACATCCTGCGTGACACTGCAGTGCCACTCCTAGATGGGCCCGGTGTTTGTGTCGGCCACTAGGGTCGCTTATCTTACTCACACAGTCAGCTACCTCATTGCGCCTCTTTTTTTCTTTGCGTCATGTGCTGTTTGGGGAGGGTTTTTTGGAAGGGACATCCTGCGTGACACTGCAGTGCCACTCCTAGATGGGCCCGGTGTTTGTGTCGGCCACTAGGGTCGCTTATCTTACTCACACAGTCAGCTACCTCATTGCGCCTCTTTTTTTCTTTGCGTCATGTGCTGTTTGGGGAGGGTTTTTTGGAAGGGACATCCTGCGTGACACTGCAGTGCCACTCCTAGATGGGCCCGGTGTTTGTGTCGGCCACTAGGGTCGCTTATCTTACTCACACAGTCAGCTACCTCATTGCGCCTCTTTTTTTCTTTGCGTCATGTGCTGTTTGGGGAGGGTTTTTTGGAAGGGACATCCTGCGTGACACTGCAGTGCCACTCCTAGATGGGCCCGGTGTTTGTGTCGGCCACTAGGGTCGCTTATCTTACTCACACAGTCAGCTACCTCATTGCGCCTCTTTTTTTCTTTGCGTCATGTGCTGTTTGGGGAGGGTTTTTTGGAAGGGACATCCTGCGTGACACTGCAGTGCCACTCCTAGATGGGCCCGGTGTTTGTGTCGGCCACTAGGGTCGCTTATCTTACTCACACAGTCAGCTACCTCATTGCGCCTCTTTTTTTCTTTGCGTCATGTGCTGTTTGGGGAGGGTTTTTTGGAAGGGACATCCTGCGTGACACTGCAGTGCCACTCCTAGATGGGCCCGGTGTTTGTGTCGGCCACTAGGGTCGCTTATCTTACTCACACAGTCAGCTACCTCATTGCGCCTCTTTTTTTCTTTGCGTCATGTGCTGTTTGGGGAGGGTTTTTTGGAAGGGACATCCTGCGTGACACTGCAGTGCCACTCCTAGATGGGCCCGGTGTTTGTGTCGGCCACTAGGGTCGCTTATCTTACTCACACAGTCAGCTACCTCATTGCGCCTCTTTTTTTCTTTGCGTCATGTGCTGTTTGGGGAGGGTTTTTTGGAAGGGACATCCTGCGTGACACTGCAGTGCCACTCCTAGATGGGCCCGGTGTTTGTGTCGGCCACTAGGGTCGCTTATCTTACTCACACAGTCAGCTACCTCATTGCGCCTCTTTTTTTCTTTGCGTCATGTGCTGTTTGGGGAGGGTTTTTTGGAAGGGACATCCTGCGTGACACTGCAGTGCCACTCCTAGATGGGCCCGGTGTTTGTGTCGGCCACTAGGGTCGCTTATCTTACTCACACAGTCAGCTACCTCATTGCGCCTCTTTTTTTCTTTGCGTCATGTGCTGTTTGGGGAGGGTTTTTTGGAAGGGACATCCTGCGTGACACTGCAGTGCCACTCCTAGATGGGCCCGGTGTTTGTGTCGGCCACTAGGGTCGCTTATCTTACTCACACAGTCAGCTACCTCATTGCGCCTCTTTTTTTCTTTGCGTCATGTGCTGTTTGGGGAGGGTTTTTTGGAAGGGACATCCTGCGTGACACTGCAGTGCCACTCCTAGATGGGCCCGGTGTTTGTGTCGGCCACTAGGGTCGCTTATCTTACTCACACAGTCAGCTACCTCATTGCGCCTCTTTTTTTCTTTGCGTCATGTGCTGTTTGGGGAGGGTTTTTTGGAAGGGACATCCTGCGTGACACTGCAGTGCCACTCCTAGATGGGCCCGGTGTTTGTGTCGGCCACTAGGGTCGCTTATCTTACTCACACAGTCAGCTACCTCATTGCGCCTCTTTTTTTCTTTGCGTCATGTGCTGTTTGGGGAGGGTTTTTTGGAAGGGACATCCTGCGTGACACTGCAGTGCCACTCCTAGATGGGCCCGGTGTTTGTGTCGGCCACTAGGGTCGCTTATCTTACTCACACAGCGACCTCGGTGCAAATTTTAGGACTAAAAATAATATTGTGAGGTGTGAGGTATTCAGAATAGACTGAAAATGAGTGTAAATTATGGTTTTTGAGGTTAATAATACTTTGGGATCAAAATGACCCCCAAATTCTATGATTTAAGCTGTTTTTTAGGGTTTTTTGAAAAAAAACACCCGAATCCAAAACACACCCGAATCCGACAAAAAAAATTCGGTGAGGTTTTGCCAAAACGCGGTCGAACCCAAAACACGGCCGCGGAACCGAACCCAAAACCAAAACACAAAACCCGAAAAATTTCAGGCGCTCATCTCTAGTATTTACCGACCCTGACAAGTCATTGGAGATCTGGATTCCCAAATATTGGAACAATCCAACCACCACAATGGCCAAACCATGTAAACCTACTGCCAGCTCATAGGCATTTTACTATCCTTCCTGAAATCAACTACTGTACCAGCTCATAATTACCTACTCTCCCGGAATGGCTAGGAGGCTCCCGAAAATCGGGTGACACACCCGGCCACCCGGAAGAGTTGGCAAGTCCCTCGGCTGCCACCAAGCTTCCGCACCCCTTGGGGAAACACTCAAATATCCCCCGCAGCTGTGGTGCCGGTGATGCAATTTGCATCATCGTGACCCCGCCCTCTTCCCCACTATGCCAGTAATCTAAGCATAGTGTAGCAGGGTGGGGCCACAATGACATAATATTGTGGCCATGCCCCCTGCTACTCCATGTTATTCCTCCCTTTGCTGCGCTACGCACCCTGCTGAGCCGACCTGGCTGCCTCCTTCTGGAGGAGGCAGGCAGAATGTCAGCATCTAGGTACCAACTACTTCACTTTAGATGCATTTCAAAGTAAATGACTATGGGGGTGCTTCCGAGTTGTTCGCTCGCTAGCAGATTTTAGCAGCATTGCACACGCTAGGCCGCCGCCCTCTGTGAGTGAATCTTAGCTTAGCAGAATTGCGAACGAAAGATTTGCAGAATTGCGAATAAATAATTCTTAGCAGTTTCTGAGTAGCTCCAGACCTACTCACGATTAGCGATCAGTTCAGTCAGTTTCGTTCCGGGTTTGACATCACAAACACGCCCTGCGTTCGGCCAGCCACTCCCCCGTTTCTCCAGCCTCTCCCGCGTTTTTCCTTGGCACGCCTGCGTTTTTCCGCAAACGCCATGAAAACGCTGAGTTTCCGCCCAGAAACACCCACTTCCTGTCAATCACACTCCGATCACTTCAATGATGAAAATTTTTCGTTCGTCCGTGAGTAAATCTACTAAGTTTTGTGTTAATTTACTTAACGCATGCGCACTGCGTACCATGCGCATGCGTATTTTCGCCTACATCGCTCCTTAGCAAAAATCGGCAATGAGCGAACAACTCGGAATGACCACCTATATTCTACTAAACACTGCTAACTTCACTAACTTGTTTCTTTAAGCCCCATCATCCCCGTTGCTTACCAGACCAATAATGACAATATTATCCGCACATTTTACAGTCGTACCATACTGCAAAGGTGACAAGTGACTGAGCTTCTTCTGATTAACCATGTCTGTTTTGACATGAAAGGAAAGAATAGTCTATACACTACACTTTACCCTTCATAATATTTTTTTGTGGTTCCATTCCATTTTAATCATATTGCCTTCTGTTGGTATATCCCTTACTTAGTGAATGATAGATGGGGTTTAGAGATATATTAACTTGAAAATGACATTGGCATTTAATTCTGTATTTAGCTGTACAAAGCATTATCTGGGATTGTTGGGACTGTGACCCATGTACTGTACGCCTGCTAAGACCTATTAAAGGAAGATATATTTTAAATACCAAGAAAAAAAAGCCTTGAGGATGTTATTAGAAATCACTGAGTTTAATAGGTCCATTTAAAAAGCAAACACAAAATTACATTACAAATGGTTTATTATTACTAAAGCTTAATTTCACTTAAATAATGTGTTTTTCATAATTATATTACTTTTATAGACTAATAGAATTGATTTTTATTTTCTGATCATATTTTTTTTTTAAATCAGGATAATTAAATTACTTATTTTTTCATATTTTTTGTGTTTTTTTTCCAGTTTTTCCACCGTTTTTTTTAGCAGTTACTGTCATTATATAGCATTGTCATTAACCCCAATAGAGTCCAGTTCTAGTACAAATATGAGTGCCATCCAAAGTAATACAAATAACATAACACTATGGGGGCTATTTATCAAGGCTTGGAGAGATATGCATTTGTGAGATATTAACTAACAACCAATCAGCTCCTACTGTAACTGTCAATTTTCAAACACAGCCTGTTAAATGTAAGGCAGAAGTAGATTGGCTGGTACTTTATCTTTTATAATTTTATTTCTCTCTGAGCTTTAATAAATACCCCCACTATAACTGATAAAACCTAAAAAATAGAAAACAACTTGGGTCAGTTTCTGTCTACTGTCCTTTCTTGGTAATGGTCTCCCTGACTCTCAGAGGAAACACTTTTGATATGAATCACCAGCCTTTGGGAAAAAAACATTTCCAAATCTGACGTAAATTCAGTTTCTGAAGTGTCTGTACTACAGTAAGTTGCTTGATTTCTAAATATGAAAGACATCCCAGAGTCCATAGATGAACCTACCTCATATAAGCATTTATTCAGTATGAGCTTACTTTACAATAACAAAGTACAGTATTGTCCAAAAAGGTTTGCTGTTGTTTTTCACTGGTAATAAACTAGACAAAGTGTTATTGGGCTTTCTCTAGAATTGTAGATATGGTAACCCTATTACATCAAACCCAGAATCTCAGAATTTATTAACTATAGACCATTTCTTTAGACAATGACTTATATTTTCCCTGACCTAGTGACCCTTTCTTTATATATTTACAGCATGTCATGCACACTATCAGATGGTTTTTTACAATTCTTTTTTTTGAGCGGTCAATCAAAAATACAGAGAAGAATGCATTTTGAAATATTGACTTGAATATGTCTTCTTTTTTTAGAACTTCTTATACAGTATATGTACAGTATGTTTATAAATTGTGTGTGTGTGTGTGTGTGTGTGTGTGTGTGTGTGTGTGTGTGTGTGTGTGTGTGTGTGTGTGTACATGTGTGTGTACATGTGTGTGTACATGTGTGTGTCCAACTTGGCAACTTGACTATACCAAACACCAAACCATTTTAGTGGAATTGCATCTGGCACGGCATCTGTATGGCTGAATGGAATAAATTGTGTCAACAATATTTGTTGCATTGAATTTAAATGGTCACTAATATTAAAATATATTTTTAAATAATGTAAATAAACAGTAATGAAATATGTGAAGCAACAATTCAATACTTAAAGGGATACTGTGGGGTGTATTTAATTGATGTCGGATCCTTTCCGACGGAAAAGATCCAACATTTGAGTATTCAATTAGAAGCCAAATTCGACAGGATTTTCTTTAAAGTCGGATTGACATTGTCGGAAACGGGGCTAAAACCTTTCAGATTTGGCTGCGATTCTGACAAAACACGTGGATCCGCAGATATAACGCCAATCCACGTGTTTTCCGACCACGTCGGAATTGCCAACTTATTGGAATAACAGCAGCCAAACTGAATAGGTCGGAACAGTTTCCGACCTAAAAAAGTCGGAAACTACCGTCTTTCCGAAAAGATGTCAGTTCCAACAGCAATTGAATACACCCCTGTATGTGTATTCATGGATATATGAAAACACAAACAAAAAGACAATCCTGTACTGTTTCATTTATACTTCCTTGTTCATAATAGTGTTACAGTATGCTTGAAAGATTTTCTTGAGCAATTTCTCCGTGTACATAAAATTCTAAATGTTTCCGTATTAAACTTGCTTGAGCAAATTACATTTTGAATGTTATATTTTCTTTCTATTATATAAAAAAAAATTGTATGTATAAACCACAAATAACAGAAACAAATTATGATTAACAATGAAGCAAGTAATTGAAACAATCAATAAATACAGAAATATAAAATAACTTTACACATTTAAGCATCTGGAATAATTCCAATAATTGTATTCATGATTAAAAAAAAACCTCAATTCCACTCTCAAATAATTACAGTATATATCCATAGGTACTTCCTTGAATGATGAGCTATAGTAATTTGATTAATTTAGTATTAATCTTTGTCATAAGACATCACACAACCTGAAAAGCAAATTAACAGAGCTTACAAAGGAAATATCAAAATCAATTATGTATTTGTTTGATGTGTTTTTGTTTGATGTGTCCAATTCATGTTATTATTCAGAAATATAAACTTACTCAGATGTACACAGTACAATACAAAGTGTCAAGAATACCTGTAGAAACATTAAACAGATGAAAGACATTTCATTACATGACCTCATCAAATATGACGAATGACAGCATCTACTGCACCCGTTGGATATGACATCTCAGTTACCAGGTAGAATGCCTGCCTGGATATTTTTCATGTAATCACATCAGGATGTGTATAATTCAAATTTAGTGGCTTGCTGATATAGGACACAAAACAAAAAGTACTATAAATTATAATGTATACATATAAAATTGTAAGGGTAGTGTCTGTAGTATTTTTTATTTATTTATTTAGAAATATACTTCTATGGACTGTTTATGAAGTAAGGAGATGAAACATTTTGGTGGGGAATTTTTTTGTCTGTTTGTTTGTTCCGGCATCACTCAAAAACTACCAGATGAATTTGGATTGGGTTTTAACTATTGTATAGCTTAGTGACCTAGAACACGACTGATGTATGTACAGTATAATTTCAATGTGACATCAGGGAGAGGAGCAATACAGGAAAAACCAGATGCTTGACACTCGGCGCACTGAAAGTTGGTGTTCTGATCATACTTCTGTGGATCTTGACTCCTCCCAAGTTATGCAACAGTACCCAACTTAAAGTGACTGCTCTGCAGAGGAACCTAATTGAGTCTGAGATTCTAACGGGATGTGGCGCAGGTGAGACTGTGTTTATACCACATATACCCCTTATCCCCAACAATTTTTCTTTTCTATTCAGTTCAAGCGCCTGCACTTTCCTGTAAGTGTCTGCTTTGCTATGACAATCAGTTGCAGGGGCAAACGCTCAAAGTTGCAGGACCAGCTGCTTCTCCCATGGGCAGCTTTAGGTGGTTTGCTCTAGGGATAGTAGCCCTTTTTTGTGTTCATCCCAGAAGGAAAAATGGTAAATATTGTTTACAAAGAAATTTGGTGATCAATGTGTACAATCTCCTATATATTTGCCCAGATCTGTCACTATGCGACTGTGTGGATAACGCTGGGCATGGCTAGGAGCTCTCATTGGGTTAGCGGCAGGTCTATCACACCCAGTCCACAGCTGATTGGCTGAGAAATGCCCTCCCACACAGGTCACATCCAATGGGAGGCTCTGCCCTTTGGCTGTTGTATCTATTAGCTCTGGTCACGGTTGGAGCTTACAGAGAAGCCCCGACAGAGACCTCCAGATCTTAAGAGAAGGTAACGCTGTCCGCTGCTCCGCATGTGGGTGTTATTGCTCAGAGCTCACTGTGTAAAGGAGGGGACAAGAGGTACTTTAAAGAGCTCCCCTCAACTAGCAAGTTGCTTCCTGCACACGGCAGGGCAGCACCGCCATAAATAATCCCCCCACCGCTTATTGTTCCATAGGGTGACAGGAAAGCTCAGGGCCTACAGTGAGGCTCCGCCTTAAAATAGCGGTAAGAGCTGGGGAAAGCATCAACGGAGCCCGGCAGCAACACCTCACTAAGCGCTGACCGCCGTGTACACAGCAGCGCGTCTGATCACAGAGCCACTCTGTAGCACAGTCAGCGGGGACAGCGAGTATACACTGTACTACTCACTAAGCCCAAGAGCCGACCAGCAGCCCCCATGTATCCGGCAGCCCGACCAAACACAGGTTAGTGGCCGGCAGCGGGACAGTCAGGAGCTCTATCACCATCCAGTGCTTCCTGTGCTGCAGCACAGAAGCACTGCGGCTCTGATGCACAGGCGGGAGGAACAAGCTCCCGCATAGGTACGCCGGTGGGGCGCCAGGGTCTGCACCCGTCTCCCCATTCACCAGCCACCACCTCCATTACCAGAAGTGCTTCCTGTGCTGCAGTACGAAAGCACCGCGGATCTGCTCAGGGCTGTATCAAGCCTTCAGGGCACTTAAGACAGAGTCTCCCCCATGTCAGCACCGCACCCCTGGCTGTAAAATGTTAAATATATATATATATATATATATATATATATAAACCCCCCCTCACCCCCACCACTTATACTGTACAATATATTTAATGGGCTTACTCCTCATCTCATATATATTTACCCAGATCTGTGACTGTGTATAACGCTGGGCGTAGTCACAACGCTGGCCGGAGTCATAGAGTCACAGATCTGTCCAAACATATAGGAGAGGAGATCATAATGAGGGGCTAGCAAAATAATACAGAGCAGTGAAGAACTGGACATTTGATCATCACTGTAGGAGTTGCAGTCAAGTAGTAATGCTGAAGCTGGCAGCATACAGTGGTAGCATGTGCGGCTTCCATGCCCCGACCTGGCCTTCCTGCTCCCACTGCTGCATGCCCTCACTCATCCCCTCTCCTCCTCCCCCTCCATTGCTGCTCTGGGCCTGCTGTATGATGGGTGCGGGTGCCGTGGAGTCCGAGACGCTGATCACTGCGGGGTCCCAGCTCGGAGGCCTGCAGATTCTGTGCTGTGGTCTGCCCATGATCTGCAGCCTCTCAGGCCCCAGCCACAGCGATTCTATACCCCCTGCAGTGGCCGCAGGATTGCTCAGTGAAGGAGTACTACGTTACCGGCAACCTGTGTACAGTGCCGGGAGACCCAGAGGCCCAGCTGGGAGGGAGAGTGAAGTGCAGCGCAGGGGGCATTGCAGGGAGGTGGGAGTGCAGTGTGTATGGGGCATCAGAGGGGGTGGGGTACAGGACAAGGGGCATCGCCATCAGTGTGGGAGTGAGAGCAGTACGCACAGCATCAGTGGGAGGGTGAGTTTGGTATATACAGTACATGTCATAGGCGCCGATTTTGTGGGTGCTCCCGGGCCCAAGCACCCACAGACAATGAGAAGCACCCACGGAACCAGCCGCTGCCACCGCCCCAGTACAGTTACGCTAGCCGCCGTAGCCCCCGTAGTGGATTGAAACGCTCTGGGGGCTGCAGAAGCGCTTCCATACATTGCAATGTAAAAAAACAACCAAAAATGGCTGCCACCAAGGCGGAGACACACGCTAGAGGTCACATTTGACCTCTAGCGCCTGTCTACCTGGCGGCGGCCATTTTAAGGGTTTTTTTCACACTGTAATGTACGGAAGCGCTTTCACAGCCCCCAGCACATCTCAATCCACTGCGAGGACTGCGGGAGCAGTGTTGGCTGCTTTTATAGTTATATATAGTTACTAATGCCCGCACCCACCCTCCCATACTTTTCCACCCACATCACCCCCTCACCAGCACCAACCCCATCCGCGCAACCCCTGGAACCACCCCTCCCCAAACCGCAGCGCCCCCCCGGACCCCTCCCCCATCCATGGCACCCACCCCTCCCCCAACCACAGTGCCTCTGGACCCCCTACCCCACCCGTAGCACCCCTGCACCTGCCTCTCCACCACCCGCAGCACCTCCGGACCCCATCCACCGCTCCCCTGCACCTGCCCCACCCGCAGCACCTTTACCCATGGTGCCTCTGGACCCCCTACACCACCTGCGGCACCCCCACACCCGCCCCTTCCCCACCTGCAGCACCTCCGGAACCCCTCCTCCTTCCACAACAGGCCCGCACCTGCCCCTCCCCCACTCTCACCACCCCACACCTCCCCCACCCACAGCACATCTGGACCCCCTGCCTCATCCGTGGCCCCCACTCCCCCGCCCCCTCCCCGTTGCAAGGGTCTATGCCCCCTTCACCATCGGATGCCCTTTCATCGTGCAATATTTAACCACTAACAAAACTAGCTATGCCAGTAATACACCATATATAATATAAATACTGAACCTCAGAAAGGCGTGCAGGGGTTAAGGGAGGCGTAGCCGCTTGCGACGGTGTGAAGAGCGCCCGTAGGGCACGATTAGTCTCCTAGTATAACATATACAGTACATCACAATATTAGATGGCACTACAGTCTTTGTAAACTGAATTCAGATGAGAAAAAACAGACATCTACACGAGTGAAGCTGTGGGCAAACGATAGTTTTGAAATGAGTTCACTCCAGAATTTATGTTTTAATTTGCAACATAATCATTTTGAATAATTATTTATTGCAGGCTCCACTGTTTATTTACCATAGTAAAATTAATTCAACACATGTATAAGTTAAGCAATAAAATATCTTGGAACCAACTTTAAACAAAATTGTTTTTAACAATTTTCTATTGTTTGTTAATCCTTTAATGATGTAGGTCTTATCTTCCTTTTACTATTGCCACATCATTTGAAATAGTGCCCAAAGAAGTTTTATACATATTTGCATTTTAATAGGTGCTAATACAAGGAAGTCAGCACATATTGTATTTGACCTGAAGTTGGTGATGTGCTGAACATTTTTATAATGCATACGTACAGTACAAGAACCATGATGTTCTGATACATTGTGCAAGATTCCAGTAAATTCTCAAAACACACAGTGTATATCACTAAATTGAGATCCAGTGGATGAAACCTGTAAAACAGTGAAACCATTTGTTTGTATTAATAACATTTATAATACCCACTAAGCTGCGATGACCAGGGGTACTACATGGCCTAGTTACATTAATACCACCTCCTATATTTGGCGTTGGCAGCGCGTATCCCATGAAGTACGTCACTTGTCGGGCACTGGTGTGGTGGATATATAAGGTGTGTGATAGGCCGTCTGCACACATATCTCTCATTGCTGTCATGGGTAAAAGGGGTGATTTTTGCAAAAAGGGATAAATATCGGCTATCGGGCCAAAGATGGCAGTATTTCTGTGCTGCTGTGGTGACAGTGTATCGTGGCTGGACAAATGGCACCATTGCGAATAACCGGCGTGGAAATTGCGGAGCACCACGTGAGGGACGACCGACACGCTGCAGCGGAGCAGCTCACCGTCACAATGAACCTAGGCGATACCAGACGTGTGTCTAAAACAACAGTTCAGCCGTCTAGCTGCTGTCTGTGCTGCCCACGGCGGTTACTCTGGCTTTTAGCTGGTGGTCAGAATAATGTGAGTCCACCGTGTATAAATACACTACAGGTCAGTGGCCCTCAAAGTAATCAGCCCACCTAAAAGTCCAGGTGCAAAGGTTACATTTGTTTTGATAAAGAAATATCCCATAGTGGGTTGTCACTATGAAAACCATAAGTAATCTGTTTTCACATAAAATGAAAAACATCTTGATGGCTGTGACAATAAAGACAAAAACACAAAGATTGCAGATGCCATAGGAGAGTGTGTACTCCGATAAAGAATAAATAATTATATCATGTCGAAATTTCAGCAGTGTTGACATGATGAACGTTGACCTAGTATCACATACCCGAAAAACATAGGGGGTCATTCCGAGTTGTTCGCTCGCTAGCAGATTTTAGCAGCATTTCACACGCTAGGCCGCCGCCCTCTAGGAGTGTATCTTAGCTTAGCAGAATAGCGAACGAAAGATTAGCAGAATTGCGAATAGAAAATTCTTAGCAGTTTCTGAGTAGCTCCAGACCTACTCACAGATTGCGATCAGCTCAGTCCGTTTCGTTCCTGGTTTGACGTCACAAACACGCCCTGCATTCGGGCAGCCGCTCCCCCGTTTCTCCAGACACTCCCGCGTTTTTCCCTGACACGCCTGCGTTTTTCCACACACTCCCAGAAAACGGCCAGTTTCCGCCCAGAAACACCCACTTCCTGTCAATCACACTCCGATCACTACAACGATGAAAATTCTTCGTTCGGACGTGAGTAAATCTACTAAGTTTTGTGTTAAAATACTTAGCGCATGCGCACTGCGTACCATGCGCATGCGCATTTTAGCCTTAATCGCTCCATTGCGAAAATCAGCAACGAGAGATCAACTCGGAATGACCCCCATAGTGCATTAAAACAAAACAGTATCAGAATAGTAAAATAGTCGCAGACCTCTTCTGTAAACCTTAGAAAGCGTAGCACCTCTACTCATGTACAACAAACTCAGATGTCATTCTTGGAATCCATGGATGATATACAGTACTGTGACAGGAAAGAAAATTCCAGTGGAAAAGTTATATAGAAGAAAGAGGGTGTGTGGGACAATGGGCCTAATTCAGATCTGTTCGCTCGCTAGCGTTTTTCGCTGTGCAGCGATCAGGTAACTACTGCGCATGCGTATGCACCGTAATGCGCAGGCGTGTCGTACTTGTACAAAGTGGATCGTTGCTGTGCACTGGTTCTAGCGAAGAATCCATTCGCACAGCCGAACGCAAGGTGATTGACAGGAAGAAAGCGTTTGTGGGAGGCAACTGACCGTTTTCTGGGAGTGTTTGTAAAAACGCAGGCATGTCGAGGCATTTGCAGGGCGGGTGTCTGACATCAATTCCGGGCTCGAATAGGCTGAAGTGAACGCAGCGGCTGAGTAAGGTCAGAGCTACTCAGAAACTGCACAAACTGTTTTTGTACCGCTCGGCTGCACATACGTTCGCACACTTGCAAAGCTAAAATACACTCCCCTAAAGGCGGCGACTATCTGTTCGCAGCGCTGCAAAAAATAGCTAGCGAGTGATCAGGTCTGAATTAGGCCCAATATGTGATCAATTGCCCTTAGCAGAACTCACCTCTGTTTGGAAAAGCTGGAATACAGTGGTCCATTATATACAGTATCTGCCAGCTGTAATGGACATGATCTTGCAAACCGGTGATGTCTGTATATGGAAGCACTGCTGCAACTGGCCAGTTCGAAGTCTAATGCTGGCCATACGCCTATACAATATTGTGTTGGAATGCACAATTTTGATGCATCGTACGATGCATCGTGTGTATATCAAACACTTTTTATGGACCCCTATGAGGCAATGTGCGGTATTGAGGGTCTGCAAATATGATCAGTCAATCCAGGTAGAGGTCCACTGCAGGTGGTACGATAGATTGTACAGTGCAAAAGCACCGTACGATCTATCTTATGATGGGGAGCTGGCGGAGGGGATCGTAGTACAGCTCGCATCTAGGGGCTCATTCCGAGTTGATCGCATGCTGACAATTTTCGCTGCGCTGCGATCAGGTCTCTACTGTGCATGCATATGCACCGCAATGCACACGCGCGTCGTATGGGTACAATGCGGATTGTTGCAGAGCGATGTATTTAACGAATAGTCCATACGCACAGCCGATCGCAAGAAGATTGACAGAAAGAGGGCGTTTATTGGTGTCAACTGACCATTTTCTGGGAGTGGTAGGGAAAACGCAGGCGTGCCCGGGCGCTTGGAGGGCGGGTGTGTGACGTCAATTCCGGCACCAAAAAGACTGAAGTGATTGCAGCGGCTGAGTAAGTTCAGACCTACTCTGAAACTGCACAAAATGTTTTTGCAGAGCTCGGCTGCACAGGCGTTCGCACACTTGCAAAGCGAAAATACACTCCCCCGTGGGCGGCGACTATGCGTTTGCACGGCTGCTAAAAACAGCTAGCGTGCGATAAACTCGGAATGACCCCCATAATGCGAGTCCTATAGGTGTATGGCCAGCATCAGTTAAATTTCATCATTCTGTGGGTGAGAGCAGTGATTTCCTCAATTGCAATTAACAGTGGGGAGGCGGTGCAATAATACACTGGACACTGCATTGGTGTATATATAATGTGTGCAGAGTGTATAGTGCACATGGGATCACACCACACCACCAGAACCCACGCTAGTTGGAGAGGAGAGAGACCAGCATTTTTACCAAGATGGCTGCCGGAGTCCTTGCTGTGCAGACTCCATCTTTGAGCCTGACTGTGCTATTTACTGCATGGACATCCAGCACATGTTCCTCCGGGGTGTGATTACTGCTGTCACCACTGTTGTCTCCAGTGATACAACCCGCTTACTCTGTGCTGCCGCTGACAATCGCTATTACATCTGTTACCACTGCTATCCTAAATAAACCTGCAAGCCTGATAAAGGATGAACTGTCTGGCCTAATCTCTATGTCACATTCTGCTGGTTCCTAATAGGACCACGGGCAGATTTAAGGTGGGTACACGCTAATAGATATATCTGCAGATCAATTGATCTGCAGATATATCTATGGACGGATCGGGCAGTGTGCTGTGCATACACACTGCCCGATCCGTCGGGGACTGACGTCATGAACTGGGCGGACATGTACACATGCCCGCCCAGTTCAGCTGTCAATCACCGCCGACCAACGCAGCATGTGTACGGGTGGTCGGCCGACCGCCCCGTACACACGCAGCGACGCGCCAATATATCGGTAGATATATTGTCCGTCGGCTGTGCTGCATGGCCGACGCGATACGTCTGTGAACGACGGAGTTAACAGACGTATCGGCCGTACACACTGGCCGACGCTCCCGCGATATATCGGCCATTCAAGAGAACGGACGATATATCGACCAGTGTGTACGGGCCTTAAGAGAGGATAGGGTCTGTGTGCCAATTCCGTGCAAGCACTCTTCTTTCTGGCAGCAGAAAGGGGTAATTCAGACCTGATCGCTAGGGTGCGTTTTCATACAGAGGGCGGTCAGGTCTAAACTGCGCATGTGTATGCACCGCGTTTCTCAGTGATGGGTTTGTGCGAAGGATCCATTCACACGGGCGATCACAAGGAGATTGACAGGAAGAGGGCGTTTGTGGGTGGCAACTGACCATTTTCTTGGAGTGTTTGGAAAAACACAGGCGTGTCCAATTGTGTGCAGGGAGCGTTCCTGACGTGAATTCCGGCCCGGACAGGCTGATGTGATCGCAGCGGCTGAGTAAGTCCTGGTCTGCGCAGACACTGCACAAAATCTGTTTGTACAGCTCTACTACACATGCGATCACACACTTGCACAGCTAAAATACACTGCCCTGTAGGCGGCGACTATCTGATCGCAGCAGTGCAAAAATCGCCTGCTAGCGATCAGGTCTGAATTAGGCCCTGAGACAGAAATGTATATATAATAAAATAAATATACTTTATTTTGGCTCCAGATCCACTGAGAAGATCTGAACCAAAACGAGTCCCAGTTCAAATTTCCCAGCGGGTCCGAATTCGGATTTTAGATCCAAATTTTTCATTTTGGGTTCAGTTTGGATTGCAAAAATGACACGATTTTAGCTGTTTTTAACAAATTTAAATAAAATAAAAAACCAGTGAGCTTATTATGGCAAAATCAAAACCCTCTGATGAATTACAGCAGTGGCGTGCGGTGAGGTCCCTGGCTGGGGAGGCACTGAGATTTTATATATATATATACATATATATACACACACAGTGGTCGAAGTGGAAATTTTTAAGTGGGGGTATGGAGAAGTGAAGGTTGCAATTATGCGCTCACCTCTGGAAAAGGGGGGGTGGCCACTGAAACAGAGGTGTGTCCTTCAGTGTAGTAGGACCCCTTATACTATCTAGTACTGGCGCCCCTTTCACCTGATACCACACAGTATGAGCCGAAATTCACATTACAGCACACGGTATGAACCGAAATTCACATTACAGCACACTGTATGAGCCGAAATTCAGATTATAGCAAACTGTATGAGCCAAAATTCACATTACAGTACACCGTATGACCCGAAATTCATATTTTACCACACGGTATGAGCCGATATTCACATTGTAGCACACTGAATGAGCCGATATTCACATTACAGCACACGGTATGAGCCGAAATTCATATTACAGCACACTGTATAAGCCGAAATTCAGATTATAGCAAACTGTATGAGCCAAAATTCACATTACAGTACACCGTATGACCCGAAATTCATATTTTACCACACGGTATGAGCCGATATTCACATTGTAGCACACTGAATGAGCCGATATTCACATTGTAGCTCACTGAATGAGCCGAAATTCACATTACAGCACACGGTATGAGCTGAAATTCACATTACAGCACACGGTATGGGCCGAAATTCATATTACAGCATACTGTATGAGCCGAAATTCAGATTATAGCAAACTGTATGAGCCAAAATTCACATTACAGTACACCGTATGACCCGAAATTCATATTTTACCACACGGTATGAGCCGATATTCACATTGTAGATCACTGAATGAGCCGATATTCACATTATAGCACACTGAATGAGCCGAAATTCACATTACAGCACACGGTATGAGCCGAAATTCACATTACAGCACACGGTATGAGCCGAAATTCACATTACAGCACACGGTATGAGCCGAAATTCACATTACAGCACACGGTATGAGCCGAAATTCACATTACAGCACACTGTATGAGCCAAAATCCAGATTATAGCACACTGTATGAGGCGAAATTCACATTACAGCACACCGTATGACCCGATATTCATATTTTACCACACGGTATGAGCCGATATTCACATTATTGCACACAGTATGAGCCGAAATTCACATTAAAGCACACGGTATGAGCAGAAATTCACATTACAGCACACGGTATGAGCCGAAATTCACATTACAGCACACGGTATGAGCCGAAATTCACATTACAGCACACGGTATGAGCCGAAATTCACATTACAGCACACGGTATGAGCCAAAATTCACATTACAGCACACTGTATGAGCCAAAATCCAGATTATAGCACACTGTATGAGGCGAAATTCACATTACAGCACACCATATGACCCGATATTCATATTTTACCACACGGTATGAGCCGATATTCACATTGTAGCACATTGAATGAGCCGAAATTCACATTGTAGCACACTGAATGAGCCGAAATTCACATTACAGCACACGGTATGAGACGAAATTCACATTATAGCACAAGGTTTGCCCACAATTCAGGGACAGGGTGAGAGTGACAGCAGGGACTGAGAGAGTGAGAGCAGGGACTGAGAGAGTGAGAGCAGGGACATAGGGAAGCAGGGGAACATTACCTGGTATGTGCAGCGGAAGTGCGGAAGGGACTGTGGTTGTCGGTGGCAGATGAGCCCATGGTCTGCAGGGGATGCGGCGGTACTAAGCTGTCCTTCGTTGCTGCGGCGTTGATGTCCCTCTGACCGACGCCAGTTGTCTGCGGTGGTCAGCTTTCAGTGGCGGTGTAGCGTGCAGCAGTGAGCGCTGATCAGCAGTGGGCGGCGGGCAACTGTGATACAAATAAATAATTTTTTTACATTTTTTTTATTTATTTTTCCCTGACCCTGCAGTCCAAGTGATCTGGGGGTGATCTGCAGTCTAAGTGATCTTGCCCAGATCACTTGGACTGCAGCCCACCCCCAGATCACTTGGACTGCAGCTCACCCCAAGAGCACTTAGACTGCAGCTCACCCCCAGTGTACTTGGACTGCAGCTCACCCCCAGATAACTTGGACTGCAGCTCACCCCTGGATCATCTGGGGGTGAGCTGCAGTCCAAGTGATCTGGGGGTGAGCTGGCCAGAAACTTCCCACCCCACCGCACAACTGCCCCCTCGCCTGGGTGGTCAGGTACCAGCGCTGTCCGGAGCCTTTGCTGTCCCCAGCTGTGGTGCTCCCATTATCTCTGGAGCTGCCGCTGCTGTAGGCAGCTCCAACAACGGGTCCCACCGCCGCTGCCCACACACTGCGCTCCTGTGTATGCAGGTCTACTGTAGCGCCGGGTCCCGACGCTGCCGCTGCCCCCTTCCCCCCTCCCGCCGCGGTCCTGTAGTGGCAGCTCCATAAAGGTCCTCTCCTCTAGACGCAACTGGCGGCTCCACTGTTGCGCCGGGTCCCGCCGCAGCTGCAGCTCAATGCCTATGGGTGATTGGACCAGCGGATCCAGTACTGGATCCGCTGTCCAATCACATCTGCCTCGCTGACAGGGGCGGGTTTCCCCTGTCAACGAGGCACTGGCATAAGTGCCGCTTCCCCCGTAGTTTTTTAATGGGCTTTCACAGCCTAGTGCTTGGCCCCGCCCCCCTTTCTCTCAACCTTTCCAGTTGTTAACGGGAGGCACTGCTAATAGTGCCTCCCGAGGTGATTAAAAATGTTAAAAAGCATAGTATAATATAAAAAGATTACTTATGACACAGAATATGTGTCATAAGTATCTTCTTTATATTATTTTAATCATTAATGGCTCATTAATGGCAGGGGAGGCACTGCCTCCCCTGCTTCCCCTGACTGCAGACCATAAAAAAAGGTACTGTACCTGCCAAAAAGGTACAGTTGGAGGGTATGCTTTTATTATAATGGATGCAGGGGTTCTTCTTACACTGGCAGCTCCTCATGCAGCTCCATTTATCTTCACAGTCAGCTGCTCCAGTCCTTGTTCTTTGTAGAAGGGGATGGGAGGGGATGGCAAGGCAATGTGGAGGTGCTGCAACTGCTGCCTGACTGACTGGCTTCCTGATGCAGCACACTCTTTCAGTGTCACTGCTGTCACTGTCTAATAAGAGCAGCTGACCTAGGGGGCGGGGCCATGGCGGCATACAGCATCAGTGGTAAGCTTTCATACAGTACATTAAGCATGTTTCATGCATGCAAGCAACTCTGGCCAGTGGCCCCTGAGAGAGAGGGGCCCGGATGTACTCACCCCCTCTGCAACCCTCTTAATCTGGCTCTGTTTGTGCCGTGTACCCGGGGATTTCTCAACAATGCATGTGCAAAAAATCATTGGGGAAATGGCTGCAGCACCATTTCCCCTGTGATATCTGCTGCTCTGAAGCACACTGGCCGACATGGGACTCCGAAGACAGCATACAGGTAAGTTTTATTATATGGGTATGCAGTTTGGGCCCACCGGGACTCAGAGACCAATGCATACTGTATCTCACTACCTGCACCCATTGTAGATACGTCAATGAATAGGACATATTGACAGTACAGTACTTTCTTTTTCACTGATGCTGCTGTAATCACCTGGCATGGTGCCACAGACTACTTAGTGCATGTACCGTTAAGGGGGTAGAACGAGGGGTCGGGGCATAGCAACTGCACACAGGCCCCCTCCTTTCTGAAACCACCCCTGGGAAGCTTCTTGCTGTAAACTGCATGCAAAGTTCAGACCGAAAACCTAAGGCTGTTTCATACAGAAGGGAGAGGCTGCCTAGTAATTAGATCATTTGATAATTGATTTCATATAAAGACGTTATCCATAGAAAATTAAGTGTGAAGAAAGGTCAAAGTGGGCCCTTGTAGGTTTTAATTAAATAAATTGAGCTTGAATTAATTGTTCTCCTTGGAACATTCATATGTGGGAACATACAGTCTGACATTATTGAAGCTGAAAGTGTGGCAACAGTTGCTGACTTCCTTCTGCAACACTCTTAAAAAGAGAAAAGTTGGCCAATAATTTGTAATTACCAACATGTTACACTTAGCTGACAGAAAACTCACCTAGATAATGTATGATTCTCTACTGAGGTGTCACATTGATTCTTCCTAATTAAAAGTGTTTTGCAGTTTATAAGCCATTGAAATCCAGTTTCCCTGGGAACTAATATACTTGTGAAATGAGTTGGAGTTTTACAGATGATAGGATTATGCACATTGGTGCAATTACCGATAAAACTGTCATCCACTTATAAATGTCAGTATTTAAACATCTCCTACTTCAAGTGAATTCCTCCTCCATGGCCTATAAAGGGATAAGCTTAGAGAAAAAGTATCCCAAATATTTTACCCAGAATATTTTACAATGTAAACTTTAATATCTAATTGCTACACTCATTTAATGTGGCATTTTTAAATACAGATTAATCACCGCAGCATTAAATTAACCTTCCTTCTATGCAACAATATGACACAGAATAGAATATTGGCATTTGAAAATGTAAAAGATACTTTAGGACGGAAGATGTAGTACCGTCACCTGGGACACTGCCTGAAGCAGCGAGACAAGTGCAAAGTGAAGTTATTTGTGGATCATCTTCAGAAAATGAGCTGTTAGTCTGGTACATGTGTTCAGCGAAACTACAGCAGCTGATACTAAGAATCAATACACAGTAATGTAGAAATACAAAATGTTATACAGGTTGAGTATCCCATATCCAAATATTCTGAAATACGTAATATTCCGAAATACGGACTTTTTTGAGTGAGAGTGAGATAGTGAAACCTTTGTTTTTTGATAGCTCAATGTACACAAACTTTGTTTAATACACAAAGTTATTAAAAAATATTGTATTAAATGACCTTCAGGCTGTGTGTATAAGGTGCATATGAAACATAAATGCATTCTGTGCTTAGATTTAGGTCCCATCGCCATGATATCTCATTATGGTATGCAATTATTCCAAAGTACGGAAAAATCCCATATCCAAAATACCTCTGGTCCCAAGCATTTTGGATAAGGGATAATCAACCTGTACATGTATTTTAAGTGAATTTTTGGGGCTGATGTCGAGCAGGTAGCAAACTGGGCACCTAAAGAAAATGCATGCCAGTACTGTAGTACGTATATTTCCATCTATGAGCCTGATTCATGTTTGTATGGAATTGCATAGCTGCAAGGAAGCAGGTGTTCAGCTGCAAGGAAGCAGGTGTGCAATTCCATCTACTTAAATTCTAGTGCAGCAGGAGGCGTCTGTAGGAGATAGATGCCTCCTGTTAGCATTAGCGAGGATCTGAGTACTGCGTCTGAGGATGAAGCCTCGGATCACTATTGCAAGCATTGGTCGCAGTTTGCGATGGCTACAGGCACCAGCCAACCTGCGTATGCTGAAACTTACTTAGGCTGGCTGTAGGATCCAGACACCGGGGGCCAGGAATTCTGTGTCCGACAACGCAGACCCTGTACCTGTCATGTCTTCAAAACTGGGGTGACGCCTCCATTTTGAAGAACAGTGCTAGGCGCCACCTCCGCTCCGCCACCCCAAACACTGCAGCATGTCAGTCATGATGCAGCTGACAGGGACCTACGAGCGACATTATACATGTCAAGTAGCGACCTCTGGTGGTGTAGTGAAACTGACTTAATTTGATAGGAGCAATATGGCTGACTCCTCCCCGCATATCAGTTTCAAAATAATGAAATATTTTTTCAAATGCATGCCCCCCCCAATATGCAATATTTTTTTACACACAATGCAACAATTGCCACATTCATTACCCCTGTACCATCACCCTGTGGTATGGGGAAGAGCACCAGCTCTTCATTCCCTCCACATGTATATCAGAGAGCTCATCTCCACTAGGAAACTAGCTCTGTTGCCAACCAGCCTGGGTTTGTCAGGAGTGATGATGGGGGAAGCAACACAGTTCAGGGACCTCTTTATGGTTTCAGCTTCCCAGGTTGGCAATGCCCATTGCTTGTTACTCCAAAATCAGTGAGGACTTCATGTCTTTTTTTCCTGATTATAGAGTTACCAGTACTGGGTTGTGATCCCAAATGCTTATTCTGATCCCCCCCCCCCCCTTGCATATTTTTTTGTCAACCTTCACGTTCTAACTAGTCCTGGTGATTATTCAAGTGCCAGCAGACTTTGGTAAACCTTCTTGGCAGCCAGGTCATGCTTAGACCTGCAGTTCACCAAACACAAGATGTACATGACTATAAATTATTGTTGAGGAAGAGCCTTGGTGCTGATGGTGGCAAGGCTAGTTATGTATGTGTACGGATATTTTTTATATTTTTTTCAGGCTTGACTTTCCTAAGAAATCCAGCTTCAGTACCTGCCAGCCAGGGGTTTTCTGGAATCATGGTGGGGGGACCCCATACTGTGGGAACCCCTACAATGGTTCCAGCAACCCTGTTTGACTGGTTGGTTATGCCAAAAACAAGGGGGACTTCACATAATTTTCCCCCTTATCTTGAGGTAACCAGCACTGGACTGTAATTTTTTTTTTTATATATTTTTTTTTTTTTTTTTGGGGGGAAGGGTTGTGCTACCTAGCTGTATAGTCCTTCAGTTGCATGGACTGCATGTGTATATCCAGTGAGAACACAAATCTGTAAATTAGCAGAAACACCGTTTTGTGAGTGACAGCAATCTCAATCAAGTCTGGATTAGTTTATAATCCTGGACTGGTGTCTCGGGTTTGAGCGGAAGGCAAAGCAGAGGGTAAGAAGCTTGGTGGTTTGATAAAATTCCTGAGCATGTATTGGACCTTTGGAGGTACTGTCAATTTGTAAGAGGATGCTGAAGGTAAGGTAACCAAGAGCACTGATAGTCTGCTGAACTGGAAACGACAAAGCCGGTCAAGATCGATGAGGTTCAAGTAGGAACCGGTTAGGACCAGCAAGGCTTGACTATGGAAGCTGTCGGTGAACAGAATACATGGCATGGATATATAAAAGTATTGGTACTAACAGAGTCTGTGGCATTAGGTATAGCTCTGTAAGTAGTAACTGGTAACAATGGCACAGAACTCTGAGCTGGAAACTATGAGGCTTGAACGGAACTCTGGACAAGAATCAGTGATATGAGAACTGGACACCGAGTTGAAACCAGTGGTACTGGAAACTAGACCAAGACCAGTGATACTAAGGCTGGACACCAGGCTGGAACTGGTGATTCATGGACTGGACACCAAGCGGGAACCAGTGATACTGCACACTGTTTTGGAAACAGTGGTACTGAGACTGGACACTGCTGGAACCTGTGAGATGTGGACTAGGCTGGAATTGGTGGTATTGAATGCCAGGCTGTAACTGGTGGTGCTTGACACCATGCTGGCACTGGTTGCACTGGACCCCAGGCTGGAACCGATGATGCTGGACACTGGATCAAAACCAGAGACACTTGATATTACCCTGGAACAAAATACCACTGTAGAAGACTCTAGGAGAACAAACTGGGGAGCTTAGAGTATCTGCTCACCCTGAGAGCTGTGAGAGAAATTGCATTGGCAATTAGCCAGTGCTTCAGGAAGTTCCTTTATAGGAAATGCTGACTGTTGATTGGCTAGGTACTCAGGGAATCCAGGAAGTTCCTATTGGCAGAACAGCAATCAGCTCACTAGAAAGAACATGGCGGCACCCTTGATCCAGAGCTGACAGAAACCAGGTAGCAGACGCATGCCCTTTGTTATGCAGGTGCAGGCAAGGTAGCTATAAATATAAGTTTACATATTATATATGCAGGTTGAGTATCCCTTATCCAAAATCCCACATTTATGGGTCGCCTACTGAGATAATGACATATATATTATATATTATGTGTATATAGGTATATTATATAGATATATTATTATTATTATTAACAGTTATTTATATAGCGCACACATATTCCGCAGCGCTTTACAGAGAACATTTGCCCATTCACATCAGTCCCTAACCCAGTGGAGCTTACAATCTATATTCCCTATCACATGTACACACAGACACATTCACGCTAGGGTTAATATTGTTGGGAGCCAATTAACCTACCAGTATATTTTTGGGATTGTGGGAGGAAACCGGAGTACCCGGAGGAAACCTACACAAGTACGGGAAGAATATACAAACTCCACACAGTTAGGGCCATGGTGGGAATCAAACCCATGACCTCAGTGCTGTGAGACAGTAATGCTAACCATTACACCATCCGTACTGCCCATATATATATATATATATATATATATATATATGTAATATATTATACATATATATGTGTCATTATCTCAGTGAGGGAACCAAACATGTGGGATTTTGAATTTTTTAAAAGGGATATTCAACATATATATATATATATATATATATATATATATATATATATATATAATGTTCTGAAAGGCTTTGTTCTTCTTTAAATTATGTTTTTTCTTTCATCAACTAAAACATTATTTAGAGTGATCTCCAAGTCTATTCATTTATTACAATATTAAGCCAGTTGGCGCCTCCTGTTTCATTAAATCATTTAATATATTTGGCTTGATTTGATTAAATACACAAATACACAATTTGCAGAAATTGCAAATTTACAGAAAATAAAATCTTAATTTATTTATGACAAAGGCTGGATTTTATTTGAATAAACATTTTGCATCAATTATTGTTTCCTTCACAAATGAATGTAGTGTTTTGCAAATGCTTTTTATTTTTTATTATTGTTAAAGACTGTATATAGAAATGCCAATTAAATTGCTAATTCTCCAAATATGCACTACAAAGAAAACCAACACACCTGTTGCTGAATTAAAGAAAAAAAAAGCACTTAACAATTTCCATGCATAACCAGCTTTGAATCCCTTTTTATAACTGCCAGGAAGTCACAGAAGAATCCACGAGAAATGGATAAATGTAATTAAATAATGGAATTCAATTCTTTAGGGGTACTGTTGTTGTGTTGTTATTATACAGTACAATTATTTTCTTTCTCATATCGTGGAGCTTCTCATTAACTGCTATTATTCTTGATAATATTTATTCCTACAATTGGGACTTACTCTTGGCACAAAAATAACATTTCTTACAGTAAAAACTTCTACAGATGAGCAGACCCATTCAGAAAATGTGTTTAGATTTTGTTTATCTGGTGAAACTTTCTGAATTCTAGATCAAAACAAACCTGAAAAGAGATAATGAAGGTGAGTATTCATTGCATGGGGTCATTTAAATGATTTTTCATTCCCCATCCTTCATTACCATTCCAGTGCACATTAATACATACATGCCGACATCCTGGCTGCTCTCTCCGGGAGAGAGCAGCCAGGTCGGCTCAGCAGGGGGGCAGGGTTATGACACGGATAGGGGGCGGGGTGGAGGCAAAACAGGGGCGGGCGGAGGCGGAACAGGGGAGGGGTTATCGCGGCACTTCATTTAAGCCACGCCCCCTGCTATGTAATGCCGCGATTACCGGCATTATACAGCAGGGGGCGTTGCTACGATGACGCGATTCAGCAAGAATCGCGTCATCGACTGCCCGGACCGCCCACTTTACTCACTAAGTGGGTGGCCGGGCAGGGGGGCCCCTAAAAAATCGGGAGACTTGCCTGCTCTTCCAGGGGGGGGGGGGGGGGGGCGGGAGGGTCACCCGATTTTCAGAAGCCTCCCGCCCATTCCGGGAGTGTGGGCAAGTATGCATTAATAACTGGGTAGCACTGTGTGTTGTCCATTGGTACTCAGATACATACCCCCTAACTGTCCCGGGACAGTCCCTTTTTTTAGGACTGTCCCACTGTTTCACCCGCAGTGGGTGGGAGGGGCAGTTGGGAGGCTCCTTTCACTCATTGCTCTGCTTAGCAGAGCAGCAGTGAATAGAGGCCCTTGCACGATAGACACAAGAGACATACTGTAATACTATTTGTGGTGGTGGCTGTTTTGTATCTCAAGTAAAGATGAGTGCTTTGGTTTTGCTGAAAACTGAACACACCCGAACTTTGGGGCTTTCAGTCGAACCAAGTCTCAGCTTGGGTCATCCCACCAAATTAATGTTATTGATGTTATAATATGGTAAAAACAATAACAGGTCCAAATTAGATACTTATAATTAATTTTTAATGAAATACAGATCCAGATCCAAAACTACAGATTTGGTTCTAATTCATCATCGTGTATTGGTTTTGGCAAAACACCCTCAAGTGTTTTGGTTTGGATTCGGTTTCTGGTTCGGTTTTGGATTCCTTTCAAATCGATAAAAAACAATAAACATTGATAAAAAAAAAACAGCTCACTTGAGAGAACATGGCTGCTTACTTGATCCGGGGATGTCAGAAACCAGGGAGAAGACGCGTGCACCAGGGAGAAGATCCGAGTTACACATAGCAACCAATCTCTGTCTTTTATTCTTTAGACTGTAATTAAGAAGTGATAGCAAGAATCTGATTGGTTGCTAGGGGCATCAGCACCCCTTTTCATTTTAAGAAGTATTACAAAGTCTATCCTCCTGGTCAGAGCCGGATTAAGAGAGGGGCCCCGGGGGTACGTACCCCAGGCCCCCTTTTTAAAAGGGCCCCCTGCCGCCTCAGATCGGATCTCTGGTCCGATCTGCTGTGCAGCGCTCCCAGCAGAGCCGCTCCACACGCAGGGCAGCAGCTGAGCTATGTCCCCCAGCGGCTCGCGGCTCACCAAAGCATTAAAATGCTGGCGCCGCACACAGGGAGTGTGAACAGAAAGGACAGCTGAGCGACGGCTCAGTTGTCCAGTAATCTGTGGAGCAGCAGCCTGCGGCTCAGTCATTGGCTGTGCGCGCAGGCTGCCAGGATCAATGAGTACGGTGTGTGGACTGTGGAGCCAGCCTGTGCCCAGCCAGCATCCCTATTGTACAGTAGAGCCTACCAGCAGCAGAGGGGAAAAAAACAGTAAGGCTAGCTGTATTAGGTTCTAGGTTATCTCATTCATATATATATATATATATATATACACATATATATATATATATATATATATATATACACACACACATATATATTATATATATATATATATAAATATATATATATGTGCGTGTGTGTATATATGTGTATATATATCTATGTATATATATGTATATATATATATATATATGTATGCATGTGTGTATGTATATATATATATGTATGCATATATCTATGTGTGTATATATATATATATATATATATACACAGTGCTCAAAGTGGGCCACTTCGAGCACAGACTGAGACCCCGCTGCCACAGTATTCAAATTCAGTGCTATTGAACCGGTAACCAATCTGATTAGCTGACGGTCCGTGGCAGATTTGATATAGCGGCGGTCGGGTAGACCAGAGCCGCGCTAAAGGCCACTGCCGCCCGCTGTCTCCTTTGCACTACCGCTGCCTCCCACGTGCGGCCACCCACAGCCTCCTGCTCCACACCACCGCTTCCCACATGCTGCTGCCCACAGCCTCCTTCACCCACAGCCTCATGCTCCGCACCGCCGCCTCCTCCGCATCACTGCTGACCACAACCTCCTCATCCTCCACGCTGCCAGTCACAGCCTCCTCCACATAGCTGCTGCTGATTAGGTAATTTTACACTGCTGCCTTTCTCTCTCCCTTCTGTATGTCGTTGCTGTCCCTCTCTCTCTGTCACTCTTCCTGTCCCTATGTCCCTCTCTCTGTCACTCTCCCTGTCCCTATGTCCCTCTCTCTGTCACTCTCCCTGTTCCTATGTCACTCTCCCTGTCCCTATGTCCCTGTCTCTTTCACTCTCCCTGTCCCTGCTGTCACTCTCCCTGTCCCTAGGTCCCTGCTGTTACTCTCCCTGTCCCTATGTCCCAGCTGTCACTCTCCCTGTCCCTGCTGTCACTCTCCCTGTCCCTATGTTCCTGCTGTCACTCTCCCTGTCACTATGTCCCTGCTGTCACTCTCCCTGTCCCTATGTCTCTGCTGTCACTCTCCCTGTCCCTATGTCCCTGCTGTCACTCTCCCTGTCACTATGTCCCTGCTGTCACTCTCCCTGTCCCTGCTGTCACTCTCCCTGTCCCTATGTTCCTGCTGTCACTCTCCCTGTCACTATGTCCCTGCTGTCACTCTCCCTGTCCCTATGTCTCTGCTGTCACTCTCCCTGTCCCTATGTCCCTGCTGTCACTCTCCCTGTCACTATGTCCCTGCTGTCACTCTTTCTGTCCCTATGTCTCTGCTGTCACTCTCCCTGTCACTACTGTCACTCTCCCTGTCCCCATGTCCCTGCTGTCACTCTCCCTGTCCCTGCTGTCACTCTCCCTGTCACTCTCCCTGTTCCTGAATTGTGGCTCATACTGTGTGGCATAATGTGAATTTTGGTTCATACTGTGTGGAAAAATGTGAATTTCGTCTCATTCTGTGTGAATTTGGTCTCATTCCATGTGGCATAATGTGAATTTTGGCTCTTTCCATGTGAAATAATGTGAATTTTGCCTTACTCTATGTGGCATAATGTGAATTTTGGCTCATTCTGTGGGAATTTTGGCTCATTCCATGTTGCATAATGTGAATTTTGGCTCTTTCCATGTGAATTTTGGCTCATTCTATGTGGCATAATGTGTAATGTGTAAGGAGCACCATTACTAGATAGTACAAAGGGTCCTACTATTGTGGTGCATAATGTGTATAAGGGGTATATGGTGTGGTACACTACACTTAAGGGCATGCCCCCTTTTGAGTGGCCACACCCTGTTTTCCGGAGTGCGACACGCGCTTAATAACTGCCTTCACTTTTCCATATCCCTACTTCAAAATTTCCACTTTGACCACTGTGTATATATATATATATATATATATATATATTTATATATATATATATGTATATAAGCACAATGAAGCGCCACTCCAGGACTTAATTCGAATAAACGGGTCCAGTCTCCCGATTTTGATGTGCAACGTTTCGGTTTTAATCACAAACCTTCGTCAGGCATATACATACAACAGAACAAGTCTTATAGGCCCTACACACATGCCGATATTCTGAAAGATATGAACGATCTCGTTCATAAATGAACGAGAACTCGTTCATATCTTTCAGTGTGGAGACTCCAGCGATGAACGATGCGCGGCCCCGCGCTCGTTCATCGCTGATCTCCCGTCGGCTGTGCATGCAGGCCAATATGGACGATCTCGTCCATATTTGCCTGCACTTCAATGCAGCCGGGTGACGGGGGGAGTGAAGAAACTTCACTCCCCCCGTCACTGCCCCCCCGCCGCCGGGTTGCTCGTCGGCCGTATCGGCCGTCGGGCACCTCGGCGGCGCATCGCCGAGTGTGTAGGGCCCCTTACCTATATAACAAATGAAATCACCAGGTGCCGTGCAGTCCAGGAAGCCCCAGAGAATTAGACTTCCAGCTGATGTCATGCAGCATGGACTAATTACGTAACAAGAGAGTGTTAACCCTTCACCACACTACAGACATGGAAATGAATGAATGCCGTTTAATATTCAAACGATACTTTGTAAATACAATGATCATCCACAGGATAAAATGCTATATATAAGTTATATCAAAGATTATATATGAGTATAGCAATCGGGGAGATTATACAACACCACATCACAATTGACTTAAATGGTTAACCAGGGGGAATCAATTAGATCAATTAATGAAAACAACATGTAGAGATGAAGAAAAACATCACAGAAAACTGCTGTAAAAAAGTGTTTCATTTAACCCCTTAGGTGTTACAGTGTTGAGCCTGTCAATCCACTGTGCTTCCCTTTGTAGCTGGAGCCTAGATCTGTCACCACGTCTCCTGCTTTCCGGGACCATGTCTATCATTTTGTATTTTAATGAAGACAAAGTGTGTCCTCGGAACTTAAAATGTTTAGAAACAATGTTGCAGTTTGATTCGTTTGCCAGAGTGCGGATGTACTATAGCAGGGGTGGCCAATCAGTCAGCGACAAAGAGCCAAGAAAGATCTTTGGGCATGCCAAAGAGCCGACACCATGTGCACGCCAAAGGCACGCGTGCAAAAATGGGGCGTGGTCTTGTGCCTGCTAGGCCACGCCCATTATAAAATACATTGAAAAAGCCAGATCCTAAATAAAATACATAGAAAGGGACAAATCCACATAAAATACATTTTAAAAGCCAGAGCCAAATAAAATACATTGAAAAGCAAGATTAACATAATACATTTCAGTTCCTCCATGTGTCACTCCAGTCCCCCATGCCACTGTAGTAGCCCTTCATGTGACCAGTAGCCCCTGCTCCAAACCCGTGGTGGTCTATGCTGAGGTAGCTGTAGTGCCCCTTTGCTTGCCAGTGGGTTCTCACCTAGTATCCGGTTCCCTCAGTCCACTTAGTGACACTGGCAGTGCGTGCCCAGCTGGAGCACAGTGGTTTCTGGATCATTTGCGGTCACCTGACCTCAAGTGTCAGGAGCCGCATCTGAATGAAGAAAGAGCCACATGCGGCTCAAGAGCCACTGGTTGGCCACCGCTGTACTATAGTGTCTCCTGTTTCTAGGTATGTGCAAGTGGTACACCCTAAACATTTATAATTACCCGTTTTTTTGGTAAGAAAATGTTGGGGTGCCTGGGAGTCAAAATCAGAAATGTCACTGTGCACAATCATGTCACGAATACTACGTCCTCGTTCATAACAAGGCATTATCCATTTCTTGGATAAAGATGGTAGGTCAGGGTCAGTTTGAACAATAGGCCAAATACCCTTCGCCTTTGACATTAATCTAGTACTGGCAGTTGTATACTGATTCACATAAATCATAGTATTTGTTATGCGGCTCTGACTAGAAATGTCTGGTTCTTTAACCTTCGGCGCTGCGAGCGCCTTTTTCCTAGCACTGGTCAGTGCATTGTTGGAATATCCCCTTTCTAGGAACTTAGTGGTCATAATATCTAGCTGTTTACATTCATCATCAAAATTACTACAGATGCAATGTACTCTCAAGAACTGAGGATACGGTAGACCCTTTTTAAGTGGAGCAGGATGATGGCTTGAAGCTAATAATAAATTGTTACAGTCAGTAGGCTTAGTGTAAAGAGAGGTACTTAACACCTCACCATCTCGACTCACAAGTACATCAAGAAAATGTATATCTTTCTCCTGAATATCAAAAGTGAATTTGATATTGTTATCTTGGGTATTAATGTCAGCCATCATGCTCAAAAACTCACACCTCGTGCCTCGCCAAAGGAGGAACACATCATCTATGTACCTGGTGTAGAAAATGATTTTGCTTGCATATTCAGGTTTACCAAAGAACAGATCATGTTCAACTTTGAACATAAAGGCATTGGCATAGGCCGGTGCGACTGGAGACCCCATGGCACAGCCAAGAGTTTGTAAGTAATATTCCTTGTTGAATAGGTAGTAGTTGCGTGTGAGAACCAATTGTAGTAATTTCACAAACACAGATTTATCTGGACCATTGTACAGTTTATTGTTGCTAATCAAGCTCTCAACAGCTGTAATACCTTGGCTGTGCGGAATGTTAGTGTATAAACTTACAACGTCAGCTATACACAACCATGTCTCTGAAGTAATAGGGTCAAGATTACGCAGTTTACACAAAAAAGTTGACGTGTCCTTCAAATATGTCTGCTCATTCTGAATCACTGGTTGCAGGTTATGGTCTAAGTATCTTGCTACCTTGTAAAATATGGAATTACGAGCAGAAACAATTGAACGTCCCGGAGGCTTTGTCCGGTTTTTGTGCAGTTTGGGTAAACAGTCATTCAGTTCATATTTATATAAATCAGTAGGATCTCTACTTAGAACATTACCTGCAACCAGTGATTCAGAATGAGCAGACATATTTGAAGGACACGTCAACTTTTTTGTGTAAACTGCGTAATCTTGACCCTATTACTTCATAGACATGGTTGTGTACAGCTGACGTTGTAAGTTTATACACTAACATTCCACACAGCCAAGGTATTACAGCTGTTGAGAGCTTGATTAGCAACAATACACTGTACAATGGTCCAGATAAATCTCTGTTTGTGAAATTACTACAATTGGTTCTCACACGTAACTACTTCCTATTCAACAAGGAATATTACTTACAAACTCTTGGCTGTGCCATGGGGTCTCCAGTCGCACCGGCCTATGCCAATGCCTTTATGTTCAAAGTTGAACATGATCTGTTCTTTGGTAAACCTGAATATGCAAGCAAAATAATTTTCTACACCAGGTACATAGATGACGTGTTCCTCCTTTGGCGAGGCACGAGGTGTGAGTTTTTGAGCATGATGGCTGACATTAATACCCAAGATAACAATATCAAATTCACTTTTGATATTCAGGAGAAAGATATACATTTTCTTGATGTACTTGTGAGTCGAGATGGTGAGGTGTTAAGTACCTCTCTTTACACTAAGCCTACTGACTGTAACAATTTATTATTAGCTTCAAGCCATCATCCTGCTCCACTTAAAAAGGGTCTACCGTATCCTCAGTTCTTGAGAGTACATCGCATCTGTAGTAATTTTGATGATGAATGTAAACAGCTTGATATTATGACCACTAAGTTCCTAGAAAGGATATTCCAACAATGCACTGACCAGTGCTAGGAAAAAGGCGCTCGCAGCGCCGAAGGTTAAAGAACCAGACATTTCTAGTCAGAGCCGCATAACAAATACTATGATTTATGTGAATCAGTATACAACTACCAGTACTAGATTAATGTCAAAGGCGAAGGGTATTTGGCCTATTGTTCAAACTGACCCTGACCTACCATCTTTATCCAAGAAACGGATAATGCCTTGTTATAAACGAGGACGTAGTATTCGTGACATGATTGTGCACAGTGACATTTCTGATTTTGACTCCCAGGCACCCCAACATTTTCTTACCAAAAAACTGGGTAATTATAAATGTTTAGGGTGTACCACTTGCACATACCTAGAAACAGGAGACACTATAGTACATCCGCACTCTGGCAAACGAATCAAACTGCAACATTGTTTCACATGTACCTCACGCTATGTGGTGTATTGTATCATGTGACCCTGTGGATTATACTACATAGGGAAGACCACCAGCATGTTTAAAGTACGCATGGCCCATCACAGGAGCGCTATTAAATCCGCGCTTGAAGGCAAACCAGCCGAACAACCTGTTTCTAAACATTTTAAGTTACGAGGACACACTTTGTCTTCAATAAAATACAAAATGATAGACATGTCCCGGAAAGCAGGAGACGTGGTGACAGATCTAGGCTCTTGCTACAATGGGAAGCACAATGGATTGACAGGCTCAACACTGTAACACCTAAGGGGTTAAATGAAACACTTTCTTACAGCAGTTTTCTGTGATGTTTTTCTTCATCTCTACACGTTGTTTTCATTAATTGATCTAATTGATTCCCCCTGGTTAACCATTTAAGTCAATTGTGATGTGGTGTTGTATAATCGCCCCGATTGCTATACTCATATATAATCTTTGATATAACTTGTTGCATTTTATCCTGTGGATGATCATTGTATTTACAAAGTATCGTTTGAATATTAAACGTCATTCATTCATTTCCATGTCTGTAGTGTGGTGAAGGGTTAACACTCTCTAGTTACGTAATTAGTCCATGCTGCATGACATCAGCTGGAAGTCTAA
This sequence comes from Pseudophryne corroboree, assembly GCF_028390025.1. Lineage (NCBI taxonomy): Eukaryota > Metazoa > Chordata > Amphibia > Anura > Myobatrachidae > Pseudophryne > Pseudophryne corroboree. The sequence continues at coordinate 41,597,963 of NC_086448.1, forward strand.
CTCTGGGGCTTCCTGGACTGCACGGCACCTGGTGATTTCATTTGTTATATAGGTAAGACTTGTTCTGTTGTATGTATATGCCTGACGAAGGTTTTTGATTAAAACCGAAACGTTGCACATCAAAATCGGGAGACTGGACCCGTTTATTTGAATTAAGTCCTGGAGTGCCGCTTCATTGTGCTTATATCTTCAACCTGCAAAGTTGATTTAGAGGGCACCTGGCAAGCTGACTGTGATGTTTATTTCATGAGTGCCGAATACAAATACTATTTATATATATATATATATATATATATATACACACAGATGTCGGCGGCACTCACGGGCTTTTCAAAGCCAAAAGACCAGACCAGTCAATTAGCGCTTAACGTTTCGGTTTATTTCAACCGTCATCAGAAGCATGCTTCTGATGACGGTTGAAATAAACCGAAACGTTAAGCGCTAATTGACTGGTCTGGTCTTTTGGCTTTGAAAAGCCCGTGAGTGCCGCCGACATCTGTGTGTATACTTATGCTGTTTGCTGCGGAGGGCACCCGGCAAGTTGAACTTCTTGGATAAGCAGTGAGTGCCGAATATCTCGTGTATATATATATATATATACATGTGTGTGCTTCTTATTTGAAAGATTATTTCAAATTTACCACCTAATTGTAATGTTCTTTGATTGAAGATGTTATGATTTTAAATTTAGATTTTAGGGCCCCACTGTCTTAAATACCTCGGGCCCCCTGAAGCCTTAATCCAGCTCTGCTCCCGGTATTAGAGTGACTGATCAGTAGGTTTTCAAATTAAAAGAATTTCAGCTGTTTTGCTTGCAGGATTTAGAACCACAGAAAAGCAAATATATCCTATATGTGTCAGGTCTCACACTGGCTGACCTAACTTCATGAAGCTCCGAAAATACATTTTCAGATTAACAGTGGGAACCTACTGTATGCTACAGTATATTCAGATGGAGTTTGTTTACAGACCCCCACTCCTCTCTATAGGAAAAAGGTCTGTTAAAATGGATTATTTTAGACCCCGGAGCCTGTTCTCTCTGGAAGCACAGGTTTTTCCTGTTTTTGTTCTCATTTTCTCATTTATATCTGCCTTCCACTGGGCATGATAACTAGAGATGAGTGGTCTGGATTTTAGGAAATACAAATGTGCTTGAATTTCCAGGATCCTCTGGTTTTCCCACCAGGCTCGGGGTCCAAATCAAGCCAAATCTTAGTCTTTTTCCATCACACAGTAGTGTTGCACTGACTCCCCAGGCCCCATCCATTTCTTTCACATAAGCAGTGTGACTCTGTATTGTTTTCACTTGCGAAAAAGTAAAAAATAAAAAGTTCAAAAAGTACATTTCTTTATAATTTATTTGTACTGTTCTGTGCACTGCAAACTCAGTATGCTGTACTTGTGACTCAATGCAGTGTGAGCTGAGCTGTCAGATAATATACATATATATATATATATATATATATATATATATACTGTATATACATATATATATACAGTATATATATAATTGTATAATTTGTTTGTACTGTTCTGTCAGATCTACCAACACCAGTATGCTTTGAACCCCAGTGCGCGTGCGTAAAATAGTCTGACTCCAATTAAAAAAAGAAAACATTAAAAATATATTGTAGAATTTGTACTCCTCTGTGCACTCTACCTACCCCAATATGCTCTGTACCCCACAGAGCTGAGCTGCCATTTGAAGGTTGGATAATGAACAAATACTAGTCCTTCAATGTCATCTAAAGGCGATGCTCAATGGCATAGAGGATTTAAGTAAGGACATTTAAAAAACAACAAGAATATTTTATAGGACCACTAGACTCTGGCACTGTGACCACTAGATACTCTGGCACAGTCAGCGCAGGACCCCCTGAAAAATGGTGTGGGGACAATTTTAGGAGTCCTCCGCATGCGCTGCAGATTCTGGCACTGTGCCAGAGTCTACAGCACTCAGAGCGCTAGCAGCGGCACGACGGCTATAGGAGAGGAGGGGGCTCACACATGAAGTCTGCATGCGGATCTCCTCCTTTCTAGAGACGCCCCTGTTTGCACTGGTGTGTGTTTAGAAGGGAATCATATCGCCTCAGCTATGGACCAGTGGATCGATGGAACAATCTCGGCCCCCCTCTTAGTTTGCTAAAGTGCTGGGCAACGGCAGTGTATGTGTAATAGGACCCTCGATTATAAATCCAGAAGTCCTCTCTTCGCAGTGGACAGCTCTGATCAAGAAAAGCTATCCCTTGTGCAATCTTTCATGCATAAGGTGTTAATAAACACTGGTTTGCATGAGATAAGAGGGACGGAATGTATCAAATGAAATAATATGTGATAAATGATACATCCCGCCTACAATGAAATAAAAGAGCAAGATATATCACTAGGGGATGATCCGTTATCATACATGGGGCCTAATTCAGACCTGACCGCTGTTGTACAAAATCGGACAGTGGCCGATTATTGAATGACTGCACATGCGTATGCCCAGGCGCGAACCCAAACAGTGACAGAATGGTGCAAAAATTTTGATCGCTAGGCGTACGCAAGGTGATTGACAGGAAGAGGATGTTTGTGGGTTTTAACTGGACATTTTCTGGGAGGACGGCAAAAATTCAGGCATTCCAAAGCGTTTTCAGGGAGGGTGTGTGACGTCAGCTCCGGCCCTGATCAGCCTGTTTGTATCGCACTGTAGGAGTAAGTTTTGCACGGTATACGCATGCATTCGCACATTTGCATGGGGAGGGTTTTCACTCTTTATGGGCGGCGACTATCTGATCACAGCACTCTACAAAAAGGCAGAAGAGCGATCTGGTCTGAATTAGGCCCTTGGTTCCTGTACGTGGTACATATTTTCTGGAATTTACAGATTTAGCCACACTGGGAGCGAATGGGGCGCGCGTGCTTCGTAGATGCGTATGCGCCCCATTCAAAGTTAATGGGAGTGTCTGTGTACGCTCAGCGGTGGGCCCAGGCGCGCCTAGGTATGCCGCTCGCCCCCGCCTTCGATGACTGTGGCTCCATCTGTATATTTTTAGTCTCTAACACAAAATAGCAATAATAAATTAATATTCAATCCTTGATCCTGATAATGTAGATTTTCAAATCCTTTAGACGTATTCGCAGCATTTACCGCTTTATATTGCAGCTGTCGGTCATCAGGACTGATGGGATAAAGGTGGTCATTCCGAGTTGATCGCTAGCTGGATTCCTTCGCTGTGCAACGATGAGGCAAAAAACGGCACTTCTGCGCATGCGTATGCGGCGCAATGCGCACATGCATCGTACTATTACAACAAACGATGTAGTTTCGCACAGGGTCTAGCGAGGATTTTCAGTCACACTGCTGGCCGCAGAGTGATTGACAGGAAGAGGGCGTTTCTGGTTGTCAACTGACCGTCTTCAGGGAGTGTTCAAAAAAACGCAGGCGTGCCTGGAAAAACGCAGGCGAGGCTGGGCGAACGCAGGGCGTGTTTGTGACGTCAAAACAGTAACTGATCAGTCTGAAGTGATCGCAAGCGAGGAGTAGGTTTCGAGCTACTCTAAAACAGCGCAAAAAACGTTGACGTCATTCTGCGATCCTTTCGTTCGCACTTCTGCTAAGCTAAAATACACTCCCATGCGGCGGCATAGCGTTTGCACGGCTGCTAAAAACTGCTAGCGAGCGATCAACTCGGAATAATCCCCAAAATCAGCTTCTACACACAGTACTCACACTACAGATGGGCAATTCTGTATTAAAGCCCTTTGTGCTGTAAGTATTCCCACTCCCTCTATTCCCATTGTACATGCATTGATTACAGACGTGTGCATGTTTTTCATGCTGACACATTTTGTAACACGCTGCTATATATTATTTTACAGGAAAAATACACAACAACTGAATTTCCTTACTTACACATGGGCTGCAGTTATCGACTTTGCAATAACATTGATAAACACAGAGGATCAGCGACTGGACCGGCAGAATGACCGGCGAGGCTCTTCTGGGTATAAGCTCATCGGAATGATCACAATGACAGGAGTGAGATTTATATTGCATTTACTTTCTGCAAGCAAACTACATTAGTTACTGACACTGCAACTTTCGGTATATTGTAGTGCGGCAATCTAATAGATGGGCACTGGGAAGGACGCTAACACTACAGGGGCTTATGATTTGATGAATAGCTATCAATCCTCTTCTGCCCATCACACGTTATTTCCAGTCTAATGGCCTGTGGTGAAGCAAACATGTCACCTTAGTCCAAATATCTGAAGCATGCAATTATCCCGTGCCTGATCCTAGCTGTGTATAGGAACAAAAACAATTGCAGAATCTATATAATATTATTCCATGTTCATATGAAACATACACTTTTTATTAGAGATGAGCGGGTTCGGTTTCTCTGAATCCGAACCCGCCCGAATTTCATGTTTTTTTTCACGGGTCCGAGCGACTCGGATCTTCCCGCCTTGCTCGGTTAACCCGAGCGCGCCCGAACGTCATCATGACGCTGTCGGATTCTCGCGAGGCTCGGATTCTATCGCGAGACTCGGATTCTATATAAGGAGCCGCGCGTCGCCGCCATTTTCACACGTGCATTGAGATTGATAGGGAGAGGACGTGGCTGGCGTCCTCTCCATTTAGATTATAAGAGAGAGAGATTTACTGGAGCTTAGGACTAGGAGGAGTACTGTAGAAGTGTAGAGAGTGCAGAGAGTTTACTAGTGAGTGACCACCAGACAGTGCAGTTTATTTAATATATCCGTTCTCTGCCTGAAAAAAGCGATACACACAGTGACTCAGTCACATACCATATCTGTGTGCACTGCTCAGGCTCAGCCCAGTGTGCTGCATCATCTATATATATTATATATCTGTCTGACTGCTCAGCTCACACAGCTTATAATTGTGGGGGAGACTGGGGAGCACTGCAGTGCCAGTTATAGGTTATAGCAGGAGCCAGGAGTACATAATATTATATAGTGAGTGACCACCAGACAGTGCAGTTTATTTAATATATCCGTTCTCTGCCTGAAAAAAGCGATACACACAGTGACTCAGTCACATACCATATCTGTGTGCACTGCTCAGGCTTAGCCCAGTGTGCTGCATCATCTATATATATTATATATCTGTCTGACTGCTCAGCTCACACAGTGTCACGATCCGGGTATCTGGACGCCATTACTTACCCTTCAGATGCCTCCTAAGGCGGGCTCAGCGTTCCAGGACCAGATTCCGCTGTTCCTGAGTTTCCACATGCAGAGTGTCAGAGTGGTGTTTTCATCAGCCGCGGCCTCCGCTGTGCCCGCGTGGTTAAATGTGCATCTATCAGCCTGGCGTCTCCTGTCTCCGGTGGCCGGCGCCGCCATTACTGTTTCCCAGACCACATGGATTACAAACCAAACTTCCCTCCAAGTGTCTGCATGGGCGCAGCCATCTTGGATTCTGTCATCTGATCATTTCCACCAATCTGCTGTTTGTATTGTTGATTTACATAATTGCCTAGCCAACCCCTTCCTTGCTGCAGGTATAAGTAAGCTGTGCCTGAGCAAGGAAGACGTCAGTGCTTTGGTTGTCAAACCTAGTTCCTGTTTGTCTCTCTTCTATGATTGTCTTCCAGGTTCCAGCTCCTGTCTCAAGACTTCCACCATAGAGACCCGCACCAGCATTCCACCTGCGGTGTAGCCTGACTCTCCAATCCATTGTGGATTCATCTGTTTCCAGCTACAACACTACCTGCTTCCAGCCTCAGCTTCCAGCAGAATACAGCTTCCCTTAAAGGGCCGGTGTCCTTTCTACACTTTACCACTCTCCACCGGAATTATTATTTCTCCGCTCTCAAGTTCTACATTTCAGTTCACATTTCATCGCTCCCAAAGTTCATTTATTATTTAACTGGTTCCAGCCAGTATCCACTCCGTGCTAACAACAGTCTGGTTCCAGCCAGTATCCACAGCAGCTGTTTTACCTTCAGCAACCAGCTCTTCCTGGAACACCAGCTGGTACAATCCTGGGTTATCTCCATTGCTACAGCCGGGCCTGGTAAGGACTTTCCATCTAGAAGATCATAAGAACTATCTCACACTACCAGTGCCCTGTGGCTCCTGCCATGCTGTAGTACTCAGGAACTGTATTTATTCTTTGCTGACTTTTACGTTTTCTTTTATTGCTGCTGTGATGCGGAGTTGTCATAATAAACATCATTGACTTTTATCTAAGTTGTCATGGTCACGCCTTCGGGCAGTTATTATTCATGTTACTTACATGTCCAGGGGTCTGATACAACCTCCCAGGTTCCGGTACATCTCAGCCCCTACAACTGAGGCTGCCTCCCGTCAGCTCAGGCCCTCAGTTGTGACAGTAAGCACTGACCTAATGAATCCAGCCGGAGACCAGGATCAAGCGGCCAGGCCGATGCAAGAACTGGCAGCCCGACTAGAACATCAGGAGGCTGCACAGGGCCACATCATCCGCTGTCTCCAGGATCTCTCTACTCGGCTGGATGGGATTCAGACCACTCTCCGTGGATCAGGCGCGTCTGGTGCGTCAACCACAGTGACTCCAGCTATAACCCCACCCACCTTACCCATTCCTGCTCCACGTCTTCATCTTCCAACGCCAGCAAAATTTGACGGATCTCCAAGATTCTGCAGGGGATTTCTCAACCAGTGTGAGATTCAGTTTGAGCTACAACCTGGCAATTTCCCCAGTGACCGTACAAAAATTGCCTACATTATTTCTCTTCTCAGTGGCTCAGCCCTCGATTGGGCATCACCGTTATGGGAGAGGTCCGACACCCTGCTATCTTCTTACACTGCATTCGTGTCAACATTCAGGCGCATCTTCGACGAGCCAGGCCGGGTAACTTCAGCTTCGTCTGAGATTCTCCGTTTACGCCAGGGATCACGTACTGTAGGACAATATCTTATACAGTTCCAGATCCTGGCATCCGAACTGGCATGGAACGACGAGGCCCTGTATGCTGCATTCTGGCATGGTTTATCCGAGCGTATTAAAGATGAGTTAGCTACCAGAGACTTACCCTCCAAGTTAGATGAGTTAATCTCACTTTGTACGAAAGTTGACTTACGTTTCAGAGAGAGAGCAACTGAGCGTGGAAGATCATCTGCTCCAAAATCTTCTGCTCCTCCTCCTCGCCAACTGTCACCAACTAAAGATGAACCCATGCAAATTGGCCGTTCCCGTTTAACTCCTGCTGAGCGCCGAAGACGTCTCTCCGAGTTTCTCTGTTTGTACTGTGCAGCTCCGTCTCACACCATTAATGCCTGTCCCAAACGTCCGGGAAACTCCAAATCCTAGCTCGCCAAGGAGAGGGCCGGCTAGGAGTAATGATCTCCTCTCCATCTCCTCAAGATTGTAACCTCCCAGTCTCGCTTCAAGTTGCTCAACGTTATCAGAACGTCATTGCCCTCCTGGATTCCGGAGCAGCTGGGAACTTTATTACCGAAGCCTATGTTAAACGGTGGTCCCTACCCACCGAGAGACTTCCTTCGTCCTTTTCCTTAACTGCTGTGGATGGCAGTAAAATTTTTGATACAGTTATTTCTCTAAGGACTCTACCAGTTCGTCTGAGAGTGGGAGTTCTTCATTCCGAACTTATTTCACTTTTAGTGATTCCAAGAGCCACACATCCTGTGGTCCTGGGCCTTCCATGGCTCCGTCTTCACAATCCTACAATTGATTGGACGACTACGCAAATCCTGGCATGGGGTTCCTCCTGTACTAAGACATGTTTGTTTAAAGTGTTGCCTGTCTGTTCCTCCTCCCCCAGGTCGTCTGATGTTCCACCTCCTCCATATCAAGATTTCACGGATGTGTTCAGTAAAGCTTCTGCTGATATCCTTCCCCCTCATAGAGAATGGGACTGCCCGATTGATCTCGTTCCAGGGAAGGTTCCACCTCGAGGCCGAACTTATCCGTTGTCTCTCCCCGAGACGCATTCTATGGAGGAATACATAAAAGAGAACCTAGCAAAGGGGTTCATTCGACCTTCTTCTTCTCCAGCCGGCGCAGGCTTCTTTTTTGTAAAGAAGAAAGATGGTGGTCTGCGGCCGTGCATCGACTACAGAGGTTTGAACGACATTACCATCAAGAACCGCTATCCTTTACCCCTGATTACTGAGCTCTTTGACAGAGTTAGCGGAGCTACCATCTTTACAAAGCTGGACCTGAGAGGTGCATACAATCTCATCCGGATCTGTGAGGGTGACGAGTGGAAGACCGCATTTAACACCCGTGACGGACATTATGAGTACCTCGTCATGCCCTTCGGATTGAGCAATGCTCCAGCTGTCTTCCAGCATTTCGTCAATGAGATCTTCAGAGACATTCTATACCGTCATGTCGTGGTCTATCTAGATGATATCCTCATTTTTGCCAACAATTTAGAGGAACATCGTTTCTGGGTAAAGGAGGTTCTGTCCCGTCTCCGTGTCAATCATCTCTACTGCAAATTAGAGAAATGCGTCTTTGAAGTCAAGTCCATTCCGTTTCTAGGGTACATTGTGTCCGGTTCCGGACTAGAGATGGATCCTGAGAAACTACAAGCAATCCAGAATTGGCCAGTACCCTTAACCCTCAAAGGGGTCCAGAGGTTCTTAGGGTTCGCCAATTATTACCGAAAGTTTATACGAGACTTTTCCACCATTGTGGCGCCTATTACTGCTTTCACCAAGAAGGGTGCTAACCCGTCCAAGTGGTCTGAAGAAGCCATGCAAGCTTTTCATCTTTTAAAACAGAGGTTCATCTCTGCACCTGTCCTGAAACAGCCTGACGTCGACTCTCCTTTCATCTTAGAGGTGGATGCCTCCTCCGTTGGAGTAGGAGCGGTGTTATCTCAGAGGGCTAAAGATGGTCATTTACATCCTTGCAGTTTCTTCTCACGGAAGTTCTCCCCAGCGGAGCGCAACTATGCCATTGGCGACCAGGAGTTGCTAGCCATCAAGCTCGCTCTGGAGGAGTGGAGATATCTGTTGGAGGGAGCTTCTCATTCAATCACCATCCTTACAGACCACAAGAACCTTCTATATCTAAAAGGCGCACAATGTCTCAACCCTCGTCAGGCCAGATGGGCACTTTTCTTTTCCAGGTTCGACTTTAAACTCCAGTTCTGTCCGGGCTCTCAGAATCGCAAGGCCGATGCCCTTTCCCGCTCATGGGAGCAAGAAAATGAGTCAGAGTCTTCAGACAAGCATCCTATTATAAATCCGTTGGCATTCTCCACGGTAGGGATGGACTCTACGCCCCCATCAGGGAAAAGTTTTGTGAAGCCGACACTAAGGAAGAAGCTCATGCATTGGGCCCATGCTTCCCGTTTTGCCGGACATACAGGTATCCAAAAAACCCTGGAGTTTATCTCTAGGTCCTATTGGTGGCCAACTCTGAAAAAGGACGTTTTGGAGTTTATTGCATCTTGCCCAAAGTGTGCTCAACATAAAGTATCCCGCCAGTCGCCTGCGGGGCAACTGGTTCCACTATCTGTTCCCCGTCGACCATGGACCCATTTGTCGATGGATTTTATTACAGATTTGCCCATGTGCAACAAGTTCAATACCATCTGGGTGGTAGTTGACCGGTTCACCAAGATGGCACACTTCATTCCTCTCACCGGTCTTCCGTCAGCTTCCAAGTTGGCTCAAGTATTCATACAAGAGATCTTCCGACTCCACGGTCTTCCAGAAGAAATTATCTCAGATCGAGGAGTTCAATTCACAGCCAAATTCTGGCGAAGTTTATGTCAAGTCCTCCAAGTCAAGTTAAAGTTTTCCACGGCTTACCATCCTCAGACCAATGGTCAAACTGAGAGGGTGAATCAGGACTTGGAGGCCTTCCTCCGCATCTATGTGTCCTCCTCTCAAGATGACTGGGTTCAATTACTTCCCTGGGCCGAGTTCTGTCATAACAACCAGTATCATTCTTCATCTTCTTCAACACCATTCTTCACCAACTTTGGATTCCACCCTAAAGTCCCTGAGTTCCAACCGCTTCCAGCAACTTCTGTTCCCGCAGTGGATATCACCTTGCATCAGTTTGCCAATATCTGGAAGAGCGTACGATCAGCTCTGCTCAAGGCATCGTTCAGGTACAAGAAGTTTGCGGATAAGAAGCGTCGAGCAGTTCCTGCTCTCAAGGTGGGTGATCGGGTATGGTTATCCACGAAGAATTTGAGGTTAAGAGTTCCCAGTATGAAGTTTGCACCTCGCTACATCGGTCCTTTTAAAATTGATCAAGTCATCAATCCTGTTGCTTACAGACTCCAGTTACCTCCCTTCTTAAAAATACCCAGGACATTCCATGTTTCCCTGTTGAAACCGCTAATCTTGAATCGGTTTCATTCCTCACTTCCACCAACTCCGAAAGTCCAAACTCAACGAGGCGTTGAGTATGAAGTGGCCAAGATCCTGGACTCACGTCACCGTTACGGTCAACTTCAGTATCTCATTGACTGGAAGGGCTATGGTCCTGAAGAACGCTCTTGGACCAATGCTTCTGACGTCCATGCTCCTGCCTTGGTCCGAAATTTCCACGCAAAGTTTCCTTTAAAGCCTAAGAAGTGTCCTGGGGCCACTCCTAAAGGGGGGGGTGCTGTCACGATCCGGGTATCTGGACGCCATTACTTACCCTTCAGATGCCTCCTAAGGCGGGCTCAGCGTTCCAGGACCAGATTCCGCTGTTCCTGAGTTTCCACATGCAGAGTGTCAGAGTGGTGTTTTCATCAGCCGCGGCCTCCGCTGTGCCCGCGTGGTTAAATGTGCATCTATCAGCCTGGCGTCTCCTGTCTCCGGTGGCCGGCGCCGCCATTACTGTTTCCCAGACCACATGGATTACAAACCAAACTTCCCTCCAAGTGTCTGCATGGGCGCAGCCATCTTGGATTCTGTCATCTGATCATTTCCACCAATCTGCTGTTTGTATTGTTGATTTACATAATTGCCTAGCCAACCCCTTCCTTGCTGCAGGTATAAGTAAGCTGTGCCTGAGCAAGGAAGACGTCAGTGCTTTGGTTGTCAAACCTAGTTCCTGTTTGTCTCTCTTCTATGATTGTCTTCCAGGTTCCAGCTCCTGTCTCAAGACTTCCACCATAGAGACCCGCACCAGCATTCCACCTGCGGTGTAGCCTGACTCTCCAATCCATTGTGGATTCATCTGTTTCCAGCTACAACACTACCTGCTTCCAGCCTCAGCTTCCAGCAGAATACAGCTTCCCTTAAAGGGCCGGTGTCCTTTCTACACTTTACCACTCTCCACCGGAATTATTATTTCTCCGCTCTCAAGTTCTACATTTCAGTTCACATTTCATCGCTCCCAAAGTTCATTTATTATTTAACTGGTTCCAGCCAGTATCCACTCCGTGCTAACAACAGTCTGGTTCCAGCCAGTATCCACAGCAGCTGTTTTACCTTCAGCAACCAGCTCTTCCTGGAACACCAGCTGGTACAATCCTGGGTTATCTCCATTGCTACAGCCGGGCCTGGTAAGGACTTTCCATCTAGAAGATCATAAGAACTATCTCACACTACCAGTGCCCTGTGGCTCCTGCCATGCTGTAGTACTCAGGAACTGTATTTATTCTTTGCTGACTTTTACGTTTTCTTTTATTGCTGCTGTGATGCGGAGTTGTCATAATAAACATCATTGACTTTTATCTAAGTTGTCATGGTCACGCCTTCGGGCAGTTATTATTCATGTTACTTACATGTCCAGGGGTCTGATACAACCTCCCAGGTTCCGGTACATCTCAGCCCCTACAACTGAGGCTGCCTCCCGTCAGCTCAGGCCCTCAGTTGTGACACACAGCTTATAATTGTGGGGGAGACTGGGGAGCACTGCAGTGCCAGTTATAGGTTATAGCAGGAGCCAGGAGTACATAATATTATATTAAAATTAAACAGTGCACACTTTTGCTGCAGGAGTGCCACTGCCAGTGTGACTGACCAGTGACCTGACCACACTGACCACCAGTATAGTTAGTAGTATACTTATATTGTGATTGCCTGAAAAAGTTAAACACTCGTCGTGTGACTTCACTTGTGTGTTGTTGTTTTTTTTATTCTATAAAAATAAAACTCATTCTGCTGACAGACAGTGTCCAGCAGGTCCGTCATTATATAATATATAATATATACCTGTCCGGCTGCAGTAGTGATATATATATATTTTTTATATCATTTATCATCCAGTCGCAGCAGACACAGTACGGTAGTTCACGGCTGTGGCTACCTCTGTGTCTGCACTCGGCAGGCAGTCCGTCCATAATTGTATACCACCTAATCGTGGTTTTTTTTTCTTCTTTATACATACATACTACTACGACATCTCTTTATCAACCAGTCTATATTAGCAGCAGACACAGTACAGTACGGTAGTTCACGGCTGTGGCTACCTCTGTGTCTGCACTCGGCAGGCAGTCCGTCCATAATTGTATACCACCTAACCGTGGTTTTTTTTTCTTCTTTATACATACATACTACTACGACATCTCTTTATCAACCAGTCTATATTAGCAGCAGACACAGTACAGTACGGTAGTTCACGGCTGTGGCTACCTCTGTGTCTGCACTCGGCAGGCAGTCCGTCCATAATTGTATACCACCTAACCGTGGTTTTTTTTTCTTTCTTCTTTATACATACATAGTTACATAGACATCTCTTTATCAACCAGTCTATATTAGCAGCAGACACAGTACAGTACGGTAGTTCACGGCTGTGGCTACCTCTGTGTCTGCACTCGGCAGGCAGTCCGTCCATAATTGTATACCACCTAACCGTGGTTTTTTTTTTCTTTCTTCTTTATACATACATAGTTACATAGACATCTCTTTATCAACCAGTCTATATTAGCAGCAGACACAGTACAGTACGGTAGTTCACGGCTGTGGCTACCTCTGTGTCTGCACTGGGCAGGCAGTCCGTCCATAATTGTATACCACCTAACCGTGGTTTTTTTTTCTTTCTTCTTTATACATACATAGTTACATAGACATCTCTTTATCAACCAGTCTATATTAGCAGCAGACACAGTACAGTACGGTAGTTCACGACTGTGGCTACCTCTGTGTCTGCACTCGGCAGGCAGTCCGTCCATAATTGTATACCACCTAACCGTGGTTTTTTTTTCTTTCTTCTTTATACATACATAGTTACATAGACATCTCTTTATCAACCAGTCTATATTAGCAGCAGACACAGTACAGTACGGTAGTTCACGGCTGTGGCTACCTCTGTGTCTGCACTCGGCAGGCAGTCCGTCCATAATTGTATACCACCTAACCGTGTTTTTTTTTTCTTTCTTCTTTATACATACATACTACTACGACATCTCTTTATCAACCAGTCTATATTATTAGCAGCAGACACAGTACAGTACGGTAGTTCACGGCTGTGGCTACCTCTGTGTCTGCACTCGGCAGGCAGTCCATAATTGTATACTAGTATCCATCTCCATTGTTTACCTGAGGTGCCTTTTAGTTGTGCCTATTAAAATATGGAGAACAAAAATGTTGAGGTTCCAAAATTAGGGAAAGATCAAGATCCACTTCCACCTCGTGCTGAAGCTGCTGCCACTAGTCATGGCCGAGACGATGAAATGCCAGCAACGTCGTCTGCCAAGGCCGATGCCCAATGTCATAGTACAGAGCATGTCAAATCCAAAACACCAAATATCAGTAAAAAAAGGACTCCAAAACCTAAAATAAAATTGTCGGAGGAGAAGCGTAAACTTGCCAATATGCCATTTACCACACGGAGTGGCAAGGAACGGCTGAGGCCCTGGCCTATGTTCATGGCTAGTGGTTCAGCTTCACATGAGGATGGAAGCACTCAGCCTCTCGCTAGAAAACTGAAAAGACTCAAGCTGGCAAAAGCACCGCAAAGAACTGTGCGTTCTTCGAAATCCCAAATCCACAAGGAGAGTCCAATTGTGTCGGTTGCGATGCCTGACCTTCCCAACACTGGACGTGAAGAGCATGCGCCTTCCACCATTTGCACGCCCCCTGCAAGTGCTGGAAGGAGCACCCGCAGTCCAGTTCCTGATAGTCAGATTGAAGATGAAGATGTTGAAGTACACCAGGATGAGGAGGATATGGGTGTTGCTGGCGCTGGGGAGGAAATTGACCAGGAGGATTCTGATGGTGAGGTGGTTTGTTTAAGTCAGGCACCCGGGGAGACACCTGTTGTCCGTGGGAGGAATATGGCCGTTGACATGCCTGGTGAAAATACCAAAAAAATCAGCTCTTCAGTGTGGAGGTATTTCAACAGAAAAGCGGACAACAGGTGTCAAGCCGTGTGTTGCCTTTGTCAAGCTGTAATAAGTAGGGGTAAGGACGTTAACCACCTCGGAACATCCTCCCTTATACGTCACCTGCAGCGCATTCATAATAAGTCAGTGACAAGTTCAAAAACTTTGGGCGACAGCGGAAGCAGTCCACTGACCAGTAAATCCCTTCCTCTTGTAACCAAGCTCACGCAAACCACCCCACCAACTCCCTCAGTGTCAATTTCCTCCTTCCCCAGGAATGCCAATAGTCCTGCAGACCATGTCACTGGCAATTCTGACGAGTCCTCTCCTGCCTGGGATTCCTCCGATGCATCCTTGCGTGTAACGCCTACTGCTGCTGGCGCTGCTGTTGTTGCTGCTGGGAGTCGATGGTCATCCCAGAGGGGAAGTCGTAAGCCCACTTGTACTACTTCCAGTAAGCAATTGACTGTCCAACAGTCCTTTGCGAGGAAGATGAAATATCACAGCAGTCATCCTGCTGCAAAGCGGATAACTGAGGCCTTGACAACTATGTTGGTGTTAGACGTGCGTCCGGTATCCGCCGTTAGTTCACAGGGAACTAGACAATTTATTGAGGCAGTGTGCCCCCGTTACCAAATACCATCTAGGTTCCACTTCTCTAGGCAGGCGATACCGAGAATGTACACGGACGTCAGAAAAAGACTCACCAGTGTCCTAAAAAATGCAGTTGTACCCAATGTCCACTTAACCACGGACATGTGGACAAGTGGAGCAGGGCAGGGTCAGGACTATATGACTGTGACAGCCCACTGGGTAGATGTATGGACTCCCACCGCAAGAACAGCAGCGGCGGCACCAGTAGCAGCATCTCGCAAACGCCAACTCTTTCCTAGGCAGGCTACGCTTTGTATCACCGCTTTCCAGAATACGCACACAGCTGAAAACCTCTTACGGCAACTGAGGAAGATCATCGCGGAATTGCTTACCCCAATTGGACTCTCCTGTGGATTTGTGGCATCGGACAACGCCAGCAATATTGTGTGTGCATTAAATATGGGCAAATTCCAGCACGTCCCATGTTTTGCACATACCTTGAATTTGGTGGTGCAGAATTTTTTAAAAAACGACAGGGGCGTGCAAGAGATGCTGTCGGTGGCCAGAAGAATTGCGGGACACTTTCGGCGTACAGGCACCACGTACAGAAGACTGGAGCACCACCAAAAACTACTGAACCTGCCCTGCCATCATCTGAAGCAAGAAGTGGTAACGAGGTGGAATTCAACCCTCTATATGCTTCAGAGGTTGGAGGAGCAGCAAAAGGCCATTCAAGCCTATACAATTGAGCACGATATAGTAGGTGGAATGCACCTGTCTCAAGCGCAGTGGAGAATGATTTCAACGTTGTGCAAGGTTCTGATGCCCTTTGAACTTGCCACACGTGAAGTCAGTTCAGACACTGCCAGCCTGAGTCAGGTCATTCCCCTCATCAGGCTTTTGCAGAAGAAGCTGGAGACATTGAAGGAGGAGCTAACACGGAGCGATTCCGCTAGGCATGTGGGACTTGTGGATGGAGCCCTTAATTCGCTTAACAAGGATTCACGGGTGGTCAATCTGTTGAAATCAGAGCACTACATTTTGGCCACCGTGCTCGATCCTAGATTTAAAGCCTACCTTGGATCTCTCTTTCCGGCAGACACAAGTCTGCTGGGGTTGAAAGACCTGCTGGTGACAAAATTGTCAAGTCAAGCGGAACGCGACCTGTCAACATCTCCTCCTTCACATTCTCCCGCAACTGGGGGTGCGAGGAAAAGGCTCAGAATTCCGAGCCCACCCGCTGGCGGTGATGCAGGGCAGTCTGGAGCGACTGCTGATGCTGACATCTGGTCCGGACTGAAGGACCTGACAACGATTACGGACATGTCGTCTACTGTCACTGCATATGATTCTCTCAACATTGATAGAATGGTGGAGGATTATATGAGTGACCGCATCCAAGTAGGCACGTCACACAGTCCGTACTTATACTGGCAGGAAAAAGAGGCAATTTGGAGGCCCTTGCACAAACTGGCTTTATTCTACCTAAGTTGCCCTCCCACAAGTGTGTACTCCGAAAGAGTGTTTAGTGCCGCCGCTCACCTTGTCAGCAATCGGCGTACGAGGTTACATCCAGAAAATGTGGAGAAGATGATGTTCATTAAAATGAATTATAATCAATTCCTCCGCGGAGACATTGACCAGCAGCAATTGCCTCCACAAAGTACACAGGGAGCTGAGATGGTGGATTCCAGTGGGGACGAATTGATAATCTGTGAGGAGGGGGATGTGCACGGTGATATATCGGAGGGTGATGATGAGGTGGACATCTTGCCTCTGTAGAGCCAGTTTGTGCAAGGAGAGATTAATTGCTTCTTTTTTGGGGGGGGTCCAAACCAACCCGTCATATCAGTCACAGTCGTGTGGCAGACCCTGTCACTGAAATGATGGGTTGGTTAAAGTGTGCATGTCCTGTTTTGTTTATACAACATAAGGGTGGGTGGGAGGGCCCAAGGACAATTCCATCTTGCACCTCTTTTTTCTTTTCTTTTTCTTTGCATCATGTGCTGATTGGGGAGGGTTTTTTGGAAGGGACATCCTGCGTGACACTGCAGTGCCACTCCTAAATGGGCCCGGTGTTTGTGTCGGCCACTAGGGTCGCTAATCTTACTCACACAGTCAGCTACCTCATTGCGCCTCTTTTTTTCTTTGCGTCATGTGCTGTTTGGGGAGGGTTTTTTGGAAGGGACATCCTGCGTGACACTGCAGTGCCACTCCTAGATGGGCCCCGGTGTTTGTGTCGGCCACTAGGGTCGCTAATCTTACTCACACAGCTACCTCATTGCGCCTCTTTTTTTCTTTGCGTCATGTGCTGTTTGGGGAGGGTTTTTTGGAAGGGACATCCTGCGTGACACTGCAGTGCCACTCCTAGATGGGCCCGGTGTTTGTGTCGGCCACTAGGGTCGCTTATCTTACTCACACAGCGACCTCGGTGCAAATTTTAGGACTAAAAATAATATTGTGAGGTGTGAGGTTTTCAGAATAGACTGAAAATGAGTGTAAATTATGGTTTTTGAGGTTAATAATACTTTGGGATCAAAATGACCCCCAAATTCTATGATTTAAGCTGTTTTTTAGTGTTTTTTGAAAAAAACACCCGAATCCAAAACACACCCGAATCCGACAAAAAAAATTCGGTGAGGTTTTGCCAAAACGCGTTCGAACCCAAAACACGGCCGCGGAACCGAACCCAAAACCAAAACACAAAACCCGAAAAATTTCAGGCGCTCATCTCTACTTTTTATACTGTAATTCTGTAGGAGTGAAGGAACATATTATTTTTATTAATGTGGGTTTAAAAATGTGAAAAAAATTATATTTGCTTTGTTTGAACTACACGTGACTTTGGCACATACTTGCCTACCCTCCCGGAAAGACCGGGAGGCTCCCGAAAATCGGGTGGCCCTTCCGCCCCCCCGGAAAGGTGGCCAAGTGTCCCACTTTTTCTGGCAGCTCCCGAACTCCCCCTCGGCTGCCCACAGCAGAGAACAAGTGGGCAGTCTGAGGGGGGATACGATGACGTGATTCGCGCTGTTTCGCGTCATCGTAGCTCCGCCCCCCGCTGTAAAGGGCCTGTTTTCTCAACACTGTCCAGCGAGGACGGGGCCACGATGACGCAAATATGGTGCAACGCCCCGGACCGCTTACTTTCCCATCGGCCACGCCCCAAGACCACACACATTGCCGTTTAATGCGCCCCATTAGCCTACCACGCTGCAGCCTCCCGGAAGATGAGGGGAGAGGCAGAAGCAAGGAGGGAGACAGAAACAAGGAGAGTGGGGGCTCAGGGGCTGATGACGAGGGGAGGCAGATTCATTAGCTGGTCGGGGTTTAGGTAGTTGACAACACTGCTGTTGGGAAAGGGGGGAGGCAAAAACTATGTGATGGCAATGTATACTATGATGTAGCCCTGCCTTTTAATGTAGGTATGATGTCAGTGTGTAGCCATGCTGTGTAATGTAGGTGTGATGTCAGTATTTAGCGCTGCTGTGGAATGTAGGTGTGATGTCAGTGTGTAGCCCTGCTGTGTAATGTAGGTGTGATGTCAGTATTTAGTGCTGCTGTGTAATATAGCTGGGATGCAGTGTGTATCCTGCTGTGTAATGTAGGTATGATGTCAGTGTGTAGCCATGCTGTGTAATGTAGGTGTGATGTCAGTATTTAGCGCTGCTGTGTAATATAGCTGGGATGCAGTGTGTATCCTGCTGTGTAATGTAGGTGTGATGTAGAGATGAGCGGGTTCGGTTTCTTTGAATCCGAACCCGCACGAACTTCACTTTTTTTTTCACGGGTCCGAGCGACTCGGATCTTCCCGCCTTGCTCGGTTAACCCGAGCGCGCCCGAACGTCATCATGACGCTGTCGGATTCTCGCGAGACTCGGATTCTATATAAGGAGCCGCGCGTCGCCGCCATTTTCACACGTGCATTGAGATTGATAGGGAGAGGACGTGGCTGGCGTCCTCTCCATTAGAATAGATTAGAAGAGAGAGAGAGAGAGAGAGATTGTGCAGACAGAGTTTACCACAGTGACCAGTGCAGTTGTTGTTAAGTTAACTTTTATTTAATATATCCGTTCTCTGCTATATCCGTTCTCTGCCTGAAAAAAACGATACACAGCAGTCACACAGTGTGACTCAGTCTGTGTGCACTCAGCTCAGCCCAGTGTGCTGCACATCAATGTATAAAAGCTTATAATAATTGTGGGGGAGACTGGGGAGCACTGCAGGTTGTTATAGCAGGAGCCAGGAGTACATAATATTATATTAATTTAAAATTAAACAGTGCACACTTTTGCTGCAGGAGTGCCACTGCCAGTGTGACTAGTGGTGACCAGTGCCTGACCACCAGTATAGTAGTATATTGTTGTATACTATCTCTTTATCAACCAGTCTATATTAGCAGCAGACACAGTACAGTGCGGTAGTTCACGGCTGTGGCTACCTCTGTGTCGGCAGTCGGCACTCGGCAGGCAGTCCGTCCATCCATAATTGTATAATTATATACCACCTAACCGTGGTATTTTTTTTTCTTTCTTTATACCGTCGTCATAGTCATACTAGTTGTTACGAGTATACTACTATCTCTTTATCAACCAGTGTACAGTGCGGTAGTTCACGGCTGTGGCTACCTCTGTGTCGGCAGTCGGCAGGCAGTCCGTCCATCCATAATTGTATTATAATATATACCACCTAACCGTGGTTTTTTTTTCATTCTTTATACCGTCATAGTCAGTCATACTAGTTGTTACGAGTATACTACTATCTCTTTATCAACCAGTGTACAGTGCGGTAGTTCACGGCTGTGGCTACCTCTGTGTCGGCACTCGGCAGGCAGTCCGTCCATCCATAATTGTATTATAATATATACCACCTAACCGTGGTTTTTTTTTCATTCTTTATACCGTCATAGTGTCATACTAGTTGTTACGAGTATACTACTATCTCTTTATCAACCAGTGTACAGTGCGGTAGTTCACGGCTGTGGCTACCTCTGTGTCGGCAGTCGGCAGGCAGTCCGTCCATCCATAATTGTATTATAATATATACCACCTAACCGTGGTTTTTTTTTCATTCTTTATACCGTCATAGTGTCATACTAGTTGTTACGAGTATACTACTATCTCTTTATCAACCAGTGTACAGTGCGGTAGTTCACGGCTGTGGCTACCTCTGTGTCGGCAGTCGGCAGGCAGTCCGTCCATCCATAATTGTATTATAATATATACCACCTAACCGTGGTTTTTTTTTCATTCTTTATACCGTCATAGTCAGTCATACTAGTTGTTACGAGTATACTACTATCTCTTTATCAACCAGTGTACAGTGCGGTAGTTCACGGCTGTGGCTACCTCTGTGTCGGAACTCGGCAGGCAGTCCGTCCATCCATAATTGTATTATTATAATATATACCACCTAACCGTGGTTTTTTTTTCATTCTTTATACCGTCATAGTGTCATACTAGTTGTTACGAGTATACTACTATCTCTTTATCAACCAGTGTACAGTGCGGTAGTTCACGGCTGTGGCTACCTCTGTGTCGGCACTCGGCAGGCAGTCCGTCCATCCATAATTGTATTACAATATATACCACCTAACCGTGGTTTTTTTATACCACCTAACCGTGGCAGTCCGTCCATAATTGTATACTAGTATCCAATCCATCCATCTCCATTGTTTACCTGAGGTGCCTTTTAGTTCTGCCTATAAAATATGGAGAACAAAAAAGTTGAGGTTCCAAAATTAGGGAAAGATCAAGATCCACTTCCACCTCGTGCTGAAGCTGCTGCCACTAGTCATGGCCGAGACGATGAAATGCCAGCAACGTCGTCTGCCAAGGCCGATGCCCAATGTCATAGTACAGAGCATGTCAAATCCAAAACACCAAATATCAGAAAAAAAAGGACTCCAAAACCTAAAATAAAATTGTCGGAGGAGAAGCGTAAACTTGCCAATATGCCATTTACCACACGGAGTGGCAAGGAACGGCTGAGGCCCTGGCCTATGTTCATGGCTAGTGGTTCAGCTTCACATGAGGATGGAAGCACTCAGCCTCTCGCTAGAAAACTGAAAAGACTCAAGCTGGCAAAAGCACCGCAAAGAACTGTGCGTTCTTTGAAATCCCAAATCCACAAGGAGAGTCCAATTGTGTCGTTTGCGATGCCTGACCTTCCCAACACTGGACGTGAAGAGCATGCGCCTTCCACTATTTGCATGCCCCCTGCAAGTGCTGGAAGGAGCACCCGCAGTCCAGTTCCTGATAGTCAGATTGAAGATGTCAGTGTTGAAGTACACCAGGATGAGGAGGATATGGGTGTTGCTGGCGCTGGGGAGGAAATTGACCAGAAGGATTCTGATGGTGAGGTGGTTTGTTTAAGTCAGGCACCCGGGGAGACACCTGTTGTCCGTGGGAGGAATATGGCCGTTGACATGCCAGGTGAAAATACCAAAAAAATCAGCTCTTCGGTGTGGAGGTATTTCACCAGAAATGCGGACAACAGGTGTCAAGCCGTGTGTTCCCTTTGTCAAGCTGTAATAAGTAGGGGTAAGGACGTTAACCACCTCGGAACATCCTCCCTTATACGTCACCTGCAGCGCATTCATAATAAGTCAGTGACAAGTTCAAAAACTTTGGGTGACAGCGGAAGCAGTCCACTGACCAGTAAATCCCTTCCTCTTGTAACCAAGCTCACGCAAACCACCCCACCAACTCCCTCAGTGTCAATTTCCTCCTTCCCCAGGAATGCCAATAGTCCTGCAGGCCATGTCACTGGCAAGTCTGACGAGTCCTCTCCTGCCTGGGATTCCTCCGATGCATCCTTGCGTGTAACGCCTACTGCTGCTGGCGCTGCTGTTGTTGCCGCTGGGAGTCGATGGTCATCCCAGAGGGGAAGTCGTAAGCCCACTTGTACTACTTCCAGTAAGCAATTGACTGTTCAACAGTCCTTTGCGAGGAAGATGAAATATCACAGCAGTCATCCTACTGCAAAGCGGATAACTGAGTCCTTGACAACTATGTTGGTGTTAGACGTGCGTCCGGTATCCGCCGTTAGTTCACAGGGAACTAGACAATTTATTGAGGCAGTGTGCCCCCGTTACCAAATACCATCTAGGTTCCACTTCTCTAGGCAGGCGATACCGAGAATGTACACGGACGTCAGAAAAAGACTCACCAGTGTCCTAAAAAATGCAGTTGTACCCAATGTCCACTTAACCACGGACATGTGGACAAGTGGAGCAGGGCAGGGTCAGGACTATATGACTGTGACAGCCCACTGGGTAGATGTATGGACTCCCGCCGCAAGAACAGCAGCGGCGGCACCAGTAGCAGCATCTCGCAAACGCCAACTCTTTCCTAGGCAGGCTACGCTTTGTATCACCGCTTTCCAGAATACGCACACAGCTGAAAACCTCTTACGGCAACTGAGGAAGATCATTGCGGAATGGCTTACCCCAATTGGACTCTCCTGTGGATTTGTGGCATCAGACAACGCCAGCAATATTGTGTGTGCATTAAATATGGGCAAATTCCAGCACGTCCCATGTTTTGCACATACCTTGAATTTGGTGGTGCAGAATTTTTTAAAAAACGACAGGGGTGTGCAAGAGATGCTGTCGGTGGCCAGAAGAATTGCGGGACACTTTCGGCGTACAGGCACCACGTACAGAAGACTGGAGCACCACCAAAAACTACTGAACCTGCCCTGCCATCATCTGAAGCAAGAAGTGGTAACGAGGTGGAATTCAACCCTCTATATGCTTCAGAGGTTGGAGGAGCAGCAAAAGGCCATTCAAGCCTATACAATTGAGCACGATATAGGAGATGGAATGCACCTGTCTCAAGTGCAGTGGAGAATGATTTCAACGTTGTGCAAGGTTCTGATGCCCTTTGAACTTGCCACACGTGAAGTCAGTTCAGACACTGCCAGCCTGAGTCAGGTCATTCCCCTCATCAGGCTTTTGCAGAAGAAGCTGGAGGCATTGAAGAAGGAGCTAACACGGAGCGATTCCGCTAGGCATGTGGGACTTGTGGATGCAGCCCTTAATTCGCTTAACAAGGATTCACGGGTGGTCAATCTGTTGAAATCAGAGCACTACATTTTGGCCACCGTGCTCGATCCTAGATTTAAAGCCTACCTTGGATCTCTCTTTCCGGCAGACACAGGTCTGCTGGGGTTGAAAGACCTGCTGGTGACAAAATTGTCAAGTCAAGCGGAACGCGACCTGTCAACATCTCCTCCTTCACATTCTCCCGCAACTGGGGGTGCGAGGAAAAGGCTCAGAATTCCGAGCCCACCCGCTGGCGGTGATGCAGGGCAGTCTGGAGCGACTGCTGATGCTGACATCTGGTCCGGACTGAAGGACCTGACAACGATTACGGACATGTCGTCTACTGTCACTGCATATGATTCTCTCAACATTGATAGAATGGTGGAGGATTATATGAGTGACCGCATCCAAGTAGGCACGTCACACAGTCCGTACTTATACTGGCAGGAAAAAGAGGCAATTTGGAGGCCCTTGCACAAACTGGCTTTATTCTACCTAAGTTGCCCTCCCACAAGTGTGTACTCCGAAAGAGTGTTTAGTGCCGCCGCTCACCTTGTCAGCAATCGGCGTACGAGCTTACATCCAGAAAATGTGGAGAAGATGATGTTCATTAAAATGAATTATAATCAATTCCTCCGCGGAGACATTGACCAGCAGCAATTGCCTCCACAAAGTACACAGGGAGCTGAGATGGTGGATTCCAGTGGGGACGAATTGATAATCTGTGAGGAGGGGGATGTACACGGTGATATATCGGAGGGTGAAGATGAGGTGGACATCTTGCCTCTGTAGAGCCAGTTTGTGCAAGGAGAGATTAATTGCTTCTTTTTTGGGGGGGGTCCAAACCAACCCGTCATATCAGTCACAGTCGTGTGGCAGACCCTGTCACTGAAATGATGGGTTGGTTAAAGTGTGCATGTCCTGTTTTGTTTATACAACATAAGGGTGGGTGGGAGGGCCCAAGGATAATTCCATCTTGCACCTCTTTTTTCTTTTCTTTTTCTTTGCATCATGTGCTGATTGGGGAGGGTTTTTTGGAAGGGACATCCTGCGTGACACTGCAGTGCCACTCCTAGATGGGCCCGGTGTTTGTGTCGGCCACTAGGGTCGCTAATCTTACTCACACAGCTACCTCATTGCGCCTCTTTTTTTCTTTGCGTCATGTGCTGTTTGGGGAGGGTTTTTTGGAAGGGACATCCTGCGTGACACTGCAGTGCCACTCCTAGATGTGCCCGGTGTTTGTGTCGGCCACTAGGGTCGCTAATCTTACTCACACAGTCAGCTACCTCATTGCGCCTCTTTTTTTCTTTGCGTCATGTGCTGTTTGGGGAGGGTTTTTTGGAAGGGCCATCCTGCGTGACACTGCAGTGCCACTCCTAGATGGGCCCGGTGTTTGTGTCGGCCACTAGGGTCGCTAATCTTACTCACACAGCTACCTCATTGCGCCTCTTTTTTTCTTTGCGTCATGTGCTGTTTGGGGAGGGTTTTTTGGAAGGGACATCCTGCGTGACACTGCACTGCCACTCCTAGATGGGCCCGGTGTTTGTGTCGGCCACTAGGGTCGCTTATCTTACTCACACAGCGACCTCGGTGCAAATTTTAGGACTAAAAATAATATTGTGAGGTGTGAGGTATTCAGAATAGACTGAAAATGAGTGTAAATTATGGTTTTTGAGGTTAATAATACTTTGGGATCAAAATGACCCCCAAATTCTATGATTTAAGCTGTTTTTTAGTGTTTTTGGAAAAAAACACCCGAATCCAAAACACACCCGAATCCGACAAAAATAATTCGGTGAGGTTTTGCCAAAACGCGTTCGAACCCAAAACACGGCCGCGGAACCGAACCCAAAACCAAAACACAAAACCCGAAAAATTTCAGGCGCTCATCTCTAGTGTGATGTCTGTATGTAATCCTGCTGTGAACTGTAGGAGTGATGTCATATGCATCCTTGCAGTGTAATGTAGGTGTGATGTCAGGATGCATCCCTGCTGTGGAACGTAAGTAGGATGTCAGGCTATACCCCTGCTGTGTAATGTAGCTCTGATGTCAGTATGGAGCCCTGCTGTGTAATGTAGGTTGATGTCATATGTATCTCTGCTGTGTAATGTAGGTGTGATGTCAGTGTTTATCCCTGCTCTGTAATGTAGGTGTGATGTCAGTGTGTATCCCTGGTGTGTAATGTAGGTGTGATGTCAGCGTGAAGCCCTGCTGTGTAATGTAGCTGTGATGTCATATCCCTGCTGTGTAATGTAGGTGTGATGTCAGTATGTGGCACTGCTGTGTAATGTAGCTGTGATGTCAGTGTGCATCCCTGCTGTGTATTATAGATGTAATGTCAGTAAGTAGCCCTGCTGTGGAATGTAGCTGTGATGTCAGGATGTATCCCTGCTGTGTAATGTAGCTATGATGTCAGTATGTAGCCCTGCTGTGTAATGTAGGAGTGATGTCATATATATCCCTGCTGTGTAATTTAAGTGTGATGTCAGTACATATCCCTGCTGTTTAATTTAGGTGTGATGTCAGTATGTATCCCTGCTGTGTAATGTAGGTATGATGTCAGTGTGTATCCCTGCTGTGTAATTTAGCTGTGATGTCAGTGTATAGCCCTGCTGTGTAATATAGGTGTGATGTCAGTGTGTAGCCCTGCTGTGTAATGTAGGTGCAATGTAAGTTCGTAGCCCTGCTGTGTAATATAGCTGTGATGTCAGTATGTAGCCCTGCTGTGTAATGTAGGTGTGATGTCAGTGTGTATTCCTGCTGTGTAATCAGTGGTGCAAGTAGAAAAAATGTCTTACGGGTACTGTGTGCGCGCGCCAAAGGCGCGCGCGCACAAAAAATGGGTGTGGCCAAATGCCACATGGGGCGTGGCCAATGAAAATGGTGGCGTGATACACATATGGGGGAGGGGCAGATACACGTATGACCCCAATAGTGTCAGATACACGTTGCCCCACAGTGCCAGATATACATTGCCCCACAGTGCCAGATACATATAACCCCACAGTGCCAGATACACATTGCCCCACAGTGCCAGATACACAAATGTCCCCAGAGTGCCAGATACACATTGCCCCACAGTGCCAGATACACATTGCCCCACAGTGCCAGATACAGAAATGCCCCCAGAGTGCCGTACATTGCCTCATAGAGATGTGCACCGGAAATTTTTCGGGTTTTTGGTTTTGGTTTTGGGTTCGGTTCCGCGGCCGTGTTTTGGGTTCGAACGCGTTTTGGCAGTCACCATCTCCTCCTTCACATTCTCCGCAACTGGGGGTGCGAGGAAAAGGCTAAGAATTCCGAGCCCACCCGCTGGCGGTGATGCAGGGCAGTCTGGAGCGAGTGCTGACATCTGGTCCGGACTGAAGGACCTGCCAACGATTACTGACATGTCGTCTACTGTCACTGCATATGATTCTGTCACCATTGAAAGAATGGTGGAGGATTATATGAGTGACCGCATCCAAGTAGGCACGTCAGACAGTCCGTACGTATACTGGCAGGAAAAAGAGGCAATTTGGAGGCCCTTGCAGAAACTGGCTTTATTCTACCTAAGTTGCCCTCCCTCCAGTGTCTACTCCGAAAGAATGTTTAGTGCCGCCGCTCACCTTGTCAGCAATCGGCGTACGAGGTTACTTCCAGAAAATGTGGAGAAGATGATGTTCATTAAAATGAATTATAATCGGGGGCGTGGCCTAGCTGGCATCAAGGGAGGTCAGGATCTTGCAGAGCTCCAGCCAGCAACTTTTTAAAAAGACCCCCTGGCCCAGATTTGAGGGCTTCTATACACCTACACAGACCCCTAAGCCCTGCTGAATCACCCTGCATTCAGAGGTCGAGGCTGCGGAATCGGGGGAATGCGCTGCCCCCTGCGGATTGCGGCCTACCTCTGTCCCTGAAGCTGGGGCCTCGATTTTGGGGTGAGGACGGGGAGCCGCCGGGCCCGGAGCGGCGGCTGTACGGACTTTCCCCCCCACCTAATCAGCTCTCTGGGGGTCGGACATCCTACCCAGCAAGCCCCTAAAGCCCCACTGAGGACCGGAGACCGGGCGGCCTGCGGGAGACAGTGGCCGGGACACACAGAACGGGCGGGCGGTGGCCATCTTGTGGTTGGCGCCGCCTAAAATCTCATCTTCTGTGCTGCCTCGCCGATCCCCGGCCTCTACAGGCGCCTGACATCCGCCCCCCACCTCACTTACCCCCGTTTCACAGCTCCCCGACTCCGCTGACGGGAGATAACGGCCAGGAGAGCTCCGGAGGGACCTGGTCTCATCGACTGGCGGCGGCCATCTTGAGTTTGGCATGGCACCCATCCTGCTTCATAGCTGGAGATAGGCTGTAACAGGAGCTCCCTCTGGTGGTTGCTTCTGGATTTGCAGCTGCTACATATTTATTCCTATAATCCTGCCTGTCCACAGGTCTCCTATCTGACAACCGGAGGGGAATCATCACTATATATCATCTTGAAATACCCGATGTGATACCTCAACAACCCTGTCGTAATCTGCTGTGTCCTGAAGCTGTGGGCTCACTGAAGTGGATGTCTAGCTCTCACCACGTCACCTCAAGCCTTTCGACATATACATCACGTGGCTGTGACATTTCGGAGTGTCACATGGTGACACTGCTAACACGTTACTTCTTGTGAATTTGCCCCGTAACGACCTGACATGTCGGCTATCTTCATAGCAATGTAACTTTCCAAGACCTCCCCTACGCTGATGTGACCCCCATCGAATCACTCTCTGCGCCCTACTTTATTTCTATTTTACATATCTATTTCTGACGACCTCATATGGAAAAGTTCCTGGTGTCCACTCCAATGTCCTCAACTAGTCTTATCTCAGGCACACGCGAGGACACATCCCGCAGAAATTCTTCTGACTCTGATTGCTCCACCACCCGATCCCGTTCCCAAAGAAAACGTACTAATACTACGACTACTAAACAGCCTAAGATGAAACCCACTGACATTGCTGCGGTTCTCGGACCTCTCCTAGACGAAAAACTGGCGGGCATCAAAGAAGCCATTGACTCCACCTTAGCCCAGCTAACTCAACACAGTGGTCGTCTAGATGAAGTTGAACAGAGGGTCTCAACATTGGAGGACGACCTACAAGCAGCACAATCTACCATACAGTCCCAGACCACAGAAATTAAAGGACTTACTGATAAACTAGATGACTTGGAGAATCGGAGCCGTCAAAATAACCTGAGGGTGGTGGGCATACCTGAGTCGATAAGGGGCCATGCACTGCTAGACCTTTTAGCCAACTGGCTACCGGACAAATTAGGTATGGATCTTCAGGGCTCTTCGTTAGCCATTGAAAGGGCACATAGGATCGGCCCTGAACGCAGAGACTCAGCCGGACGCCCTAGACCTGTTATCCTACGGATTCTAAACTACGCGGATAAAGCCAAGCTCTTAGACCATTACCGCAAGTCAGAGAGTCTCCTCTATAAGGGTGAAAGGCTGCTTATCTTCCAGGACTTCTCCACCCATGTCGCCAACAAGCGCAGAGAGTTCGCTCCGATATGCAAGCGATTGTTTGAAGACAACGTCAAGTTCTCACTATTATACCCTGCCCGTCTTCGGGTCTTTGTCAATGGGAAACCATGCTTTTTTGATGATCCGATGGCGGCAAAGGCCCATTTTGCACACCCTGACACTTGACTGTCCACCATTACTTAACGTTTGCATATCTTTATACTTGTCTTGATTAACAGGTCACACAGTGTTCGGGATATGATATAGGCATGCTATTTGCGCATGCCGGAGGCTCCACCTCCCATTGTTTCATATTTGTTAGTTTAATGTCTTTGTCTGTTTGTTTGTTTGCTCGTTCTGCCTGCTGGGATAATGTGTCTCGATCCTCCATAGGTTGGCCCCTCCTTGCTCATTGGGACGGGGGGGGCACCATTTCACCTATACGATTTTGATATTCTACTTTCCATCTACGGGGGTAGGATAGCATAGCTACCCATGCTACCACTCAGACCTCAACTCCGGTGACAACCCCACTTTTAGATTTTAATATAGTTTCTTGGAATGTGGAGGGCCTCAACAGCCCCATTAAACGCAAGAAGGTGACTGCCCACCTTTCTCGCTTATCCCCCCAAGTCGTGTTCCTACAAGAAACACACTGGGTGCATGATTCCCCTGTGTCACTAAAAGCCCCCTGGATTGGGGAATGTATATCTGCTCCTTACACCAATAAAACCAGAGGGGTTGCCATCCTCTTTCATAGAAATCTCCAATTCTCCATCCTTAAAAAATATATTTACCCAGAGGGCAGATTTATCCTCCTAGATGTCTCCATTGATAGTGTGATATATACCTTTTTGAATTTATATGCACCCACCGGATCTAACAATCTCTTCTTTGCAGATATCCTTCAGAGAGTTCTGTCCTGGGGCGGCAAAAATTTAATCCTAGGGGGAGATTTCAACACGGTCGTTGATCCATCCATGGACAGGTCGGGGGTGAGTACCAAAAAACCCGGATCCTCTTCTACTCTGCTTTCCTCTCTTTGCTCTCAACTTACCTTACTAGACCCTTGGCGTACACACCATCCCCTCCAATGGGATTATTCTTTTTATTCACACCCGCACTCCACCCACTCTCGCATTGACTATTTATTTCTGTCTAAACACCTTTTCTTTAAAGTCACCCACACCTCAATCAAGGACATCATTATTTCAGACCACGCTCCCATCACCCTGTCACTACATTTATCCCTACCCCAGCACATTTCTAAATGTTGGAGATTCCCAGCATATCTCATACACTCAGAGGATTTCTTATTACATCTCAAACATTCCTGGCATAATTATACTACTGACAACTTAGATCAAGTATCTAACACTCCACTCTTTTGGGGGGCCTCTAAGGCAGTCCTTCGAGGCCATATTATCTCCTATGTTAATTCTAAGCGTAAGAAATTCAACACCAAATTGCAGGAACTTAGCGCAGCTCTCACACTCGCATATCGCACTTACAAACAATGCGACAATCCTACTCATAGAGAAACGTACCTCATGGCAAAACAAATCTATGATACCTTTCTCACCGAACAGGCCCAGATCAGCTATGATTACGGCAGAAACAGATTCCATAGGTGGGGAAACAAGTCTGGCAGACTATTGGCCAACTTGGTTAGGGGGCCCCGAAACAAAACATGGGTTGACTCATTGCACAGCTCTGGAGGTGTTCTTTCTGATCCCACTGACATTTGCTCGGCCTTTATGAGGTTCTATAAATCCTTATATACTGCCGACACTGATAACGCAACTGATGGTCAGCTATTCCTGGCTGAGGCGCAGTTACCAAGGCTAGAAGTGGAGGAAAGGGACTCGCTGGATGCTCCCATAACCGATGACGAGGTACGGGCTACCATTAAGTCCTTACCCAATGGAAAGAGCCCTGGTCCTGACGGCTTCAGTGCCGAATTTTATAAGATGCTGGATGCCGATATACTCCCTACATTAACACGATTATATAACCACATCCTAACAACAGGAGAGACTCCCCTTCGTTTTAACGAAGCCAAGCTTATAGTACTCGCAAAACCGGGCAAAGACCCTGCCCAAGTAGGGTCATACCGTCCCATTTCACTCCTCAATCAGGACTTTAAAATATTGACCAAAATCATAGCTAATAGGTTGCAAGCCTACCTACCCC
Organism: Pseudophryne corroboree; assembly: GCF_028390025.1. Classification (NCBI taxonomy): domain Eukaryota; kingdom Metazoa; phylum Chordata; class Amphibia; order Anura; family Myobatrachidae; genus Pseudophryne; species Pseudophryne corroboree. The sequence continues at coordinate 41,628,532 of NC_086448.1, forward strand.
GCCTTATCTCACCCGCGCAGATGAGGTTTGTCAAGGGTAGACAATCCACACGAGGAGTGCGGGCGGCCCTGACTGCGATATCTCATACCCGCTTCAATCAGGCCAAAAACAACATCATTGTGAATTTGGATGCAGAGAAAGCGTTTGATAAAATTGCCTGGCCTCACCTATCCCGAGTACTCGCCCACCAGGGATTCGGCACAGCGTTTTGCAACTTGGTACAGACCTTGTACAATAACCCAGTGGCACAGGTCTTAGTCAACAATGTGACATCTCCACCCTTCACGTTGGACAGAGGCACTAGACAAGGATGCCTCTTATCCCCCCTCCTTTTTGATCTGGCATTAGAACCTCTTATACGCCACATTCTGCTACACCCAAACTATAGGGGCATCGAGGTGGGTACACAGGAATTACGGGTGGTGGCATTCGCAGATGACCTCCTCCTTTTTATGTCAGACCCTCACCGTACGATCCCACAGCTGATTGCTGTGATTGATCGTTTCTCCTCTTTTGCAGGGTTTTCCATTAATTACAATAAGTCGGAGGCACTAGCCATATACGGACAGGCGAGATTGGGTTGGGGGACCACTTTCCCCTTTAAATGGGCGAATACACACATTACCTATCTAGGCGTTGCACTCCCTACCCACCCCTGCCACCTGTATAGGCTTAATATCACCCCGGTCCTCCATAAGATTAGAACCGAACTTGGTCTCTGGCAATCCCTCCCCCTTAACATGCTAGGGAGATGTAACCTATTTAAGATGGCCAGCTTCCCAAAACTCCTCTATGTTCTACAGATGACCCCCCTTCTATTATCCAAGTCGGATATATCTTCTCTGAATACCTCTATCTCCAGATACATCTGGGCTGGCAAACGTCCAAGGATTAGCATGAAAAAATTGTACCAGACGGTATCTAGAGGAGGAATCAATCTACCTGATGTTAAACAATACAATCTTGCGTGCCTCCTCCGCATTGCTATGGACTGGCTTGGAGACAATAATTACTACACGGACTCCAACCTAGACTCTCAACTCTGCGCCCCCTTGTCCCTTAGTTATCTTCTTCATGCCAAACCCTCCAAGTTGGCGCTACATATCACCACTAATTCATTACTACTCCCCATAATACAGGCGTGGCAAATGGCGAGGAAATCTCTCAAACTTCAACACTTATACTCACTCTCGATGCCCCTTGTGGGCAACCTGGAGTTTCAGGAAGGAGAGGCTCTACAACCCTTCATTGCCTGGCACTCTCTTGGTATCCGCAACCTACGCAACTTGCTTAATCCCTCCCGTGTCCCGCTGTCTTTCGTGGAGGCACGAGAAAAATATGGCCTGCCCCCTCACCACGAGTTTGCCTACTTCCAGGCAATACATTATCTTAAAAATGTACTTTCGAAATTGACAGGGAATGATTTTCTTAACTCTCTAGATACATTACTCCAATCAACATGCTACTCTATATCAACCATTTATACACGTATTCGTCATGAACTCATCCCTGACACGGACCTTCCAGAGCTGTCCCAATGGTCCTCCCACATTTCAACGGTAACCCCTGAATCCCTCCTAAATCACTTTCAACTCACCCTAAAACTTATCCCTGCAAGCTCCTATCAAGAGATGGCCTATAAAATGCTCCATAGGGCATACATCTCACCTAAACGCCGATCTTTGATGGGCATCTCAGAAGACAGTAAATGCACTAAATGCTCAATGGAGGGGGCCAACCTCTTCTATTGTTTCTGGGACTGTACTCTGGTGTCACGGTTTTGGCATGAGGTACATCGTTATGGAACCACCTCCTTAGGCATATCCTTTAGTTGCACTGTTTCTTGGGCATTGTTTGGGTGTTTGACCGACCAGCCAGACATCCCCAGGTCTAACAAAAAACTACTTATGATATTATCTGCGACTGGCAGGAAGGCAATCCTACAACAATGGATCCACAACATACCTCCTAATCTTTCGATGGTGACCTCTAGATTATTTTTTCTATTCACCATGAACTGGCTGGAGGCCTCTATCCATAAGGAGAGGCTCACCCCTGCCCTGTTCCAATGCTGGGACACATACATTTTGACACTCCCCCTACACACTAAACAAGCCATTGACAAATGCTTTCAATTTACCTCATGGTACCTCCTCCACACATTAGCCCAACCTAACCCCTAGAACATCTGATTTGCCCTCTCTCCTCTCCTTTTTCCGGACCCCTCCTCCGCTCCGTTCTATTTTCAATAGTCTACCGGGTTGACTAGAAATATGGACCTTCGATATGGGAGGATTGCTCTGTGGATGGATCGACGGCCCGTGTCCCATAGTAGGCATTATATGTTAGTTTATTTTCTTATGTTCTAGATATTATGTATATGTTTAGGGAATTCGAAATACTCTGTCCATATTGGCGGAGAACCGATGTTTAAACCACCTCTTTTCATCGATAGTCTGCGACACTTGGAGATCTAAAGCACGTTCTCAATTCCCTGATATCCTTAGTTATACATAAGTTACCTTTCTTGGAAGGGTACGAAGGTTTTATGTAGAGAAAAGTTTGAAAATATGTTTTGATCTCAACCTGGTTTTATATGAGACTGAATTATCTGTAACTTCCTGTCTTTTGTCTAGAGGCTTATATATAGTGCATATTATGTAGTACAATGCTAACTATATATTCCATTCGATGTCTCGAAATGCTATATATCTACTCTGTATGGTGTGAGATTATAATAAAAATAATTTGAAAAAAAAAAAAAAAAATGAATTATAATCAATTCCTCCGTGGAGACATTCACCAGCAGCAATTGCCTCCAGAAAGTACACGGGGACCTGAGATGGTGGATTCCAGTGGGGATGAATTAATAATCTGTGAGGAGGGGGATGTACACAGTGAAAGGGGTGATGAATCGGACGATGATGATGAGGTGGACATCTTGCCTCCGTAGAGCCAGTTTGTGCAAGGAGAGATTGATTGCTTCTTTTTTGGTGGGGGCCCAAACCAACCAGTCATTTCAGTCACAGTCGTGTGGCAGACCCTGTCGCTGAAATGATGGGTTCGTTAAAGTGTGCATGTCCTGTTTATACAACATAAGGGTGGGTGGGAGGGCCCAAGGACAATTCCATCTTGCACCTCTTTTTTCTTTCATTTTTCTTTGCGTCATGTGCTGTTTGGGGAGTATTTTTTTGAAGGGCCATCCTGCGTGATACTGCAGTGCCACTCCTAGATGGGCCAGGTGTTTGTGTCGGCAACTAGGGTCGCTTAGCTTAGTCACACAGCTACCTCATTGCTCCTCTTTTTTTCTTTGCGTCATGTGCTGTTTGGGGAGTATTTTTTTGAAGGGCCATCCTGCGTGACACTGCAGTGCCACTCCTAGATGGGCCAGGTGTTTGTGTCGGCCACTTGGGTCGCTTATCTTAGTCACACAGCTACCTCATTGCGCCTCTTTTTTTCTTTGTGTCATGTGCTGTTTGGGGAGTATTTTTTTGAAGGGCCATCCTGCGTGACACTGCAGTGCCACTCCTAGATGGGCCAGGTGTTTGTGTCGGCCACTTGGGTCGCTTAGCTTAGTCATCCAGCGACCTCGGTGCAAATTTTAGGACTAAAAATAATATTGTGAGGTGTGAGGTGTTCAGAATAGACTGAAAATGAGTGGAAATTATGGTTATTGAGGTTAATAATACTATGGGATCAAAATGACCCCCAAATTCTATGATTTAAGCTGTTTTTTAGGGTGTTTTGAAAAAAACACTCAAATCCAAAACACACCCGAATCCGACAAAAAAAAATTTCGGTGAGGTTTTGCCAAAACGCGTTCGAACCCAAAACACGGCCGCGGAACCGAACCCAAAACCAAAACACAAAACCCGAAAAATTGCCGGTGCACATCACTAGTTCTCAGTAGTATCATCATAAGTGCTCAGTATTACTGCTCATTGTCTTGTGCTGCATTGTGGTGCTCAGTAATACTACATTACTAATACTAGTACAGTGTCTTGTGATGCATCTTGCTGATCAGTGTCAGCTCTCAGTAGTATCATCTTCAGTGCTCCGTATTACTGCTTATTGTCTTGTGCTGCATTGTGGTGCATAGTAATAATACATTACTAATAATAGTACAGTGTCTTGTGCTGCATCTTACTGCTGTAGGGTGCTGTGGTAGTGTCCTGTCACTGTGCCTAGGTCATCATCATTCCAGTCACAGTGGTATCTGGTATCTATCTAGTGGTATCTAATTCCAGACATTACTGCCATCTAATTCCAGATATATTACTGGCATATAATTCCACACATTAAAAAATGGAGAACGAAAATTTGGAGGGTAAAATAGGGAAAGATCAAGATCCACTTCCACCTAGTGCTGAAGCTGCTGCCACTAGTCATGGCAGAGACGATGAAATGCCATCAACGTCGTCTGCCAAGGCCGATGCCCAATGTCATAATAGAGAGCATGTAATATCCAAAAAGCAAAAGTTCATTAAAATGACCCAAAAATGTAACTTAAAATCATCTGAGAAGAAGCATAAACTTGCCAATATGCCATTTACGACACGGAGTGGCAAGGAACGGCTAAGGCCCTCTCCTATTTTCCTCACTAGTGGTTCAGCGTCACATGATGATGGAAATACTCATCCTCTCGCTAGAAAAATGAAAAGAGTTAAGCTGGCAAAAGCACAGCAAAGAATTGTGCGTTCTAAATCACAAATCACCAAGGAGAGTCCAAATGTGTCGGCGGGGGTGATGCCTGACCTTCCCAACACTGGACGGGAAGTGGTGGCTCCTTCCACCATTTGCACGCCCCCCTTCAAGTGATGGAAGGAGCATCCACACTCCAGTTCCTGATATTCAAATTGAAGATGTCACTGTTGAAGTACACCAGGATGAGGATATGGGTGTTGCTGGCGCTGAGGAGAAAATTGACGAGGAGGATTCTGATGGTGAGGTGGTTTGTTTAAGTCAGGCACCCGGTGAGACACCTGTTGTCCGTTGGATGAATAAGGCCATTGACATGCTTGGTCAAAATACCAAAAAAATCACCTCTTTGTTGTGGAATTATTTCAACAGAAATGCAGACAACAGGTGTCAAGCAGTGTGTTGCCTTTGTTAAGCTGTAATAAGTAGCGGTATGGACGTTAACCACCTAGGAACATCCTCCCTTATACGTCACCTGGAGCGCATTCATCAGAAGTCATTGACAAGTTCAAAAACTTTGGGTGACAACAGAAGCAGTCCACTGACAACTAAATCCCTTCTTCCTCTTGTACCCAAGCTCCTGCAAACCACACCATCAACTCCCTCAATATCACTTTCCTCCTTAGACTGGAACGCCAATAGTCCTGCAGGCCATGTCACTGTCAAGTCTGATGAGTCCTCTCCTAGCTGGGATTACCCAGATGGATCCTTGAGTGTAACACCTACTGCTGTTGTTGCTGCTGGGAGTCAATCGTCATCCCAGAGGGGAAGTCGGAAAACCACTTGTACTACTTCCAGTAAGCAACTGACTGCCCAACAGTCCTTTGCGAGGAAGATGAAAGTGTCCACATACATCTTTGCTATATCCCGCCATGTATGGCACAGTTTTGCATGCCTTAGACTCAGAGATTTAGCCACACCTTGTGATTTTTCAGAATTTGCTTCTTTAATATGTTACTTTATACATCTTATATTATGGCAAACAAAAATTGTAAAATTTATCCACTCGCTACTCGTGAAAAACAGCTCAGCCGTGTTTTGCATGTTGTGCCAAATTGGTAAAAAAGCAAAGATGTAAGTATCACAGCAGTCATCCTGTTGCAAAGCGGATAACTCAGGCCTTGACATCTATGTTGGTGTTAGACGTGCATCCGGTATCCACCTTTAGTTCACAGGGACTTAGAGAATTGCTTGAGGTAGTGTGTTCCCGGTACCAAATCCCATCTAGGTTCCACTTCTCTAGGCAGGCGATATCGAGAATGTACACAGACGTCAGAAAAAGTGTCCTCAGTGTCCTAAAAAATTCAGTTGTTCCCACTGTCCACTTAACCACGGACATGTGGACAAGTGGAGCAGGGCAGACCAAGGACTATATGACTGTGACAGCCCACTGGGTAGATGTATTGCCTCCCGCAGCAACAACAGCAGCGGCACCAGTAGCAGCATCTCGCAAACGCCAACTCGTTCCTAGGCAGGCTACGCTTTGTATCACCACTTTCCATAAGAGGCACACAGCTGACAACCTCTTACAGAAACTGAGGAACATCATCGCAGATTGGCTTACCCCAATTGGACTCTCCTGGGGATTTGTGATATTGGACAATGCCACCAATATTGTGCATGCATTACATGTGGGAAAATTCCAGCACGTCCCGAGTTTTGCACATACAATTAATTTGGTGGTGCATATTTTTTTGAAAGACGACAGGGGCGTGCAGGAGATGCTGTTGGTGGCCCAAAAAAATGTGGGCCACTTTTGGCATTCAGCCACTGTGTGCCAAAGAATGGAGCACCAGCAAACACTCATGAACATGCCCTGCCATCAGCTGAAGCAAGAGGTGGTAACGAGGTGGAATTCAAACCTCTATATGCTTCAGAGGATGGAGGAGCAGCAAAAGGCCATTCAAGCCTATACATCTGCCTACGATATAGGCAAAGGAGGGGGAATGAACCTGACTCAAGCACAGGACCGACCTGCGTGGGGCCATAGGTAAGTATGTTTGTATGTTTGTGTGGATGTATGTAATAAATCTTTACTTTCAAGGTGTGTGTGTCTTGTCTTTTTTTGGGTATTTTTTTAGTAGTAGTACTACAGGTACCAGCGGGCCCGTTTTTCCGCCGCATGCTGGTACTTGTGGTTCTCCAAGTACCAGCATGCGGGGGGGGCTTGCTGGGCCTTGTAGTACTGCTACTAAAAACAATATCTTTTCATTTTCACAAAAGGCTATCAGCCCCCCATCCGCAGCCAATTGGATGGGGGGGACAGCCTCGGGCTTCACCCCTGGCCCTTGGGTGGCTGGGGGGGACCCCTTGATTGAAGGGGTCCCCACTCCCCCAGGGTACCCCGGCCAGGGGTGACTAGTTGGATATTTGATGCCACGGCCGCAGGGCACTATATAAAAGTGACCCCCGGCTGTGGCATTATCTGTCCAGCTATTGGAGCCCGGTGCTGGTTTTAAAAATACGGGGGACCCCTACTCTTTTTGTCCCCCGTATTTTTGGAACCAGGACCAGGCGCAGAGCCCGATGCTGGTTGCTTAAATATGGGGGAACCCCTGTCAAATTTTTCCCCATATTTCTGCAACCAGGATCGGCTCAAAGAGCCCGAGGCTGGTTATGCTTAGGAGGGGGGAACGCAATTTTTATTTAGAAAATAACCACTTTCCCACCCCTTCCCACTGATATACATGCATGGATCTCATGGATCCCTGCATGCCTATACAATCACGGATTAAAAAAGCAGGTCTGGTTTTTTTAGCACTTTTTTACGAGTTGTAATTTTTCACGGCAGTGTTTTATTTTTTTTTGCTTTGCACTTCTTAGTAAATGACCGAGATTCATACTTAAACAGCCGCGTTTTGACCGATGGTGTATTCATTCGTAATTATTTTCATGGACTACCCAAAAAATACGAATGCCCTCATCACTGCCGTGATTTGAGTTTAGTAAATTACCGAGATGACACTTTGAAGAAAAAACGGCATCTCGGTCAAAATCGGGACCTTAGTAAATATACCCCAGTGAGTAATATAGGTGTGATGTCAGTGAGTAATGTAGGTATGATGTCAGTGAGTAATGTAGTTGTGTTGTTAGTGAGTAATGTAGGTATGATGTCAGTGAGCAATGTAGGTGTGATGTCAGTGAGTAATGTAGGTGTTATGTCAGTCAGTGAGTAACGTTGGTGTGATGTCAGTGAGTAATGTAGGTATGATGTCAGTGAGTAATGTAAGTGTGATGTCAGTGGATATTGTAGGTGTGATGTCAGTGTGTAATGTAGGTGTGATGTCAGTGAGTAATGTAGGTGTGATGTCAGTGAGTAATGTAGGTATGATGTCAGTGAGTAATATAGGTGTGATGTCAGTTAGTAATGTAGGTGTGATGTCAGAGAGTAATGTAGGTGTGATGTCAGTGAGTAATGTAGGTGTGATGTGAGTAATGTAGATGTGTTGTCAATGAGTAATGTAGGTGTGATGTCAGTGAGTAATGTAGGTGTGATGTCAGTTAGTAATGTAGGTGTGATGTCATTGAGTAATGTAGGTGTGATGTGAGTAATGTAGATGTGTTGTCAATGAGTAATGTAGGTGTGATGTTAGTGAGTAATGTAGGTGTGATGTCAGTGAGTAATATAGGTGTGATGTCAGTGAGTAATGTAGGTATGATGTCAGTGAGTAATGTAGGTGTGATGTCATTGGATAAAGTAGGTGTTACATCAGTGAGCAATGTAGGTGTGATGTCAATGAGTAATGTAGGTGTGATGTCAGTGTGTAATGTAGGTCTGATGTCAGTGAGTAATATAGGTATGATGTCAGTGGATATTGTAGGTGGGATGTCAGTGTGTAATGTAGGTGTGATGTCAATGAATAAAGAAGATGTGATGTCAGTGAGTAATGCAGGTGTGATTTCAGTGAGTAATGTAGGTATGATGTCAGTGAGTAATGTAGGTGTGATGTCAGTGAGTATTGTAGGTGTGATGTCAGTGAGTAATGTAGGTGTGTTGTCAATGAGTAATGTAGGTGTGATGTTAGTGAGTAATGTAGGTGTGTTGTTAGTGAGTAATGTAGGTATGATGTCAGTGAGTAATGTAAGTGTGATGTCAGTGGATATTGTAGGTGGGATGTCAGTGTGTAATGTAGGTGTGATGTCAGTGAATAATGTAGGTGTGATGTCAGTGGATAAAGTAGATGTGGTGTCAGTGAGTAATGCAGGTGTGATGTCAGTGAGTAATGTAGGTATTATGTCAATGAGTAATGTAGGTGTGATGTCAGTTAGTAATGTAGGTGTGATGTCAGTAAGTAATGTAGGTGTGATGTCAGTGAGTTATGTAGGTGTGATGTGAGTAATTTAGATGTGTTGTCAATGAGTAATGTAGGTGTGATGTCAGTGAGTAATGTAGGTGTGATGTCAGTGAGTAATGTAGGTGTGATGTCAGTGAGTAATGTAGGTGTGATGTGAGTAATGTAGATGTGTTGTCAATGAGTAATGTAGGTGTGATGTTAGTGAGTAATGTAGGTGTGATGTTAGTGAGTAATGTAGGTGTGATGTCAGTGAGTATTGTAGGTGTGATGTCAGTGAGTAATGTAGGTGTGATGTCAGTGTGTAATGTAGGTCTGATGTCAGTGAGTAATGTAGGTATGATGTCAGTGAGTAAAGTAGGTGTGTTGTTAGTGAGTAATGTAGGTATGATGTCATTGAGTAATGTAAGTGTGATGTCAGTGGACATTGTAGGTGGGATGTCAGTGTGTAATGTAGGTGTGATGTCAGTGAATAATGTAAGTGTGATGTCAGTGTGTAATGTAGGTCTGATGTCAGTGAGTAATATAGGTATGATGTCAGTGAGTATTGTAGGTGTGTCGTTAGTGAGTAATGTAGGTATGATGTCAGTGAGTAATGTGAGTGTGATGTCAGTGGATATTGTAGGTGGGATGTCAGTGAGTATTGTAGGTGTGTCGTTAGTGAGTAATGTAGGTATGATGTCAGTGAGTAATGTGAGTGTGATGTCAGTGGATATTGTAGGTGGGATGTCAGTGTGTAATGTAGGTGTGATGTCAGTGAATAATGTAGGTGTGAAGTCAGTGGATAAAGTAGATGTGATGTCAGTGAGTAATGCAGGTGTGATGTCAGTGAGTAATGTAGGTATGATGTCAGTGAGTAATGTAAGTGTGATGTCAGTGGATATTGTAGGTGTGATGTCAGTGTGTAATGTAGGTGTGATGTCAGTGAGTAATGTAGGTGTGATGTCAGTGAGTAATGTAGGTATGATGTCAGTGAGTAATATAGGTGTGATGTCAGTTAGTAATGTAGGTGTGATGTCAGAGAGTAATGTAGGTGTGATGTCAGTGAGTAATGTAGGTGTGATGTGAGTAATGTAGATGTGTTGTCAATGAGTAATGTAGGTGTGATGTCAGTGAGTAATGTAGGTGTGATGTCAGTGAGTAATGTAGGTGTGATGTCATTGAGTAATGTAGGTGTGATGTGAGTAATGTAGATGTGTGGTCAATGAGTAATGTAGGTGTGATGTTAGTGAGTAATGTAGGTGTGATGTCAGTGAGTAATATAGGTGTGATGTCAGTGAGTAATGTAGGTATGATGTCAGTGAGTAATGTAGGTGTGATGTCATTGGATAAAGTAGGTGTTACATCAGTTAGCAATGTAGGTGTGATGTCAATGAGTAATGTAGGTGTGATGTCAGTGTGTAATGTAGGTCTGATGTCAGTGAGTAATATAGGTATGATGTCAGTGGATATTGTAGGTGGGATGTCAGTGTGTAATGTAGGTGTGATGTCAATGAATAAAGAAGATGTGATGTCAGTGAGTAATGCAGGTGTGATTTCAGTGAGTAATGTAGGTATGATGTCAGTGAGTAATGTAGGTGTGATGTCAGTGAGTATTGTAGGTGTGATGTCAGTGAGTAATGTAGGTGTGTTGTCAATGAGTAATGTAGGTGTGATGTTAGTGAGTAATGTAGGTGTGTTGTTAGTGAGTAATGTAGGTATGATGTCAGTGAGTAATGTAAGTGTGATGTCAGTAGTATTGTAGGTGGGATGTCAGTGTGTAATGTAGGTGTGATGTCAGTGAATAATGTAGGTGTGATGTCAGTGGATAAAGTAGATGTGGTGTCAGTGAGTAATGCAGGTGTGATGTCAGTGAGTAATGTAGGTATGATGTCAATGAGTAATGTAGGTGTGATGTCAGTTAGTAATGTAGGTGTGATGTCAGTAAGTAATGTAGGTGTGATGTCAGTGAGTTATGTAGGTGTGATGTGAGTAATTTAGATGTGTTGTCAATGAGTAATGTAGGTGTGATGTCAGTGAGTAATGTAGGTGTGATGTCAGTGAGTAATGTAGGTGTGATGTCAGTGAGTAATGTAGGTGTGATGTGAGTAATGTAGATGTGTTGTCAATGAGTAATGTAGGTGTGATGTTAGTGAGTAATGTAGGTGTGATGTTAGTGAATAATGTAGGTGTGATGTCAGTGAGTATTGTAGGTGTGATGTCAGTGAGTAATGTAGGTGTGATGTCAGTGTGTAATGTAGGTCTGATGTCAGTGAGTAATGTAGGTATGATGTCAGTGAGTAAAGTAGGTGTGTTGTTAGTGAGTAATGTAGGTATGATGTCATTGAGTAATGTAAGTGTGATGTCAGTGGACATTGTAGGTGGGATGTCAGTGTGTAATGTAGGTGTGATGTCAGTGAATAATGTAAGTGTGATGTCAGTGTGTAATGTAGGTCTGATGTCAGTGAGTAATATAGGTATGATGTCAGTGAGTATTGTAGGTGTGTCGTTAGTGAGTAATGTAGGTATGATGTCAGTGAGTAATGTGAGTGTGATGTCAGTGGATATTGTAGGTGGGATGTCAGTGAGTATTGTAGGTGTGTCGTTAGTGAGTAATGTAGGTATGATGTCAGTGAGTAATGTGAGTGTGATGTCAGTGGATATTGTAGGTGGGATGTCAGTGTGTAATGTAGGTGTGATGTCAGTGAATAATGTAGGTGTGATGTCAGTGGATAAAGTAGATGTGATGTCAGTGAGTAATGCAGGTGTGATGTCAGTGAGTAATGTAGGTATGATGTCAGTGAGTAATGTAGGTGTGATGTCAGTTAGTAATGTAGGTGTGATGTCAGTGAGTAACATAGGTGTGATGTCAGTGAGTAATGTAGGTGTGATGTGAGTAATGTAGATGTGTTGTCAATGAGTAATGTAGGTGTGATGTCAGTGAGTAATGTAGGTGTGATGTCAGTTAGTAATGTAGGTGTGATGTCAGTGAGTAATGTAGGTGTGATGTGAGTAATGTAGATGTGTTGTCAATGAGTAATGTAGGTGTGATGTTAGTGAGTAATGTAGGTGTGATGTCAGTGAATAATGTAGGTGTGATGTCAGTGTGTAATGTAGGTCTAATTGCAGTGAGTAATATAGGTATGATGTTAGTGAGTAATGTAGGTGTGTTGTTAGTGAGTAATGTAGGTGTGATGTCAGTGAGTAGGTGTCATGTCAGTGAGTAATGTAGGTATGATGTCAGTGAGTAATGTAGGTGTGATGTCAGTGAGTAATGTAGGTGTGTTGTTAGTGAGTAATGTAGGCGTGATGTCAGTGAGTAGGTGTGATGTCAGTGAGTAATGTAGGAATGATGTCAATAATCATGTAATATAGGTATGTGTAGCCAGTACTGAACTTTGGGGCAAATGTATTGACCTGGAGAAGGCATAAGGAAGTGATAAACCAGTGATAAGTGCAAGGTGATAAACGCACCAGCCAATCAGCTCCAATATGCAAATTGACAGTTAGGAGCTGACTGGCAGGTGCGTTTATCACCGTGCACTTATCAGTGGTTTATCACTTCCTTATGCCGTATCCAGGTTAATACATCTGCCCCTTTATACTTTAGTTTTTCCCCTGCCACTGCAGGACAAACCCCTGAGTGACAATAGATATACTGTAGTCATAGGTGGAGATAGACACGCCCCTTGGGTGGAATGTGACTTGCCCCTCTGAATGGCACGTAGTGCTCCACGTAGGACATTAGAGTGCAAGCTATAATCTCCCTGAAACTGCTATTCAAAAGTAGGCAAGTATGCTTCAACCACTGCTTACTGTATGTATACAGTATATCACCAAATGCATTTTCTCAATAAAGTTATATTACATTTGCATGTGGGTGAAAGTTAATATTTTGTGAACTGACTAAACCACCTTGTTTAATGAAGTTTTCTTTGTGATTTACCAGAGCAGACTGCATTCATCAACTATCATTAAGATTTTAAAGCAGATTATAATTATGTGTATTCCCTTGTTATTTTACCAGCAGTTATGGAAAGCTTTTCCTGCTTTGCTGGAAGATTGCTTATAGTACAGTAATTATATAGCCAGTATTTTTATTCACTTAGGTGCGGATGTGACACAGAATATTGAATTTTAAAACTTTGTTATAAGACGGATGCCAGTTTTATCCACAGATAGAGTTATTATGTGTTAGTAGCAATAATTATCATGTCTGCTTGTCTTCAGCCGCTCAGGCTGTATGCAATAATTGTCTTATTTGATTAGCAAAGTGTCAGAGGATTGTAGTAGATCTACAGAATGAGATCATTTTAAAGAACGCCAAATTAATTACGTTTCCTCTTAATTTCTATAATTCATCTAAATGCAAGGAATATTATTAATACAGGTTGAGTATCCCATATCCAAATATTCCGAAATACGGAATATTCCGAAATACAGACTTTTTTGAGTGAGAGTGAGATAGTAAAATCTTTGTTTTCTGTGGCTCAATGTACACACACTTTGTTTAATACACAAAGTTATTAAAAATATTATATTAAATGACCTTCAGGCTGTGTGTAAAAGGTGTATATGAAACATAAATTAAATGGGTGAATGTAGACACACTTTGTTTAATGCACAAAGTTATTAAAAATATTGGCTAAAATTACCTTCAGGCTGTGTGTATAAGGTGTAAATGTAACATAAATGCATTCTGTGCTTAGACTTAGGCCCCATCGCCATGATATCCCATTATGGTATGCAATTATTCCAAAATACGGAAAAATCCCATATCCAAAATACCTCTGGTCCCAAGCATTTTGGATAAGGGATACTCAACCTGTATACTAACATTGATTTTTTGAGAGCAAGTTAAACATGTTCCATATTAATCTACTCTTTATCTGTTTTGTAGGTGGCTATGAATCTGTTTTGTAGGTGAGGATAGAATTTGACAGCAGATAAGAACCACTCGGCCCATCTAGTCTGCCCCTTCTTTTGCCATATTTTTATCTCAAACCTTATTTGATCCTTATTTCTTTGTAAGGATATCCTTATGCCTATCGCATGCGTGTTTAAATTGTTCTACTGTCTTAGCCTCTACCACCACTGATGGGAGGCTATTCCACTAGTCCACTACCCTTTCCGTGAAGAAATTTGTCCTTAAATTTCCCCTGAACCCCTATCCGTTTGATAGATAGACAGTGTCTAGTTAGACAGTCAATAGATAGACACCATATATTAGACAGACATTAGGTCGACAGGGTCAAAAGGTCGACATGGAAAAGGTCGACAGGTCAAAATGTCGACAGGTCAAAAGGTCGACATGAAAATTGTCGACATAAAAAAGATAGACACATGTTTTTTTTTAAATGTAACATGTTTTTGGATTATTTCATACTTTCTCTATCCATGTCGGCATAGAGTTGGTTATAAACCTTGTGGCGAGCGCAGCAAGCCACCGTGCCCGAAGCGTGGCGAGCAAAGCGAGCCCCGCGAGGGTATGCCTTTCTACAATTGGGGGTCCCAGATGACAAAACTATCCACACAAACCACAAAAATGCAAAAAACATGGTGTCTACCTTTTTCATGTCGACCATTTTCATGTCGACCTCTTGACCCTGTCGACCTTTTGACCAGTCGACCTTTTGACTTGTCGACCTTTTCCATGTCGACCTCTTGACCCTGTTGACCTTTTGACCCTGTCGACCTAATGTCCATCTAACATATGGTGTCTATCTATTGACTGTCTAACTAGACACTATCTATCTTTCATACCGGAACCCCTGAACCTACCTCCCTCCCGTCTCAGTGTATGTCCTTGTGTCCTATTGCTTCTCTATATTTGAAGAATGTTTCCCTCCTGAACTTTGTTAAATCCCTTGATATATTTGAAAGTTTCTATCATGTCCCCCCTTTCCTTTCTCTGCTCCAAATGATTAACTGATGAAGAGATGGGTGTCATGATGAGAAAGATGGAGACATAAAGGCTGATTCACAGATACAGAGATGGTGTTTATGGTTCAGGAATGATTGGGGTGTAGGAATATAAGGGAGGATGCATTGGTGTAGAGATGAGAATCACGGTGCTGAAGATGACAGTGTAGAGAGGAGGTTTTGGTGAAATGGGACTGCAGGATCATAAGGGGAATTTGCAGATGTAGAAATGGTTCGATGATAAGATGCAGAGACAGATTGAATTAGCAGTGGCATGGGGTTTAGTCTAGGAATAGGATATCAAGTGCAGGATTATAAGGAAGGAGATGAAGGCAAGGTCATATGGTGCAGGGCAGTATAAGGGAGTATACAATAAACTTACATGGCAGAGTGATGATGCATACTATTGTTTTATTGATCCTACCCTGGCACCATTCTTTCTCGCTACAGCACTTGGCGTGAGTATACATACATAATACATTCAAGTTATTTAAAAAAAAAGTATACATTGTCACACTATTATGATTGAATTTTAGGTGCGTGCTTTAATGAGGGTTCCAATGTACAGAAGGAGCCAGGCTAATCGTGGTACCGTCTGTGCCTGGGCGCGCCCGCCTAGACGTGCCTATAACCGCGTCTGGGGTGCACGTGCATCTGAGACACGCACGTGCCCCATTCACTTTAATGGGAGCATCTCTGTTTTCTCCCATAGCGGGGCTAGGCGCCGGATCACCTGGTCCCGCCGGGAGTGCACACCTCCGATGGAGCCTCTCTAGATGAGTGCGGCTCCAGCTGTATAGATAGACAGGGTCTAGTTAGACGTCAATAGGTTGATATGGTCAAAAAGTTTACAGGTAAAAAGGTTGACTGTGTTTATGGTCGACAGGTACAAAAGATCAGCATGACAATAGTTGACACACAAATGGTCAACACAAGTTTTTTGAGGTGTTTTTACATGTTTCTCCAACTTTTGCTTGATTTACTTTCCACGGGGACTACGATTGATGTGCGAATTGAGGGTTTATGTTTGTACTAATCATGGTCACAGACTGTGAAATGGACAAACGTTGGCCAAAATTTTTAAAAAAACTTGTTTCGACCCTTTTTGTGTTGACCATTTCCATACTGACCTTTTAACCATGTTGACATTTTTTACCTGCCAACCTTAGACACAGTCGCCCTTTTTTACTGTCGCCCTTTTGACCTGGTTGACCCTTTGACCATGCTGACCTTTTGCATGTGGACCATATGGGGGGTCGTCAACCTATTGACTGTCTATCTAATTATACCACACCCCTTTAACGATGCAGGATAAAGACAAATGTGGAATTAAACAAATAAACATTCTTGTAATGTCTTATCAATCAGGATCATCATTCCTAAAATATGGATTGGAGCAGTTCAGGGGGTACACGTAGAACACCAAGGAATTGCAAAGTGAGTGTCAATAATATGAGCCTACAGAACCACCCTGATTTATGGGAATATCATGGAATAGAAAAGCATGAATGATCTAATCAATTGTTTAGTATTAGCAGGAAAAATTGCCTTGTGCCATTAAAATGAAAAACAATTTCAGCTTGCTTAAGCTAAGATAACCATTGCTATTGATGGGGAATGAAAAGACCCAGGCTCCTACAGCAGTAGCAATGACTTTCCAGGAGAATGAGTAGAGAGAAGTGGCCCGGGAAAGAACGGATGGGGGAGGTAGAAACAGAGAAGGAACAGTGGGCAAGGTGGTAGAATAGACGGTTACAGAGGCATAGGGTGCACTGTAGGTGAGGGTGATCCACAGTGTCAGAGGCCACAGACAGGTTCAGGAGAATGAGCAGGGAGAAGTGGACACTTTAGATAGTGAAATATTCCATATGTAATAAATCTTGAAACTGGTTAAGAAATATATGGCAAAAATAATAATAATAATACACTATAAGAAAAACAAATACCAAAAAACAGGATTTTGATACCTACCGGTAAATCCTTTTCTCCTAGTCCGTAGAGGATGCTGGGGTCCACTTCGTGACCATGGGGTATAGACGGTTCCGCAGGAGCCATGGGCACTCTTAAGACTTTTCAATGGGTGTGAACTGGCTCCTCCCTCTATGCCCCTCCTCTAGACCTCAGTTATAGGAACTGTGCCCAGGGAGATGGACATTTCGAGGAAAGGATTTACTTTAATACTAATGATGAGATACATACCAGCTCACACGTCAACCATGCCACACAACATGGCATTCAACATAACACATGCCAACAGGCATGAACCAATTACAGCAAACATGCTGAAACTAATAAAACACAACATGTGTAACTCTAATAAACAAAACTGCAGGTAAAGTATGCACTGGAACGGGCGCCCAGCATCCTCTACGGACTAGGAGAAAAGGATTTACCGGTAGGTATCAAAATCCTGTTTTCTCATATGTCCTAGAGGATGCTGGGGTCCACTTCATGACCATGGGGTTTATACCAAAGCTCCAGTATGGGCGGGAGAGTGTGGATGACCCTGCAGCACCGATTGACCGAACTTGAGGTCTTCATCGGCCAAGGTGTCAAACGTGTAGAATTTCGCAAATGTGTTTGACCCCGACCAAGTAGCTTCTCAGCAAAGTTGCATGCCAAGACCCACCGGGCAGCCGCCCAGGATGAGCCCACCTTCCTAGTGGAATGGGCCTTCACCGACGTCGGTAATGGCAATCCAGGCATAGTATGAGCATGCTGAATCGCACTTCTGATCCAACGCGCAATAGTCTGCTTGGAAGCAGGACACCCAATCTTGTTGGAAGCATACAGGACAAACAAAGACTCTGTTTTCCGTATTTGAGCTGTTCTAGCGACATAAATCTACAAAGCTCTAGAGACTTTGACTCAGTGAACGTGTTAGTAACTACTGACACCACAATAGGTTGGTTTATGTGGAAAGATGAAAACCACCTTTGGAAGAAAATGTTGACGAGTTCTCAACTCTGCCCTATCTTAATGGAAGATCAGGTAAGGGCTCTTGTGAGACAAGGCCCCCAACTCAGACACCCACCATGCGGATGCCAATGCCAAAAGCATCACCACTTTCCAAGTGAGAAACTTCAACTCTATCTCTTGTAGAGGCTCAAAGCAATCCGATTGAAGAAACTGCAACACCACATTAAGGTCCCATGGTGCCACTGGAGGTACAAATGGAGGCTGGATGTGCAGAACCCCTTTCACGAAGGTCTGAACCTCTGGAAGAGAGGCCAATTGTTTTTGGAAGGACACTGACAAGGCCGAAATCTGGACCTTGATTGACCCCAAATGGAGGCACGCCTCCACACCAGCCTGCAGAAAATGGAGAAAACGTCCTAACTAAAACTCTTCTGTAGGAGCCTTCTTGGATTCACACCAAGACACATATTTTCTCCAAATACGGTGGTAATGTTTCGACGTTACTTCTTTCCTGGCCTGAATAAGGGTGGGGATAACTTCCTTTGGAATACCCTTACGGCAGGGGCTGGGAACCTCAGGCCTGCGGGCCGTATAAGGCCCACAAAACCACTTGATCCGGCCCGGCAAGGCTCACCTATCCGAGGGAGATGCCGGGTGCCCACTGAGGTTTTGTTAGCGGGCACCTGGCTCCTTCTCCTCAGAAGCCAGAGGCAGGAGCTCACTCCTGAGCTCTGGCTCAGGCAGTGTACATGTGCGGCTGTGCGGCGCTATGGGAGAGACGTCATGATGTCTCTCCCATAGTTCCGAGGAGCGGGCGGCCAGGCGGAGGGCAGTGGTCCGGAAGCAGGAGCGGGGCTGGTAAGTATTGTGTGGTTGTTATTTTTTTATGTGTGTGTGTAAGCGGCGCTGCTAAGGGGCATAACCTACAGGGGGCATAACAACTGACTGGAGGCATATCTAATGGGGCATAAAAAGTGATTGGGGGCAGATCTAATGAGGCATAAGAAGTGACTGGGGGCATAACAACTGACTGGAGGCATAACTACTGGGGGGTGGTCTTCAGGTTGCCGACTGTCGGGATCCCGGCGCACAGTATACCGGCGCCGCAAGGGGCTCATTCGCGCTCGCCACGCTGTCGGTATCCCGGTGGTCGGGCTCCCGGCGCTGGTATGCTGGTCGCCAGGAGCCCAGCCGCCGGCATACCATACTACACCCCTACTGGGGGCAGGCTAATTTTTAAGTTGATAATTTTTGTATGGCCCCCGAAGGATTTTCTAAATATCCAAATGGCCCCTGGTAGAAAAATGGTTCCCCACCCCTGCCTTACGGGCTAGGATCCGGCGCTCAATAGCCATGCCATCAAACGTAGCCACGGTAAGTCTTTATACACACATGGCCCCTGCTGCAGCAGGTCCTCGCGAAGAGGAAGAGGCCGAGGATCTTCTATGAGCAACTCCTGAAGATCTGGTTACCAAGCCCTCCTTGGCCAGTCTGGGGCAATGAATATTGCTCGAACTCTTGTTCTCCTTATGATCCTGAGCACCTTTGGGATCAGCAGAAGTGGAGGGAAGACATACACCGACCGGAACACCCACTGGGCCCCTAGCGCATCCACTGCTATTGCTTGAGGGTCTCTCGACCTGGAACAATATTTCTGAAGCTTCTTGTTGAGACTAGATGCCATCATGTCTACTTGATGAACTCCCCAAAGACTTGTCACCTCTGCGAAGACTTCTTGGTGGAGGCCCCACTCTCCTGGATGGAGATCGTGTCTGCTGAGGAAGTCTGCTTCCAAGTTGTCTACTCCCGGAATGAAAATTGCCGACAGAGCCTTTACATGTCTTTCTGCCCAGAGGAGGATCTTCGTCACCTCTGCCATTGCCGCTCTGCTTTTCGTTCCGCCCTGCCTGTTTATGTACGCGACTGCTGTTACATTGTCCGACTGGATCTGCACGGAATGATCTTGAAGAAGATGTACCGCTTGTAAATGGCTCTCAATTCCAGCACGTTTATGTGAAGGCAGGCTTCCTGACTTGACCATTTTCCTTGGAAGCTTTCCCCCTGAGTGACAGCTCCCCAGCCTTGGAGACTTGCATCCGTGGTTACCAGGACCCAGTCCTGAATCCCGAACCTGCATCCCTCTAGTACAGGGCTGGCCAAACTGGTCCTCTAGATCTACCAACAGTTTATATTTTCTAGGTCTCCTGGAGATCTGTAGAATTGTTAGTTAGGAATGAATGCAGCACATTTTAATTAGTAATGACTACACCTGTGCACCAGCTAGGTGGTCTGGAAAATGTGAACTGTTGGTAGATCTCGGGGACCGGTTTGGCCAGCCCTGCTCTAGTAGGTGAGAACTGTGTAGCCACCACAGGAGCGAAATCCTGGCTTTTGACAACAGGATTATCTTCCGGTGCATGTGTAGGTGGGATCTCGACCACTTGTCCAATAGGTCCCACTGGAATACCCTGGCATGGAACCTGCCAAACTGTATGGCCTCGTAGGCCGCCACCATCTTCCCCAACAACCAAATGCACTGATGGACCGACACACTCAATGGTTTCAATATCTGTTTTACCATTTTCTGGATTTCCAGAGCCTTTTCCACTGGAAGAAATACTCTCTGAACTTCTGTGTCCAGAATCATCCCGAGAAAAGACAATCTTGTCGTCGGTTTCAACTGTGACTTTGGATCATTTATGATCTAACTGTGTTGTTGGAGTATTGACAGGGAGTGTGATGTTTTGTAACAACTGCTCCCTGGATCTCGCCTTTATCAGGAGATCGTCTGGATAAGGAATTATATTGACTCCATCATCTCCGCCATCACCTTGGTGAATACCCTCGGCGCCGTGGAGAGACCGAAAGGTAACGCCTGGAATTGGTAATGGGAATCCTGAACCGTGAATCTCAGATAAGCCTGGTGAGGAGGATAAATGGGAACATGCAGGTAATCATCTTTTATGTCTACAGACACCATGTATTCCCTCTCCTCCAGACTGTAAATCACTGCCCTCAGTGATTCCATTTTGAACTTGAAACGTTTCAAGTAGAGATTCAGATTTTTCAGGTTTAGGATCGGTCTGACCGAGCCGTCCGGCTTCGGAACTACAAAAAGGCTTGAATAAAACCTCTCCCCTTGTTGTGACATAGGTACCAGGACTATGACCTGATCCTGACATAATTTTTGGATTGCCGCTGTTACTGCTTCCCTTTCTGGAAGAGAAGCTGGCAAGGTCGATTTGAAAAATCGGCATCGGGGAACGTCTTGAAACTCCATCTTGTATCCCTGGGGCACTATTTGCAACACCCAGGGATCCAGGCCAGACAGAATCCAACCTTGGCTGAACAGTTTGAGACGTGCCCCCACCCGAGCGGCCTCCCGCAAAGGAGCCCCAGCATCATGCTGAAGCTTTGGCAGAAGTAGGGGTAGACTTCTGCTCCTGGGAACCTGAAGCTGCTTCCCCTTCCCCTACCCACAAAGAAGGGGGAACCTCTCGCTTTTTTGTATTTATTGGTCCGAAAGGACTGCATGTTCGGGTGATATGTCTTTTTTGCCGGTGCAGGCGCAGAGGGCAAAAAAGTCGACTTACCTGCGGTAGCTGTCGAGACTAATGCATCCAGTCCATCGCCAAATAAGGCCTCACCTTTATATGGGAGAACCTCCATATTTCTTTTGGAATCTGCATCCGTGTTCCACTGCGAATCCACAACGCCTGCCACGCCGATACTGCCATGGTAGCGGCTTGTGAACTCAAGAGTCCAATATCTTTCATCGCTTCTAGCATGTATGCGGCAGCGTCTTTAATATTCCCTAACTTAAGGAGTATCTCATCTTTATCAATCGTGTCAATTTCTGATGACACGCTTTCTGACCATTTTTCAATAGCACGACTCAGCCACCCACAAGCAATTGTGGGCCTGAGCAACGTACCATTAGCAACATAAATGGATTTCAATGTAGTTTCCATCTTTTGGTCTGCCGGCTCTTTTAATGAAGCCGTGCCAGGTGCAGGGAGAATTACCTTCTTTGTCAACCTGGACAGTGCACTGTCTAACACAGGGGGTGACTGCCATTTTTTCCTGTCCTCCACCGGGAAAGGATAAGCTATCTGAATTCTCTTGGGAATACGAAATTTCTTTTTGGGATTCACCCACATGCCTTCAAAGAGTGTATTAAGCTCGTCGGAAGGAGGGAAAGTGACCTTAGATTTATTTTCTTTATAGAAATAAGCCTTCTCCTGAGGTACAGGAGTGGCTTCCGTGACTTCCAGAACTTCCCTTATAGCCACAATCATATATTGTATATTTTTTTGCCAATTTATGATCTATTTCTCTGGGGTCACTATCGTCGACACAAGAATCAGTGTCCGTTTCGGTATCAGTATTCACAATATTCGCAAATGGTCTCTTATGTGACCCAGAGGGGTTGCTTGCAGATGGAAGAACAGAGCCCTGAAAAATCACATCCTCCACAAATTTTCTCCAGCACTCAGCATGAGATTCAGACTTATCTAATCTCCTATTGATATGATGCATACTATCACGTATTTCTTTCACCCATGCAGGCTCTTGGTGTGCCGGCAGCGTCACCACATTACACTTCTGTGTCCCTAAAATGGTTTCCTCTGGGGAGGAACTCCCTGCCTCTGACATGTCTTACACATGTGTACAACACACACACAGACACACTGGGACTTATAGGGGACAGACCCACAGTAAAATCTGTCAGAGGGACACAGTTTAGGAGCAGCCAGTTCACAACCCCAGCACCAGTATCTAATGCCTGTGAACACAGAATGCCCACTGACATATAGCGCTTTTTACACAGTAAAACACACTTGTAAAGCACCAAATTTGCTTGTGCCCCCCCCTGTTTTGCACCCTGATACTTGTAGTCAGAAGTGAAGGAGGACCAGCGATGTCTCTGCAGCCTGAGGAGAGAGAAAATTGCACTGAGCAGTGTGCTGGCTGCCTGAGGAAGAAGCTCCGCCCTTTTTACCTCAGAAACTTTTCATAATATTTATACTGGCGGGGGTAGGACTGTGCCTGGGCATCTTATGCCCCCTTTTTGCCAGTTTATAGAGGTGTTCTTGCTGCCCAGGGCCCCCCCCCCACGCCCTGCACCCTGCAGTGCCTGTGTGTGTGGGTAGCAATGGCGCGCTGCACTCCCGCCAGCCGCGCTGTACCTCAACCGTCACTTCTGGCTTTGTGAGGGGGGTGACGGCGTGCTGTGGGAGTGAGCATCTAGACATGGCTAGCGTTCAGTACCCTTCAGGAGCTAATGGTGTCCTGTCAGCCAGAAGCAGAGCCATGAAACTCTTCAGGAAGTTGGTTCCTACTTCTGCCCCTCGAAGCAGGGAGACTGTTGCCAGCAGTTCTCCCTGAAAACCAAAAAAATTAACATAAGTCTTTTCAGAGAAGCTCAGTAGAGCTCCCCTAGAGTGCATCCAGTCTGCCTGGGCACATTTCTATAACTGAGGTCTGGAGAAGGGGCATAGAGGTAGGAGCCAGTTCACACCCATTGAAAAGTCTTAAGAGTGCCCATGGCTCCTGCGGAACTGTCTATACCCCATGGTCATGAAGTGGACCCCAGCATTCTCTAGGATGTATGAGAAACTTACTGTAGGTAGCAATGTCACTCTGGGGGTCAATATGCTAATCTGTTCAAGAATTTTTAAAATGGGTCATCATCACTGTTCAACCTTTTGCGCCATATAAATTCACATACAGTTGGTACAAATCCAACATGTGGATCTTTCCTGTCATCTGCCTCCCACTATAAATTGACATAAGGTTTCCTTAGATTTGGGTGTGGTGTGTTCAATCTGCAATCTAAATTGCAGTGTTTAAATAAAGAAGCCAGTATTTACCCTGCACAGAACCAAAATAACCCACCCAAATCTAACTCTCTCTGCACATGTTACATCTGCCCCCCTGCAGTGCACATGGTTTTGCCCAACTGCTAAAAAATTTCCTGCTGCGATCAACTTGGAATTACCCCCTAAGTACTGACTACAGCATAGCAGAATCCAGACCCCTAGCCAGCAAGTAGCAATAAGTTACTAATAACTCAGGAGAACTAGACTTGTTTCAGGAGGACTTTTCTCTTTCCTTTTCTGCACTATAGTTATAACAGCAGATATAAACTGTAAAGCTGTCATCTGAGAGGGAGTATCTCAGTGCCGTTGTCTAGGAAAATATAAGTGATTGTACCTTGGCCCTCATTCCGAGTTGATCGCTCGCTAGCTGCTTTTAGCAGCAGTGCACACGCTAAGCCGCCGCCCTCTGGGAGTGTATCTTAGCTTAGCAGAAGTGCGAACGAAAGGTTAGCAGAACTGTGCGTAAAATTTTCATGCAGTTTCTGAACAACTCCAGACCTATTCCTACCTTGCGTTCAGCTCAGTCAGTTTAGTTCCTGCTTTGACGTCACAAACACGCCCTGCGTTCGGCCAGCCACTCCCCCGTTTCCCCAGGCACGCCTGCGTTTTCACCTGTCACGCCTGTGTTTTTTAGCACACTCCCAGAAAACGGTCAGTTACCACCCAGAAACACCCACTTCCTGTCAATAACTAACCGATCAGCAGAGCGACAGAAAAGCGTCGCTCGCCCTTGTGTAAAATTGCATAGTTTTGTGTGAAAGTACTTCACGCGTGCGTACTGCGGCCCGTACGCATGCGCCGAAGTGCCGTTTTTTCACCTGATCGCTGCGCTGCGAACAACGGCAGCTAGCGATCAACTCGGAATGAGGGCCCTTGTTAGCTGAGGTGATGTGATTAACTAGAATTGCTGGCTGCTATATTCTGTTTAAAAGCACTGGGTGGATTGAGGTTTCTATGACAGTCACTTTCTACTGTAAATCTTTACAGCGGGGAATTCGATCCTCCTAGCTGGAACTTTTTAGTGAAATGATGTGGTGGTGGTGGTGGTGGTGGTGGTGGTATACTACTAACCTTTCTTAGGTAGCTGCTCAAGCCACTTCCATCTGACTGTTACCCATCTGTTTCTGCAGTCACCCAGAATCTGTCTCTCAGCATCTCCTCTGAGCAGCTGCTGCCTGTCAAAGTCCTCCTGGTCTCTTCTCTTCAGCTGTTTAATGCCTGCAGCCTAGGACAGCAGCCTCTGTTTCCACTCTTCTTTGCCATCTGTCTTCTCCAGTCAGCACCACCCTGAATCAGGGCCAACTCTGGTCACCTCCCAGTACAATGGAGGGGAGAAGTGGATCCTTCACACAGGTCAGGCCAGTGGAAAACAACAAAGCGCTGCTGGCTGCTATTTTAGTACTGCCGCACACGTGGCTTCCTCCTAGTGCCTACATGCCGGCAGTAGCCGACCCTCCTGTCCAACTGTCGCCTTCACATACAGTTGTGCATGTTCTTTTGCTCCATTGAGGAGCTGTGGAATTATCCGTAATGTTTCTTTATAGCGATTCCTTGCATTGTCTGTATAACACACATTTTTTGGAGGGGTATTAAGTCATTGCTGTATGTCAACATTCAAATGCGAGTGTCAACGGTGAGTATGTCAGCAGTACATGTCACTGCTGAGTTTAGGGATAGGTTTCGGTTAGGTGTCTGAAACTCTAAAAACTGACGTCATGCACAATGTTGACATTATGACTACGTAGACATTGTGCATGTTGACATAATATCCATGTTGACGTTCTGGTTTCAACATTCTGAATGTCGACATCACACACCATTGGTATTTTTTTTGCATAGAACAAAAGTCAAGAAAGTTATATTTAATAGCATATGGGATCAAGGGCGTCTCTAG
The DNA here is from genome assembly GCF_028390025.1 of Pseudophryne corroboree. NCBI lineage: Eukaryota > Metazoa > Chordata > Amphibia > Anura > Myobatrachidae > Pseudophryne > Pseudophryne corroboree. Next base: position 41,654,118 of record NC_086448.1, read on the forward strand.
AGAGGAGGGGACCCGTGTGCAGACTCCGTGTGTGGGCCCCCTCCTCTCCCGTAGCTGCCGCGCCGCTGCTAGCGCTCTGAGCTCTGTAGACTCTGGCACAATGCCAGAGTCTACAGCGCATGCGCAGGACTCCGAAAAATGGTCAGTGCACTAGCAGCGGCGCGACGGCTACGGGAGAGGAGGGGCCCACACACGGTCAGCGATGAACTCCGGAAAGGTAAGTATAGGAGAAATGGGTGCAGTGTGTGCGGTGTGGGCCCCCCCTGGACTTAGGGGCCCGTGTGCACCCATTATAGAAACGCCAATGTATGGGATGCCTTGAAGCACTTAAACTGGTCGGTTCTTTTTATAAAATAACTACAAATACTGGCTGCAATCAGAGGATGACTACTAGTATCCATATAATGTAATTTTTTTTCTTTGAAGAAAACAGTTTTTGTTCGACTTGAAATGGTACGGTAGATTCATACTTTTTTTGTTAATTAATAGACCCTCCTGTTAAATATCTTAAGTGACATTATCACTTTGCATTATAAGAAGCATCACGGCTAACATAATAAAGAAGGCTTTATATGATATTGGAAAATATATACAGTAGACATGGAATTAACCTAATTCTGATGTTACAAAGTTACATATGTGATGTTACCAGTTTATTATTCATTCTAGTTCTATTATTTCTGCTTGATTTCCTGTTTAAGTATTGCAGTACATAGCCCAGGGGGTCTGTAGCTTTCATTAAAATGTACTGGGACGAACCTGTCCTTGGGAGTATTGAGCTATCTTGTATTTGGTAGAATCAGACCAAGCAGTCTAGACAGTAATACATCAAAATGATATTCATAATTCAAATGTATATTACTGTTTACACAAAGAAACGCAGTGAGAAAAAAATATAAAAGGATATAAAAAAGAGTAATCCGTTTGCAAAGTGATTTGGAAAATAGTTGCAAAACTGTTGTAATTAGTGCAGTTGGCAGGATTAACAATTTATAAATTGCAATAAATTAAGTTAATTAAATCATTATTCACAACAGGGGTTAAAGTGGGGGGGGGGTGGAACTGACTTCCATCACCTTGAATGGTTGGTGGAATTAGTTCCACCTCTGTCTCGGCCTTGCAGGGTAATCCAACAGAAAAGCCCGTTCTGCCACCCATGTCAATAGATGATGTGAGCAGCGCTAGTGTCACATCCCCCTTCCTCAGGTCCTAGCGGCTTCATGGTCCTCCCCTGCCTGCGGCTTGCCCCTCCTGGTACTCACACGAGCTGTGTCTGATGGACTGTGTTTTTCCCCTTCTCAAGTCCCAGCAGCTTCCTTTTTTTCATTGTGCATATGATGTCATGATGTCACTGTCGCTGAAGTAAAGAAGAGCAACGAAGATGAGCAGGCTCTGTGCATGCTGAAGACAAGGTGAGAAGGGGCTGGAGGGACACAGAGAAGCAGGGAAGCTGCTGGTGGGACACAAGGCATGGAGCTACTGGAGTGACAGAGGCAGAGATGTGTAAAAGTGGCACTACTGTGGGCATTATGTGTGTAAGGGACACTACTACTGTGGGCATTATGTGTGTAAGGGACACTACTACTGTGGGCATTATGTGTGCAAGGGGCACTACTACTTTGGGCATTCTGTGCATAAGGGGTTGATCTATTGACTGTCAACATATTTATGGTCCCCCTTTCATGTAATAAAGTCCAAGTATGGTGGCCGTGCGGGATGCCGGCCAAACTGATGCTTTTTTAAAGGGACAAATAATGTACAAGGCAAAACCATGCCTTGTACATGGGTGTAGCATGGTTGCCGGCGGCCGGGATCCCGGCGGACAGCATACCGGCGCCGGGATCCTTACCGCCGGCATACCGACAGCTGGGCGAGTACAAATGAGCCTCTTGCGGGCTCTCTGCACTCGCCATGCTGTGGGCACGGTGGTGCACCATGCTATCTATTCTCCCTCCAGGCAGGTCGTGGACCTCCAAGATGGAGAATAGTTGTTAGTATGCCGGGTGTCGGGATTCCCGCACCGGTATACTGAGCGCCGGGATCCCAACAGCCGGTATACTGAATACCACCCCATGTGCATGATTGCCCCTTCAAAAAAAAATGTCCAAGTTTGGCAGGCAACCCGCATGGCAGCCGAACTCGAACTTTATTACATCCTGCCCAGTACTGTATGTCAGTTAGATAATTATTAAGTTGACAATCAGGAGATAGGCAGTACTGTGTCAGCGGAATTGTGCTGAAAAATGTTAAAATGCACATTAGAGTATTTTAACGTTGTCGGCAATTTAACTGTAAACATGCTGTTGACATAATCCCATCTATGTCCTGATTTTAGACAAAATGATTGTTGAGATTATAAATGCATACCATTTTATAAATACTGCATACCTGGTTGGTTTTGCCTTGTAAACGTTTGCTGCTTTAAAAAAAACCATACGAGTTTGGCCGGAGTCTCGGAGCTCCGGTCATCTCGCAAGCCATTACATCCGGCCCTGGGTATTAAAATACTGTACACATTGAAAGTTAAGAAGGCCCTTCCCAGTGGCGGAACAAGCAAGCGGTGGGCCCAGGTGCGACAAAATGCTTTGGGCCCCCCCCCCCCATCCAAGTCCACCCCAGGGGCAGTGCGCGCCGTAGGCGCGCGCAAAAATACATAGTGGCGTGGCTTCGTGGGGAAGGGGTGTGGCCACAAAATAATACCAACACAGTAGTCTCCATTATTCAAATTACGCCGCACAGTAGCACCACTACACCAGGTAGAGACCCTTTTACACCTTACAGCGAACAGATTCCTCTTTTTACACATTACAGCAGACAGCGTGCCCTTTTTACACATAACGGCAGACAGCGTACCCTTTTTACACATAACGGCAGACCGCGTGCCCTTGTTACACATTACGGCAGACAGCGTGCCCTTTTTACACATTACGGCAGACAGCGTGCCCTTGTTACACATTACGGCAGACAGCGTGCCCATTTTTACACATTACGGCAGGCAGATTCCTCCTTTTTACACATAGCAGCAGGCAGATTCCCCATTTTTACACATAGCGTCAGGCAGTCCCCCTTTTTTACACATTACAGCAGGCAGATTCCCCATTTTTACACATAGCGTCGGGCAGATTACCCTTTTTACACATAACGGCAGACCGCGTGCCCTTGTTACACATTACGGCAGACAGCGTGCCCTTTTTACACATTACGGCAGACAGCGTGCCCTTGTTACACATTACGGCAGACAGCGTCCCCATATTTACACATTACGGCAGGCAGATTCCTCCTTTTTACACATAGCAGCAGGCAGATTCCCCATTTTTACACATAGCGTCAGGCAGTCCCCCTTTTTTACACATTACGGCAGGCAGATTCCCCTTTTTACACATAGCGGCAGGCAGTCCCCCATTTTTACACATTGCGTCGGGCAGATTACCCCTTTTTACACATAGCGGCAGGCAGTCCCCCATTTTTGCACATTGCGGCAGGCTGATTCCCCCTTTTTACACATGGTGGCAGGCAGTCCCCCCTTTTTACACATTGCGGCAGGCAGTCCCCCCTTTTTACACATTGCGGCAGGCAGTCCCCCCTTTTTACACATTGCGGCAGGCAGTCCCCCCTTTTTACACATTGCGGCAGGCAGTCCCCCCTTTTTACACATTGCGGCAGGCAGTCCCCCCTTTTTACACATTGCGGCAGGCAGTCCCCCCATTTTACACATTGCGGCAGGTAGTCCCCCCTTTTTACACATTGCGGCAGGTAGTCCCCCCTTTTTACACATTGCGGCAGGCAGCCAGGCACAAGCAAGAAAGAAGGAAAGAAAAAGAAAGAAAGAGAAAGAAAGAAAGAAGAATTATACTTACCCTCTCCGCCTCAGGCTCCTCGGTGCAGCGTCAGAGACGATTCCCGGGCAGCAGAGGAGGTGGTGGACGGAGGTGAAGGAGGGAGCCGCAGCAGCGCTTTGTTACTGGTGGAGGCGCTGCTGCTGCTGCCCCTCTGCTTCCCTATAGGCTGTTCTCGGAAGACAGCCTATAGGGAAGCAGAGGGGCAGCAGCAGCAGCGCCTCCACCAGTAACAAAGCGCTGCTGCGGCTCCCTTCTCCGCCTCCCTCCTCCTCCTTCCCCGTCCTACATCCGTGCCGCTGCTCCTCTCCTCTCATCTGCGGGCGGCTGTGCGCTGCGGGCAGCGGTTGCCCGCAGCGCACAGCGGCATGTAATGAGTCAGTTTGACTCATTACATGCTTGGGCCCCTGGACAGAGGCGGGCCCCAGTGCAGTGCACTGCTTGCACTGCCGGTAGTTCCGCCTCTGGCCCTTCCCACAAGCATACATTGTATAGGATGCCAGTAGTTTAATACAGTATAATGTAATTGCGGCATACAGTACTGAATTTTTGTCAAGCCAGAATACAAGAGTAAAAATATCTTCATGGGCCATGTGACACAGTCGTACAGCTGTATGGGATTATCATGTTGTTTGAGTGTACAAAAAGAATATATATAAGTTTTGTATAAACTGTGTAGATGGGAGGTAATTGTGTAAAAATTTATGGAGGTTACATGGGTGATTCAGCAATTTGATAAGCTTTATGAAAAGATGAGTTTTCAGGTAATGCTTGAAGGTTTGAAGTCTTGTTGTGTGAGGGAGGGCATTCCCCATAGTGGATGCAGCCTGTAAAACTCCTGTAAGTGTAAATGGGACGAGAGTATTATACTCCCATTATATAAATCACTAGTGAGGCCACATCTTGAATACTGTGTGCAATTTTGGGCACCATATTACAAAAAGGATATCCTGGAGCTAGAAAAGGTTCAGAGGCGGGCGACCAAACTAATCAAGGCCATGGAGACGCTGGAATACGAGGAAAGGCTTGCAAGGCTAGGCATGTTTACATTGGAAAAGAGGAGACTAAGAGGGGACATGATCAACATATACAAATATATAAGGGGTCAATACACAGAGCTTGGGAGGGACCTGTTTTCTATAAAATCAGCACAGAGGACACGTGGTCACTCGCTTAGGTTTGAGGAGAGGAGTTTCCGCACATTGAGGCAAAAAGGTTTTTTCACAGTAAGGACAATACGTGTTTGGAATTCCCTGCCTGAGAGAGTAGTAACAGCGGACTCAGTCAACACCTTTAAGAATGGGTTAGATAAATTGCTATTGGATAAAGATATTCAGGGTTATGGTGCGTAGTCACGCATTATAGTTAATTTAACTAGCCCTAACATAAAAATAACTAGTCCTATAATAGGACTGCATAGGAGACCACAAATAGATTGAACTCGATGGAAAATTGTCTTCTTGTTCAACCTTAGTTACTATGTTACTATGTAATGAGTGTGGATGAGAGATGCAGATCTTGGGGTAGGGATAGATTTGGAAAGTACAGTATTTTGATATAAGCAAAAAGATGTATGTTGGTGCATTTTTGACGCTATACTTATACTGTATGTAAGTAAAAGTTTTTTGTATTGAATTCATAAAAATACAGGTAACCAAAGAATGGACTCAGAGAAGAGTAGTGACACTATAGTAGAGCAATCTGTAAGGAAAATCAATCTAGCCGTTGAATATAATATAGTTTGTAGTGTTTAAGTTCTATGTTTGGAGGAAACCAGTAAGGAGACTGATGCAATCATCTGTGCTGTTAACAATGAGTACATCAATAAAAGTTTTCTCAGTGCTTTTCTGAGATATGGATATATTTTGGAAATGTTTTTTATATGTACTGTATGTAACAGGATTTGGATACAGCTGGAATGTAGACAGCAAATTACCAGTCCAGGGGGTATATTTACTAAAGTTCGATTTTGAGATCATTCCTATGACTGAAATCGATTATATTTGATTTTCTAAATCCCTTAAAAAATTCCTCATTTACTAAAAATTAATACTGCATTCAATTTTCAAACAAAATTAGATGTTGATCAATTTTTGGAAGGAATTTTGAGTTGAATTTATGAAATCCCTTCCAAACTCTAACCTCAAATCCCCATTAAAATCCCCAGCAAAATTGAATGCAAAATTGAACAGAGCTTCCACATTGCTTCCTATTGGTCCAAATGTATCAAATGCAGAAAAGGGAATCTCTCTCTTTATACTGTTTTATACATGAAAACCTAATTATTATTATTTTTTTTTAATAAAGCTGAACTACTTGGCAGTAAGTTTAGCCTTAATCTACCTTCCTCCCTGTCTCCCACTTTCTGTGCTCATGTAATCAGTTGTTGGTAACAAAACCTCTGCCTGCTCCCTGATTATTGCATAATCTAGGTGGAGTGATTTATTTAATGCATTATTATGCAATAGACGGTAGCAGAGCACAACATTGGGCACTTTTGCCAAATTATATAATAATATGCCTTCTGAATTATCTATTTTATAGACCAAAGGTGCATTCTGTCATGGATTGAGTGGCTATACAGTATGTGATTTTTTAAACTTATGTTCTGCAGGTGTTCGATGATTTGTCAATGTAGTCAAAACCAGGAGCAACAGCCATAGCCTTAATCACCTGTTGTGGGGAAGGGGAAATGGGGAAATCAGTAGAATATAATAACCAGTACTGTTAGCTACTACATTAACACAGCTTACCCAACAACCATCCATCTGGCATTTAACTCACCTCAAATTTATCATTCAGGGATGATTTGCTGAGGATGTAGGCATCATGGCATGAATAGGATTGCCAGTAACAACAATGATGAATTTAAGTTTCATTAAATCATCCGACAACAGTGTCAGATATTGTGCTATGCTGCTGTCTATTGCACATTCATGGACTAGATATGATGCCCATTTGTATACAAATGTGCAGTATTCAAATCATAAAGCTGCTGTTGTTGCTCTGATTAATGCTCCTGGGTTCTCTCAGTAAGGTGGTAATTTGCATACTGCAGGTAGGTTCACAACAAACCATAACCTTGGACCACCATTATTCCTACAGCCACACTGCTCCATATGCTTTTGGTTACTTTAAAAGTCATCACAATCAATTTCCTATCAATAGAATGGTGTTTAGAAGCACAAATCGAATGTCTAACATGATTCAATTAATTTTGGGAATTTGAAGTTTGATTTGGAGTTCAAATTAGCATTCGATTTCAAATTAAATTTTAGTAAATGAGGGGATCTTATAGTCGACTATGGGAAAACATTGATGTTTTTCAGAAATTTTATTTTGAGTGGGATTTGAGTTCAATTCGGTTTTAGAATCAATTTGACATTCAATTTCCCTTTGGTAAATTTCTTCAATCAAAATCAAATGGAAATCGAATGCCAAATCCTTAGAACATATAAAATGGAACTTTTGTAAATTTTGCCCCAGATTTTACATGCACATCTAACTAAATTAGTGCTTCTGTTATTTTGATTTTACCATACAGCATGTGCTCAAGCATGGATATAACTAAAAATGTGGATCTTCCCAATCTTCTCCTTGGAGTAGAAATGACCTTAAAATACCATAATTTTTCTTTTCTTATCAATACCGGCAACAGTTTAAAGAAATCAAATGAGATTCAATGTTCTGTTTTATACCGGTTTATTTTTGACAAAACCTTTGTAATCAATAACTGTTAGTCTATTCTTCCTCTACTATTTGTGTCTGAAGCAATGCGAGAACAGTATTTATGCCATATTAAACATTTAACAATTTCTTGCAGAGTTCATAACCCTAATCCTTCACATGGCAGGGTAATAATATGTAAAGCAACCTTTTAAGGCAGACATAATTTGGATAATATTAAAAGTCATTAAAACATTGTTTAGATAACTGGGTAAATTAAAAGCTGTCCTGCTAGACTGTAGCCAGAACAGGTTATGTGAGGGTTAATATGCAAAATCATAGGGGGTCAATGACTACTGACAGGCTTTGATTGCAAACTAAAACGGTATTTCATGAAGATTCAGGTGAATCCTACTGTAGGTGTGATATAAATATGCTGTGCATTTGAGAAACCAAGTTTCCATTATTTTTTGGTTTGATGTTTTTTACTTAAAACTCATCTAATAATATTAATAATAATAATTGGCATGCCTTCACTGAAAACTGAACCTTTCAGGTCCTTGTAGTAAGCTTCTCAAGGCATCCCACCTTATTTTTATTCATGGTCCTGCAAGTACAGATGGAGCCACACTCATTTAGTGCGGCAGCATCGCATACAAGTGCTACGGGCGTGACTAGGCGATCCCATTCTAGTGAATAGGGCACATGCACATCAGGCACAGATGGAGCCACGATTAGCGTGGCTCCATCTATATGTCCTCAGCACAGCATCGATGGTAAGGACTGTGACCTAAACCTGCCATCACTAGATCATTGAAAGTTCAGTATGTTTTGTGTTTATATGTTTGTAATTCATAAAGTTCATACTGTACTCATTGTATGTTTGTTTGTATGTACAGTTTTACCAGTAGATTCATCATACTGTCTTTCTCCTATCACTACAATAAACACCATTCTTCAGATCGTCACATCTACATTGGATTATCAAAAAATAGGGGCTTTTATGCTGTCTGTCTAATTATATTCAGAGCAAATGGAAGAATATAGTGAGGGCAGAACAATATTATTATTTTTATTATTATTAATAATAATAATAATAATAATAATAATAATATAATAAACTGTTCTGCTTAAAATATTCTTATGATAATATTGGCTACAGACTGATGTGTCTTCATTCTCTTCACAAATCAGGACAACCAGCTCAGTTGAAGAATTATAAAAAAAGGTCCTCTGATCCCTATAAAATTCACCTTAGAAATTCAGTTGTAGTTTTCTTTCAGTGTTTCTTAGAAACAGTTTGACATCTTTGATTAGTGGTACTAGAAGGTAAACAACAAATGATATTTATTCAGCAGGAAATTACACTTGATATTTTGAAAGCATAATACATTACATACTGTAAATCCCAAAATATATTTATACAGTGAGTAATTACATATCATAGCTTAACTTTCACACAGGAGACGCTGCATCTGTGGGTCTCTCATTATATTTGCCATGTAATAGGATGTGCTCATTAATAATGTCACAGGATTATTTTAACTCTCAGTATGCAATATACAGTATATAAATACAAATGTAGACGTCAGTTCGGAATATAATTGCAATGATGACGCAAATAGAAGGTAAAATCAAAGAATATTGTTGTGAATACTCTGTTCTCTACATAATGCAACATAATATTCTGTATAGCGCCCTTGAAGTGTTATTAATTGTGGTTGTCTTCCCACCTCCACCACCAGACTGGAACCAGGATAATACTAATGCTCATGGGTGCTTGATCTGTCATACACTAAGCACTTCATTGGGTCCCAGGAGCTGCATTTCTCCATTGGAGTTGGTTGGGAAACCTGGTGACATCACTTTGACATAAAAGGTTAAATAATCGGGTTCAACCCAGCAATAAGAATATAATTTGTAATAATAATTGTAGAGTTACCGTATGGGTATCATAATGGCAATATCACATGAGATGTTTCTTCGATCATGTAATAACTATGGGGGTGATTTAGAGCCGGGCCGCAAGTAATGGGTGCGCTAAGGGGACATGTGCCCCGGGTGCTGGATGTCAGTGTGTGTGTGTGTGTGTGTGTGTAGAGACCTCCATCCGGCTACCTCAGCCAGGTGCTCCTCCTCACCATGCCCAACAATGGACTCGGGGTTAGTGGCGGATCCATGCAAGCACTTTGACCTCTCACTTCACTGCACTCCATTCCTCCAGCCTGTAGCAGACTTTACAATCAATCTAAAATCCTCATGGCAAAGCACTGCTTAACAATCAGGATTTTAGATTGATTGTATAGTCTGCCACAGTCTGAATGAATCAAGTGCTGAACAAAGCACATGATCCTGAAGGGGCAGTGGATTGTTGTGTGCAGAGACCTTCTCCTAGATCCTGCCTGCTACTGTTGGCGTCAGCAGGGTGCTGTGTGCTGTGACTGATGGCAGCCTGCATCTTTATCAGTGATGCAGTGGGTGGTAACTGGCAAGTATATGTTTAGTTTAATTGCCATTCCAAGCCTGGGCTTGTGCCCTCTCCCATCCTCCCCTCTCTCTCCCTCACTCCTCTCTCCCATCTCTCTCCGTCACCCCTCTCTCTTCCTCTCCTCTCTCCCTTACCCCTCGCCCCTCCTCTCCCACTCCTATCTCATATCTCTCTTTCTTCCCTCATCTCTCTCCTCTCTCCCATCTCTTTCTCCCCAATATCCCCTCCCCCCCACTTCCCCCATGGTCCCATATTCTGAACTGGAGTCAAAGGGCATTATTACTATGTGGCATTATGTATATATGGTGCATAAAGCGTATAAGGGATAGTAATGTGTGGAATAATGTGCTATAAAGGGCATTACTATTGTGTGGCATACTGTGAATAAGAGACCCTATTGTGTGACATAACATGTGGTGTAATTTGAATTTTTTTTGTGTGTGTGGGGGATGCTAAATTACTGCCATGCCCCGAGGGTGCCGAACATCATAGTTCCGGCCCTGTTAAGAGTTGTATGCTACTGTATTTGCATAACTGCTGCATCTTTGAAGGCAGCAACAATGGGAATATAAGATAATATCAAAGGAGGCATCTGAGGACAAAAGACATCTACTGCTGGAATTGCAGAATCTGAGTACTTTGTCCAAATATGCAACATTGGACAGTGTCAGACTGGGGCATGTAGGGCCCAACAGGGGAATGTAGTGGTAGGGGCTCATGTTTAGGAGTGTTGACAGACTCTAGTTGGGGTTCATGGGCTGGACCCCACAATATATATATATATATATATATATATAGTAAATACAGCTAGGTCATGCAATGTACCAGATTAATATCAGAAATGCACTGTAGAAACTTCACCATAGTCTTATGCAGTCTAAGGTAACATAGGTATAATTCAAGTGCACAGTATGGAACCCAATCCCTAGATTAGGAGGTGGGCCCCCAGGCAGTAGGGTCAACTGGGGGTTCCCCTGTACCCCGGTGGGCCAGTCTAACCCTGACATTGGATCACTGTTGCAAGCATCGGCCATTAGCCTATGCCTAAGGATTCACAGAATGGCCATCTCATCTCCAGAGCCATGGCTAGTAAATCTGTGTCAGAAGATCCAGACACTAGACTTGGCACTCCCAAAAACTGGAGGTGACACACGGATTCTTTGCCATCCCCTCCCCAGACCTAAATGGTGCTGCAGCTTGGGGGGCACTGTGTATGATCGCACTGAATGAGATGTGCACATGCTCAGGTCTTTCACCATTGGAGTTTAATACAAATGATTGGGAAATATTACATGAACCACAAAAAAAAAAAAAAAAATATATAAAAACATCCTTTAAACCAGCAAATTACACATTTTTAAATTCCGTCCATTGTCCGGTAATGTGCATACCTTATTATAAAATCTAGTCTCCATTTATTTGCGTTTATTCTTTTCTACAGCAATCTCTTTGATAGCTTCAGTAATACTCATCTTCCAATACATTCAGTACAGGTCTGGGAAAAAGTACCAACTTCAGAGGATATGTAATTGTCAGCAAAGTACTGGCCACACATCACGTACATTGCAGTAGCCAAACAGCCCTAAATTTCCTGTTAACTCTCAGGTGCAAGGGAAAATTAGCAATTCTATTGGTTGCAAAGAGATTTCATTATCCAGGATGGATGCAAATAGCCTTCCACATCACTCGGGTAAAAATAACACTAGTTTCCCTTACACTCCATCAAAGTGATTGGTGCACAGCCAAAATTGAATCTGCCCCTAAGTTTGGAAATTTCCCTTAGTGTTCCCAGTTGGAAAACACATTGATACACTGAGTATCAAAAGGTTGTACTAACGCATTTCATCATTTACACATCTTCTCATTGGGATCTCATTCTTAAACTGGTACTGTAGGTTGATTACTTGCTTCAAGTAGTTGTCAGAAGCGGGATTCAAGTTTTGACACACTTATCCACTAACTTACAGCTTGTGTCCTGGAAACTATCAGCATGTTTCAGATACAATCTCAGTCCCCCCTTATAGCATCCACAGCTAACTATTCCAGACACTATTCCCTCACTATTCCAGGCACTTGCAATGAACTCACATGTGCATAGGACAGTCATCAGCACTCCAATTAATCTATAAGAGTATATTAGATCTTAGAGTTTATATAACTTTATGTTGTCTTATAGCTGAAATAGAACAAATTTTCAAAAAAAATGAAACTCTCTCTCAACCTTCATTCTCTTCATTCTCATTTAGGCTCATTGTTTGCCAGAGATATTGGGCCTAATTCAGACCTGCTCGTAGATGTGCTACCTTTAGCACATCTACGATCAGTCACACAGACATGCGGGGGGACGCCCAGCACAGGGTTAGTCTGGCCCGTATGTCAGGCCGGACCGCCCTCGCACAGGTACAAAAGCATCGCACAGCGGCGATGCTTTTGTACTGGAAGAGTAGCTCCCTGTCAGCGCAGGTCCTGTGTGCTGGCAGGAGCAACGCGTCGCTGTGAGGGTCTCAGCAGCTGCGTGTGATGTCACGCAGCCGCCACGGCCTGCCCCCTTAACAGTCCGGGCATGCCTGAGTTGCCTGGACTACGCCCCCTAAATGGCAGCCAAACACTGCCGAGCCGCCCCCTCCAACCCACCCCTGAATCAGGCAGAGGCGATCGCAGGGCTAAGACAGCCGTCGGCACACTGCGTCGACGGCGCATGCGCAGTTCAGGCCTGATCGGCTGCTGTGCGGTCTGAATTAGGCCCATTGTCATGTAATCAACTTCTGTACCTTTTATCTATAATTGTTGTACAATCCTTGCATTAACTTTTCACTGCAAAATAATTATCTTCCAAAAAATATTTTGTTATACTGAAACATAGGCATTAAATATTCACAAATTCTGATGGTTGAATATTATGTTTTGCTTTTTTTTTATCTGCAAGGAAATTGAGAATTCCCTATTAAGATTTTTCCAGGTGGCAAATTAATTATTCTTTACTGAGATATTAAAAACGCAGTGAGTGCAATTCAATGCAACCATTGAAAACAATAGGGTAATGAGTGACAAGTATAAAATGAGTAAGCAGAAACCAGTTAAAGTAATTACGGAGCAGATTGTATGTTAGACAAATTAGAGATACTGTATTACGAACTATTTTATTTTAAATGCAAACAATACATGATATAAATAATACATAATTACTTCTTGTTCTATATGTGTAATAAGCAGAGGCATCATAATAATAATAATAATAATAATAATAATAATAATAGTGTTGTTGTTGTTGTTGTTGTTGTTGTATTATTATTATTATTATTATTATTATTATTATTAAGCTGTACATTTTCAAACATATAAATATGGATAGGAAAAAACTACACTTGGCGTGTCAAAGATGAATGGCAGCCTTTGATCCAGTCATGGATGCACCCTATAACCTAGGGGTGGCCAGACTTTTGGAGTCGGTGATCTACTTTGAAAGCTGAAAAGCTTTTGTGATCTACCTAGGTGGGATAATAGCGAGCGCCGCAGGCGCGTTTCCAAAAAAGGGGAATGGCATAACAAAAAGTGGGCGTGGTATAGCAAAAAAGTGGGCGTGGTATAACAAAAAAAGGGATGTAGCCTTGCTGCACAGAGTGTAATGACTGTCTCGCATGAAATAACACATTGGCCCCCACAGGTAAAAAACCTCAAACACATATGCCCCCACAGTGCCAGATACACATATGCCCCCACAGTGCCAGATACACATATGCCCCCACAGTGCCAGATATGACCCCACAGTGCTAGATATGACCCCACAGTGCCAGATACAGATATGACCCCACAGTGCCAGATACAGATATGCTCCCACAGTGCCATGTGCCCACAGTGCCAGATATGCCCCCACAGTGCCACATATGACCCCACAGTGCCAGATACAGCTATGACCCCGCAGTGCCATGTGCCCACAGTGCCAGATATGCCCCCACAGTGCCAGATAGATATGACCCCACAGTGCCTTGTGCCCACGGTGCCAGATATGCCCCCACAGTGCCAGATACAGATATGCCCCCACAGTGCCACATATGCCCCCACAGTGCCACATATGCCCCCACAGTCCAGATACAGATATGACCCCACAGTGCCATGTGCCCACAGTGCTAGATTTGCCCCCACAGTGCCAGATAGATATGACCCCACAGTGCCTTGTGCCCACGGTGCCAGATATGCCCCCACAGTGCCTGATACAGATATGCCCCCACAGTGCCACATATGCCCACACAGTGCCACATATGCCCCCACAGTCCAGATACAGATATGACCCCACAGTGCCATGTGCCCACAGTGCTAGATTTGCCCCCACAGTGCCAGATACACATATGCCCCCACAGTGCCAGATATGACCCCACAGTGCTAGATATGACCCCACAGTGCCAGATACAGATATGACCCTACAGTGCCAGATATAGATATTCCCCCACAGTGCCATGTGCCCACAGTGCCAGATATGCCCCCACAGTGCCAGATACAGATATGCCCCCACAGTGCCACATATGCCCCCACAGTGCCACATATGCCCCCACAGTCCAGATACAGATATGACCCCACAGTGCCACATATGCCCCCACAGTCCAGATACAGATATGACCCCACAGTGCCATGTGCCCACAGTGCTAGATTTGCCCCCACAGTGCCAGATACAGATATGCCGCCACAGTGCCACATATGACCCCACAGATCCACATATGTCCCCACAGTGCCACATATGCCCCCACAGTCCAGATACAGATATGACCCCACAGTACCATGTGCCCACAGTGCTAGATTTGCCCTCACGGTGACAGATACAGATATGCCCCCACAGTGCCACATATGACCCCACAGTGCCACATATGTCCCCACAGTGCCACATATGCCCCCACAGTCCAGATACAGATATGACCCCACAGTCCAGATACAGATATGACCCCACAGTGCCATGTGCCCACAGTGCTAGATTTGCCCCCACAGTGCCAGATATGCCCCCACATTGCCAGATACAGATATGCCCCCACAGTGCCAGATATTCCCCCACCGTTCCAACATGCCCAGACAGTGCTGCTCACTGCTGTGTAGACAGCGCAGCCCGTGCTTCTCCTGCCTGCCGCCTTGCCTCTCAGTCTGGTCTCCGGCGGTGACGGCAGCGTGTATATCTCAAATCAGGCGCCGGTCCGCGAGCTCTCATTGACTAATGAACCGGTGCCTGATTTGAGCTATACACTCCGCCGTCACTGCTGGAGACCAGACTGATGGGCAAGGCGGCAGGCAGGAGAAGCTCCTCGCCTCGGGTGGATGGGCCACCCCTGCTATAACCTGTAACTACACTATAGTGAACTGAAAAGGTGACTGAACCTAGGAGGTCATTCCGAGTTGATCACTCGCTACGGATTTTCGTAGCGCAGCGATTATGGCAGAATAGGGCTAATCTGCGCATGCGTATGCACCGCAATGCGCAGGCGCGTCGTACAAGTACAAAGAGCTTTGTGGTTTTGCACAGGTTCTAGCGACGCTTCCAGTCGCACTGGCGGATGCAAGGAGATTGACAGGAAGTGGGAGTTTCTGGGTGTCAACTGACCATTTTCTGGGAGTGTTTGGAAAAACGCAGGCGTGGCCGGGCGTTTGCTGGGCGGGTATCTGAGGTCATTACCGAGACCTTCGTTGCAGCAATCATCGCACAGAATAAGTAACTACAGGGCTGGTCTTGTTCTCCACAAAATGTGTGTTGCTGCCGCTCGGCTGCACAGGCATTCGCACTACTGCAAAGCAAAAATACACTCCCCCGTGGGCGGTGACTATGCGTTTGCACGGCTGCTAAACGTAGCTAGCGAGCGACCAACTCGGAATGAGGGCCCTAATGTGCTCTACCATATGGAGTATGGAAGAAAATGTGACCTTTACAAGGTACCAGAAGGGGATGTAGTTATGTCACAATTTCTCCCCCTACATCCTGCCCCTTAGAATACCAACAGTTGGTATGCCGACTAGAAGGGACCATTCTAACTCATAGGTGTCCACGGCACCCATAGAGCGGGAATAGAACCTGTGACGAGCGCGTGGTGAGCGCAATGTGGTGAGCACAGCGTGGCGAGAGCAGAAAGCCCGCAAGTTGCTTGATGTGCTCACCCCCACCGGCCATCTCGATGCCATATACCCAACCCACCAGAAGACTCATACAGTAGCACTACTAGTGCTGAGTAGTGGCTCCCTAGATTGTCATTATGTTTATATATGGTATGTTGATTTTCCTGTTATACTGAAGAGAGTTACTCACAGCCTATACTTCCACAAGCCAGTGGTTGTAGCATCAGCCTACCTTGCAAGTTTTCCATCGCTGGTATTTTGAGGCAAGACTTCCACAAATATTGACAATTCAACAAAACTGTGTCAGTGTGATGACCCAAACCCATGTTCTCCACATTCAAATGTGTTACTGTACATATGATTCACAGCTTGATGAACATAGAACATGACCATAATGAATGATGTACATGTTTTATGAACATGCAACAGGTTTGAGCAGTGACTAAGCCTTTAAAACTTGCAAAAGTTTGAGAATTTCCTATCAAAAAATTCACAAACCATTTTTAAGCAGAGCCCAATGTGAGTTTGTCAGTCTTCTCACCCACTAATGACTCCAACTTTGGAACAATTGCTGGTTATGTGGATGTCATTTTAGCATTACTACAAACATTGGTCTGGTGTGACATAATATCTGTGTTCTCCACATATTAAATCTAAACATGGATACAGTATATATGAGGTGATAAGAGAATAATGAAAGGCCTGTGTGCACCTCCAGGTGGGCCACCTCCTCTGCATGGTGCAGCACATGAGACTGCAGCACTCAACGCTGGATTCTTGAAGGTAAGTAATAAAATATGGGTGCAGTGTGTGCCATGTGGGCCCCCTGGACCTAGGGGCCAATGTGCAATGCACCCATTATAGAAAAGCCAATGAATTGAGCACGTTTCTGTACATAATGAATTACAGTTGTAGGAAAATGTCAGCTTGGTGTAGTCCATGCAATGGGGTCACTACAGGAGTGCGGGCTTCCCCCTGGGTGTCCCCCGCCGAGGGGTAACACCAAAGTGCAGACTGCTGCTCAGTGACAGGAGCCAAGTGCTTCACTGTAACATTACATGCAGCAATCGACTTCTATCACAGTGTAGGAGCCTGCACTGCATACTGAGTGGTCCACGGGTGCAGCCTGCATCTGCAGGACCCCCAGAATGATTAAAACGGGTTCAGGCCATGAGACCACATCCCCTACCCATGGGGACACCACGGGATCCAGGGACACCTGACAAATAAAGTTTGACTTAAAAAAAATTGCATCAAGAAAGGACCCACACTTTGACATTAAACTAACAACATTGATTCTTCATCAACTGGTACCTGCTCCAATATCAGTTTAAAAAATATATTTTATGGGTTGAATTCATTTTTGGAAAGTAGCTAAGGGCAGAATTATAAAAATGCACTTTTTGAAAATGTTTGCCTATTTCTTTCCTATAAAATGTCCATAGTTTCTTTGGGGGTTGGGGGGGATGTATCAAACCCTGTAAAGATCACCGGTGGAAGAGTTGCACATACTGTAGCAACCAACTAGGTTCTACCTATCTTTTTGAAGAATGTACTTGATGAATGCTAGCTACTGTACATGGTAGCTGATTGGTTGATAAGTGACACTTTTCCACTTCTCTTTAGAAGCTTTGATACACATACCCAGTGGTACCAAAACAAATCCAAAAATGTTATGACATTTTTTATATTATAATATTTACTTCTGTAGAGTTAACAAAAAAAAATACTGTTATTTCTGGCAAAACTGTGCTGGAAAAATGATTTAGCCACATAGAAAACAAGTTAAACCACTAGCAGTGAAAGTGTTAGCCTACAGTACACAATGATACACTATAAAGTATTGCACTAAGTTTAATGGCATCACATATTGTGAGAATTGCAAGCACTATAGCTTTTTCTTGCCATTAATAAATCAGACTTAAAAAGAATGAAAATGCAAAATTGTACACTTTAATTCATCTAATAAAGTTACCCATGTTTGTATAGTACATACTAACGCAAACCGGTGAATTTCACTGACATCATGGATTATTTCCCATATAATCAAAATAGTTAAACAGTTCTGACCTTGACAATCGCTGAACGGAAACTTTCTTTTCTACATGTCTGTTCTTCTACTTTTTCCATGATTAATTTATGTGAAGCAGTAAATACTTGTAGCACAAATTCAATCTGTTTTATTAGACTTTCATTGGTTCTTTATTGCCTAAAGAAAGTGTCGACTAATGTATTAATATTGGATTAGGACCTGGAAACAATCAAGCGTACCTCCCAGTTATTATAGGCTAAGAAATAAATAGCAAGTCGCTTTTAAGGACAGCATAAATCTTTCCGGAAAATATTTTGATAAGAGGTGTAAGGTTTCTGTGTGCGTCCGTATCCATAGATCCAACACAAAATAAATATTCCCTTTAATGGATGAACAAGCAGCCTGAACTGTTATGTAAATGTGACCTTCAGGAAAGTTGAAGCGGGAAGAGAGGACATGTGCTTTCCAAAAGTATTATACTGCTTTTCTCTAGACAAAGAAGTGGCTTCATTTTTCAGCTCTCATGTTTAATCAGCAAAATAATCTTTTTATACTCTTTGTGACATAAAAGCCAGATTGTAAAATGTCATTTCTTAGTGTAATTTGAAATCTTGTGCAGAAACAAAGTAACTTAAGAATCCCTGAGGCTTAACTGGCATCTTTACCATTTCAAAGCGCCCATTGAGTGTCTTAGCTTGGCATGTAACGTAAGACAAAGAACAGTAATCAATGAAAGTGAACATTTGTATTAAGTATGTGGTGAAGTCAAACAGTATTTTAATGTGTAGGTGCTTCAGACTTGTGTAATGAAAAATGCTGGGAAAACAACTCTAAATTGATAATTATTTTTCATTATAATTTGTTTTATAAATCGTCTGTTGACAATTAGTAAGTTATGGGTCATTATGGGTTACCTTACCAGGAAGTGATGCTGCAGTGTTGGAAGATTGGCGCGGATAGGACTTTTCTGATTGGTTGGTGATCACAAGACAAAGTAGTTATTGGCAGGCTCTTATTTATTAATAAATAAGCCATCTGTGAGATTAAAAAGCTACTGAATTTCCTGGCAGCTAGGCTGTGCAAATGCTAAATACATAAAAATATAAAATCAACATATATTGCCACTGATTATCTACCAAATACTACTGTACTTAGGTTAATGGTTTCATACCCATATAAAAATCCTCAATGTTGTCCATATATCGGTTCAGTGTTCTTTTCTCTGACGTCCTAGTGGATGCTGGGTACTCCGTAAGGACCATGGGGTATAGACGGGCTCCGCAGGAGACTGGGCACTCTTAAAAGAAAGATTAGGTACTATATCTGGTGTGCACTGGCTCCTCCCTCTATGCCCCTCCTCCAGACCTCAGTTAGTATCTGTGCCCGGCCAGAGCTGGGTGCACCCTAGGGGCTCTCCTGAGCTTCCTAGAAAAGAAAGTATTTGTTAGGTTTTTTATTTTCAGTGAGATCTGCTGGCAACAGACTCACTGCTACGTGGGACTGAGGGGAAAGAAGCGAACCTACCTGCTTGCAGCTAGCTTGGGCTTCTAAGGCTACTGGACACGATTAGCTCCAGAGGGATCGAACACAGGCCCAGTCCTCGGTCGTCCGGTCCCGGAGCCGCGCCGCCGTCCCCCTTGCAGAGCCAGAAGAACGAAGAGAAGTTGAAAATCGGCGGCTGAAGACTCCGGTCTTCATTAAGGTAGCGCACAGCACTGCAGCTGTGCGCCATTGCTCCCTTAGCACACCACACACTCCGGTCACTGATGGGTGCAGGGTGCTGGGGGGGGCGCCCTGGGCAGCAATTAGATTACCTTACTTGGCGAAAAGCACATAATACAGTCTGATAAACTGTATATGTGCATTAACCCCCGCCATTAAAGTACATAAAAGGACAGAAGCCCGCCGCTGAGGGGGCCGGGCCTTCTTCCTCAGCACACCGGCGCCATTTTCTCTTCACAGCTCAGCTGGAAGGAAGCTCCCCAGGCTCTCCCCTGCAGTATCCTGGTACACAAAGGGTAAAAAAGAGATGGGGGGCACATAAATTTAGGCGCAAAACTGTGTATATAAGCTGCTATAGGGGAAAAATCACTCAGTATAGTGTACATCCCTGTATTATATAGCGCTGTGGTGTGTGCTGGCATACTCTCTCTCTGTCTCTCCAAAGGGCCTTGTGGGGGAACTGTCTTCAAATAGAGCATCCCCTGTGTGTGTGGTGTGTCGGTACGCGTGTGTCGACATGTCTGAGGTAAAAGGCTCCTCTAAGGAGGTGATAGAGCGGATATGTGTGTGGGAGGGTGTCTCCGTCGACAACGCCGACACCTGTTTGGATATGTGTAAGTGCTGAGGTAAAATTATTGCACAAAAGGTTAGGGAACAGAAAGGAAATCTACCCTGGTCTGTCCCTATGTCACAGAGTCCTTCAGAGTCTCTCTATGTTCACTATCCAAAATAACAAAGTATCGACACGGAGTTTAACTCCACTGTCGACTACGATAATGCAAAGTTACAGCCAAGAGGGCTAAAAGATATTCAATATATGATTATTGGAATAAAAGATGATTTGCATATCACTGATGACTCATCTGTCCCTGACACAAGAGTACACATGTTAAGGGGAAGAATGCTGAGGTAAATTTCCCTCCTCTCATGAGGAAAAAGAGCGGGAATCTCCAGACAAGAGACGGCAGCTTCCCACAAGAGAATTCTCAGGCTGTATCCTTTCCCCACTAGGGCCAGGATGTGTTGAGAATCTTCCCCTTGGGTGTCCTGTTTGCACTAGCTATTCTCAGGGATCCTGCAGATAGTGTGCACATTCTAGTATACTACCCAGACCGGCGATTGTGTCGGCATGGGTTTATAGCGCTGTGGCAGCGTGGACAGGTACCTTATCAGCAGAGATTGAGACCCTAGTATGCATATAAATATTTTAAGATGCTGTCTTAAGTGATAGATATATAATTATAAAGCATGCCCAAAGGGACATGAGTATACTGGGTCCTAGAGACAAAAGCTATGTCGATTTCTGCTTGACGTGTCCTGTAGAATATACATTGGACAGATAATGCCGACTTAAGAGGCATATGGAAGGCTGAGGATTGTGTGGAGAAAGGTTCTCGGGCCTGGTCTCCACAGCTATAGCTGGTAATTCTGATATTTTGCCTTATATTCCTGCACAGCCTAGGAAAGCGCGACATTATTAAATGCAGCTTTTCGAATAAAGAAACAAGAAAGTCTGAGGTGCGTCCTTTCTTGTCAGAGCCGGGGGCAGAGGAAAGAAGCTGTACAACACAGCTAGTCCCCAGGAACAGAAGTCCTCCCTGGCCTCTACAAAAATCCACCGCAGGTCGCTGGGGCTCCACAGGCGGAGCTAGGCCCGGTGGGGACACGCCTTCGTAAGTTCAGCCACAAGTGGGTTCACTCCCTGTTAGATCCCTGGGCAATAGAAATTGTATCGCAGGGATACAGGCTGGACTGTGAGAAGATGCCCCCTCACCGAGGACCCGGCGGGCTTCCCCCCAAGAGAGGGAGCCAGTGTTAACTGCAATTCGTAAATTGTATCTTCAACAGGTGGTGGTCAAGGGTCCCCTCCTTCAACAAGAGGGTGTTATTATTCGACCATGTTATAATCCCGAAACCAGACAGTTCGGTTAGACCCATATTGTATTAAAATCCCTGAACATATACCTGAAAAGGTTCAGGTTCAAGATGGAATCGCTAAGAGCGGTCATTGCAAGCCTGAAATGAATCGGGACATAAGGGATGCATACCTTCGTGTCCCCATTTATCCACCTCATCAGGCGTACCTCAGAATTGCGGTACGGGATTGTCATTACCAATTTCACCAAGGTAATGGCAGATATGATGGTGCTCCTGCGGAAGCAAGGTGTCACTATTATCACATACTTGGATGATCTCCTCATAAAAGCGAGATCAAGAGAGCAGTTGCTGGACAGCGTATCACCTTCTCTGGAAGTGAAACGGCAACACGACTGGATTCTATATATTCCGAAGTCGCAGTTGGTTCCTACAGCTCATCTGCTTCGCCTAGGCATGATCCTAGACACAGACCAGAAGAGGGTTTATCTCCCGATAGAGAGAGCTCAGGAGCTCATGACACTGGTCAGGAATCCATTGAAAACCAAAACAGGTGTCAGTGCATCACTGCACTCGAGTCCTGGGAAGGATGATGGCATCATACGAGGCCATCCCCTTCGGCTGATTCCATGCAAGGGCAATGGAACTTACTGGACAAGTGGTCCGGATCACATCTTCAGATGCATCGGTTAATCACCCTATCCCCCAGGGCCAGGGTGTCTCTCCTGTGGTGGCTGCGGAGTGCTCACCTCCTCGAGGGCCGCAGATTCGGCATTCAGGACTGAGTCCTGGTGACCACGGATGCAAGCCTCCGAGGGTGGGGGGCAGTTACACAGGGAAGAAAATTCCAAGGTTTGTGGTCAAGCCAACAGACTTGCCTTCACATCAATATCCTGGAACTAAGGGCCATATACAACGCCCTAAGTCAAGCGGAGTTCCTGCTTCGCGACCAACCGGTTCTGATCCAGTCAGACCGCAGGGGCTCATGTAAACCGCCAGGGCGGCACAAGGAGCAGGGTGGCGAGGGTAGAAGCCACCAGAAGTCTTCGCTGGGCGGAGAATCAAGTAAGCGCACTGTCAGCAGTGTTCATTCCGGGAGTGGACACGACCTCCACCCGGGAAAATGGTGACTTCATCAGGAAGTCTTCACGCAGTTTTGCAAATTGATGGAAACTGCCTCAGGTGGACTACATGGCGTCCCACCTCAATAAAAAGATAAAAAAGGTTTTACGCTGGGTCAAGGGACTCTCAGGCGATAGCTGTGGTCGCACTAGTAACACTGTGGGTGTTCCAGTCGGTCTATATATTCCCTCCTCTTCCTCTTAGATCCAAGGGCTGAGAATTGTAATAAACGGAGGAGTGTGAACAATATTCTTTGCTCCGGATTGGCCAAGAAGGACTCGGTACCCGGAACTGCAAGAAATGCTTTCAGAGGACCCATGGCCTCTGCCTCTCAGTCAGGACATGTTGCAACAGGGACCCTGTCTGATCCAAGACTTACCGCGGCTGCGTTGGACGGCATGGCGGTTGAACGCCGGATCCTAGCGGAAAAGGGCATTCCGGGATGCAGTTATTCCTACGCTGATAAAGGCTAGGAAAGACGTGACAGCAAGACTTTTTCACTGTATATGGCGAAAATAGGTTGCTTGGTGTGTGGCCGGGAAGGCCCTACAGAGGAATTCCAGGGGGGTCGATTCCTGCACTTCCTACAGTCAGGAGTGACTATGGGCCTAAAATTAGGATCCATAAAGGCCAAGATTTCGGCCCTATCCCTTTTTCTCTCAAAAAGAACTGGCTTCACTGACTGAAGTTCGGACGTTGTTACAGGGGTGCTGCATATTCAGCCCCTTTTGTGCCTCCAGTGGCACCTTGGGATCTTAACGTGTGCTGGATTCCTAAAATCCCACTGGTTTGAGCCACTTAAGACCGTGGAGCTAAAATATCTCACGTGGAAAGTGGTCATGCTTTTGTCCTTAGCTTGGACTAGGCGTGTGTCAGAATTGGCGGCTTTGTCATGTAAAAGCCCATATCTGATCTTCCATATGGAAAGGGCAGAATGGAGGACTCGTCCCCAAATTCTCCCTAAGGTGGTATCATCGTTTCATTTGAACCAACCTATTGTGGTGCCTGCGGCTACTAGGGACTTGGAGGATTCCAAGTTGCTGGACGTAGTCCTGGCCCTGAAACTTTATGTTTCCAGGACGGCTAGAGTCAGAAAAACTGACTCGCTATTTATCCTGCATGCACCCAACAAGCTGGGTGCTCCTGCTTCAAAGCAGACTATTGCTCGCTGGATCTGTAGCACGATTCAGCTTGCACATTCTGCGGCTGGACTGCCGCATCCTAAATTAGTAAAAGCCCATTCCACGAGGAAGGTGGGCTCTTCTTGGGCGGCTGCCCGAGGGGTCTCGGCTTTACAACTTTGCCGAGCTGCTACTTGGTCGGGTTCAAACACTTTTGCAAAATTCTACAAGTTTGATACCCTGGCTGAGGAGGACCTTGAGTTTGCTCATTCGGTGCTGCAGAGTCATCCGCACTCTCCCGCCCGTTTGGGAGCTTTGGTATAATCCCCATGGTCCTTACGGAGTACCCAGCATCCACTAGGACGTCAGAGAAAATAAGAATTTACTCACCGGTAATTCTATTTCTCGTAGTCCGTAGTGGATGCTGGGAGCCCGTCCCAAGTGCGGACTCTCTGCAATACATGTATATAGTTACTGCTTAACTAAAGGGTTATTGTATGAGCCATCTGTTGAGAGAGGCTCAGTTATTGTTCATACTGTTAACTGGGTATAGTTATCACGAGTTGTACGGTGTGATTGGTGTGGCTGGTATGAGTCTTACCCTGGATTCCAAATCCTTTCCTAGTAATGTCAGCTCTTCCGGGCACAGTTTCCCTAACTGAGGTCTGGAGGAGGGGCATAGTGGGAGGAGCCAGTGCACACCAGATATAGTACCTAATCTTTCTTTTAAGAGTGCCCAGTCTCCTGCGGAGCCCGTCTATACCCATGGTCCTTACGGAGTACCCAGCATCCACTACGGACTACGAGAAATAGAATTACCGGTGAGTAAATTCTTATTTTTTCTATTCAATGAAGGTAACATCTATCAAGGCATTGAAATGGCTGCAAGATGTCAGAACATTGTTGAGGTTACAGGCAAAATGTTGTGTTTTTTTATGGAGTATGGAATCCATCCAAAAAGGAAAATTAAGTATTTGACCCCATGCATTTTAAGGTCAATAGGGGGCTCAGTAAAGAGCTGGACATTCAGAGTCAGGGATAAATGCAAGCTGTGTGTTTTTTTGGCTACAGTTTGCTCCTTTTTGCTCATGCGTGTCTTTCGGTGATGTGTATCTTTTGTGTACATTGCACAATTGGGGGATTCCGGGAGGGGGCAGCCCTGTCGGTACATAGGGGGCAGGGGCGGTGGATGCTGGGCTTGTTTGAGGTATGGTTAGCAGAATAGTGGGCATGCTAGGGGTGTGGCCTTGGGAATGTGTCATTGTGGCTCCACCCCCTGCTCTACAGTCCAGAGGAAACAGGCACTGTAGAGCAGGGGGTGGGGCTACGATGACGCAATTCAGTGCAAATCACATCAATGCACCCTCCCGCACCACCCACTTTCACTAAAAGATGAAGAGGGATGCGGGCCAGATCCGGGACACTTACCTGCCTCTCCATGGGGCCAGGGGGTTCACCCAATTTTTTTTTTTTTAAAAACAAAGTATGCTTGCTAATCAGTTTCAGGAGGGGAGGGTGGGCCATATGTTTATTATTGTTGTCTGTAAAAACCATCAATTTTACATTTGCGACTTGTTCAATTATCATCTAACATGCTCAAGTCAACATGTGTACTTTTATCGGCACTCTCCGACAATATACTATAATGCCTATGCATTGTGTACAGCCTCCTTTGTACTTATACTGTAGTTATTCCACATCTCCCATCATATTCCTGTGCACCTGCTGCTGTCACTTGTAAGGGGAAGGAGGCACCTTTGCAACCTATGCAGAGATGGCCACAATTCATGTCTGTGGTCAACTCAGAATGGATAGTGAAATGCGTATTGTTCTCCAGATACATTTTATGTTTATGTTTGCATACAACTCTAAATGAAATCCACTGTGTGTCCTGAAAGATGCAAGAGGTCTGAGACAGAAGACCAGCTGGAGACATAGTGGTCTATCCCAGGAGACCAGTTTTGCCATACAGTTGTTGACAATTTACAGTATGTTCACAAATTCCGGTGGAGTTCTGTGTTATGCAGCGAGTGTTTCCTGTGAGTCTAAAGCCATTAAAGTATAGAGCGTTAAATGCATCTGCAAAAAGACGTGTTTACAGAATATCAAAATGTGGCTACATACTCATTATTATTAGAGATGTGCGGGTTCGGTTTTACTCGGGTTTTTCTGTTTTTTCTTATTGGCTATCCAAAATGCGTGACTTCCGTGAGCCAATAAGATGCCGTTTCGAGACCCGATTAAAACAGAACCCGCTCTTCTCTAATTATTATTATCAACTTGATTACTGGTGTTTTAATGTAGAACCAAATAAAAACCAAAATAAATAAATTAATAAGGCATCTCCCAATCCTAGAAAGGGAATTTGAATGCTCTACATGTGGAGCCCTATAACTTCAAAAGATAGAACAACCTGTAGATCAACATAATATTCACAGCAGAAATAATGTGGACACTCTTGAAGGCACAGACTGTGAGATTGATAGTAGACAGTGCTCAGTACCCTCATCAACCATAAACCAGGGTGGAAACTCTTCTCCTACAATGGAGAGTTTTATACAAGTTTACCAAAATGTAACAATTTTAGAGCACTCCCTCCACAAATAAAGGATAATAGTAATTCCCAGAATAATTCACCACTACCAGTTATTATCTAGTATTCCCAGTACATTTACTTGGGTTCACTACGGCTGGCCGGCGGTCGGGCTCCCGGCGACCAGCATCCCGGCGCCGGGAGCCCGACCGCCGGCTTACCGACAGCTTGGCGAGCGCAAATGAGCCCCTTGCGGGCTCGCTGCGCTCGCCACGCTACGGGCACGGTGGCGCGCTACGCGCGCCACACTATTTTATTCTCCCTCTATGGGGGTCGTGGACCCCCACGAGGGAAAATAATTGTCGGTATGCCGGCTGTCGGGCTCCCGGCGCCGGTATACTGAGCGCCAGGAGCCCGACCGCCGGCAAACAGAAGACCACCATAATAGTAATTCCCAGAATAATTCACCACTACCAGTTATTATCTAGTATTCCCAGTACATTTACTTGGGTTCACTACGGCTGGCCGGCGGTCGGGCTCCCGGCGACCAGCATCCCGGCGCCGGGAGCCCGACCGCCGGCTTACCGACAGCTTGGCGAGCGCAAATGAGCCCCTTGCGGGCTCGCTGCGCTCGCCACGCTACGGGCACGGTGGCGCGCTACGCGCGCCACACTATTTTATTCTCCCTCTATGGGGGTCGTGGACCCCCACGAGGGAAAATAATTGTCGGTATGCCGGCTGTCGGGCTCCCGGCGCCGGTATACTGAGCGCCGGGAGCCCGACCGCCGGCAAACAGAAGACCACCCCATTTACTTTACTACTGTTCTCCAATGAGTACCAGGAGGAATACATTAACCTGACTGTGCCTGACATACAGTATTTTTCATCTAACCCACTTTTGGATGACACAGGACTGTCCTCCATGCTATTTACAAATAATCTCAATTTAACTAAAATAAAATAGGTCGCTTTATTTCAAATGGGAACCAGATGTATTAATACAATTTTATTTCTGAATATGATCTTTGTAAAATGTAAAAAAAAATTGGATTTGAGTGGTGAATACAAGATCACACAAAACCAATTTCTTTGACTTGGCTGAGAAAAGATCAAAATATATTTCAAATATTTTCACAGATACTACATCTGAAATGATAAATAAAAGGTATTTCCTGACTACTGGAAAGGTTCTGAGAGATCTTTAACAAGGGTGATAAGAAAAGGGAGATCTTTGAATTGTAGAAAATATCACAAGAGTCTTTCTGTTATTTTATTCACTTGATCTAGCAATAAAGATTTGATGCAAGGCTTGGATTCTAGCATTGGCTGCAATGCTCTAGTTGAAATAATTTACAGAAAATTCTATACAACATTCAAGTTAATCCAATGTTAAAAAATGCATACATACATATATATATATATATATATATATATATATATATTGGGCAAATTGTATGGCACTCCCCCTTGGGCTATCTGAGCCAAGCTCCTGCTCCGGTGCCTTCCCTCCCAGACTAGGCAGTCTGGGTATGTATAATTTGCAAAAAACGAGGGGGCACTCCGGAGACTGTGGTAAACAGGTGAACTCTGTCAAGTGGAACTTTATCAACGTTTCGGGGTGCAAGCCCCCGTCTTCAGGACACACAGTGAACAACACCAGTGCAAAACATGCATTTAAATACACTTACTGTCAGGCCCGGGTGTTTTTGTGAATCCGTTAACCCGGAACCAACCACAGGTGTAGGTGCTGGGGTATGAAGAAAGCAGGGAGGACGAAGAAAGTTCCGCTTCATATATTTATTAAATAACAATTCAGTAAGGAGTTAAATGACTAGTTGTTAATCATCATTATACTGAAATATTGCAAGAATGGCAGAAATAATATGCAAGAGAAAACTCAAAAATAAATAAAAGAAATGTTCATGGAAACATATGCAAAAACAAGCTGAAGAATAAATGTTGAATTGTCCAAATATAAACAAGCTTTGATGCTGAACTGCAGATTGTGTTTAACTGGTTAATGCAGACATGGTGAATTAACTGTAAGAATTTGCAATGGAGTTTTGAGGGTTAACTGAGAAACTGTGATGAATTATCCTTGTAATGACAACATAGCAAATAAAAGTACTGAATTGGGTTACTTGCGGGTTCCGGAGATCACTGTGAAACTGTAGTAGAAGACAAGGTGATGAATGGGTTAAATGCAGAGTTGAACAAACGAACAGCTGAGAGAAACAGAATCCTCCAGACTTTGAATGATAGGCAGACTGACAAGGTAACCTCATGCAGGACACTGGGAATCCAACTATTTCCAATAGGAGTGCAATTAACTGACAGCACAGCGGAGAGCCGGTGGATCTTTCAGCAGTGAAGGCTGCAGACGGACCTCTGGGAACGGAGGCGATATCTGGACCACGGGAATCACACAGGAATGCACGGAGAGAGCTCAGAGCTAGAGCACAGCTTTGATACAACAAAGCACTGGCCCAGAGTAACATAATCCCAGCCTACTTAAAGGCAGCACAAGCACGGGATTGGTTTACACCTGCCCACAGGTGTTTTCACAAGTGCTCAGTATTAGCTATTTGGTCTCCAACACACCGCAGTGCCTTAGGCCATTTGGTCCCCGCACTCACAGTTCCCAGACTCTGCATTACCTGTGCCATTGATCACGCCGTGTCCCCACACGGGCGCACAGCACCGCGAGCAACCGCACTGGCAACGGATGAACCCCAGAACCCGCAAAGGTGAGAGACCGGTTCATGACAGTACCCCCTCTTCTACGGGTGGTCTCCGAACACCTTTGAACCTTGTCAGGATTTTTGGAGAAGTATTTCTGTACCAGTCTTGGAGCATGAACATCTTCAGAGAAAACCCAGGATCTCTCCTCCGGACCGTAACCCTTCCAGTCGACCAGAAACTGTAAACGTCCATATCGGGAACGTGAGTCCACAATCTCTTTAACTTCAAATTCCTCATTCTGCAAAGAGTGAACTTTAGGAGGTTTGGACTGGGTAGTACGGAACTTATTGAGAATCAAAGGCTTCAGTAAAGATGTATGAAAGGCGTTAGGAATTCTCAAAGACGGTGGCAACTTGACTTTGTATGACACAGGGTTGAGTACCTTTACAATGGGAAATGGACCAATAAACCTGGGAGCAAATTTCTTAGAAGGAACTTTGAACTTGAGATTGCGCGTAGAAATCCAAACTTGGTCTCCCACTTTGTAATTCGGTACAGCTTTACGTTTTCTATCTGCAAAAGATTTATAACGAGCGGAAGTTTTGACCAAGGACTTACGTACACAACTCCAGATGCTAGATAGACGTTGAAGCTCTTGATCTGCCGCTGGAACCTCTAGGGCTGGCAATGGATGAAACTCTGGCACACGAGGATGAAAGCCGAAGTTAATATAAAAGGGCGTAGATTCTGAAGATGAATGGAAGAGATTATTATGAGCAAATTCTGCCAATGGAAGGTAGTCAACCCAGTCATCCTGTGAGGACGATATATATAGCCGGAGAAATGTTTCAAGGTCTTGGTTGACTCTCTCAGTTTGTCCATCTGTCTGAGGATGATATGCAGAAGAAAAGTTCAACTTGACATTTAAAGATGAACAAAGCGACCTCCAAAACTTGGCCACAAACTGTGTTCCCCGATCAGAGATGATCTCTCGAGGAAGGCCATGCAACTTGAAGATTTCAGAGATGAACAATCTGGCTAATAAAGGGGCTGATGGTAACCCAGTTAATGGAAGGAAATGTGCCATTTTCGAAAAATCGATCCACTATCACCCAAATGGTATTTCGCCCTTTTGATGGAGGTAGATCGGTCACGAAATCCATTGAGATATGAGTCCATGGTTGTTTGGGTATGGATAATGGATGTAATAAACCTGGTGGAGAACTTCTTGGACTCTTATGTTGGGCACATTTAGGACATGCTGCAATAAACTCTTGGACATCGGCTTTGAGACGTGGCCACCAATAAGACTGTTGAATAAACTTGAGAGTCTTTAGAATGCCAGGATGACCCATGAAGGCAGAGGAGTGAGCCCAGGTAAGCAGCCGTTTTCGAAGACTTGTGGCGACAAAGGTCTTGCCAGGCGGAGGAACTGGAGAGGTTCGAGTCATTAAAAAGGACGTAGGATTCACAATGGCTTGATTCATGGTAGCATCATTTAATTCAGAAGAAGCAAAGGACCGGGAAAGGGCATCTGCCTTTCTGTTCTGAGACCCTGGACGATAGGTGAGCTTGAAATCAAATCGTGTGAAGAAAAGCGCCCATCGAGCTTGTCGTGGATTCAAACACTGAGCTGACTGCAGGTACAGAAGATTCTTATGATCAGTATAAACTGTAATGCGATGTTGTGCTCCTTCTAGAAGGTATCTCCACTCCTCAAATGCCAACTTGATGGCAAGTAATTCTTGCTCACCGATTGCATAATTACGTTCGGCCGGGAGGAACTTACGGGAGAAATATCCGCAGGGATGGACCTTTTTATCTTCAAAGACTTGTGATAACACAGCTCCTACTGCTTCTGTAGATGCATCCACCTCTAGTAGAAAGGGACGATTCAAATCAGGCTGTCGAAGAATGGGTGCTGACCCAAAGGCTTGCTTTAAATCAGAGAAGGCTTTGATTGCTTCAGAAGACCAGTTCGTAGGATTTGCTCCCTTGCGAGTTAGGGCTGTGATGGGAGCAGCTAACGTAGAATAATTCTTAATGAATCTCCTATAGAAATTAGCAAAGCCGAGAAATCGCTGAATCCCCTTGAGAGTTGTAGGAGTGGACCAATCTCGGATAGCTTGTACCTTACCGGGATCCATACATAGCTCTGATCCAGAAATTATGTAACCAAGGAACGGTATGGAAGATACTTCAAAAGTGCACTTCTCTAACTTACAATAAAGTTGATTTTTCCTCAGACGTGTCAGTACCTCTTTAACTTGGTGACGGTGAGACTTTATATCCCTAGAGAATATTAGGATATCATCCAGGTACACTACTAGACACTTGTAGAGAAGATCACGAAAAAGTTCATTCACATAGCTTTGAAAAACTGCAGGTGCATTACAAAGACCAAAAGGCATTACAAGGTATTCGTAATGCCCATCCCGGGTATTAAAAGCAGTCTTCCACTCGTCCCCTGCCCGGATGCGGATTAAATTGTAGGCCCCTCGGAGATCCAGTTTTGTAAACACAGTAGCTCCTTTTACCCGGTCAAATAATTCTGGAATTAAGGGTAATGGATACTTGTTTTTCACAGTGATCTCATTGAGTCCACGGTAATCTATGCATGGTCGTAACCCACCGTCCTTCTTCTTAACGAAAAAGAATCCGGCTCCTGCAGGTGAAGAAGATGGTCTGATAAATCCTTTGGTTAGATTTTCCTGTATATAATCAGACATAGCTTGCGTCTCTGGGATGGATAGCGGATAAATTCGTCCCCTAGGAGGTGTTTTACCCGGAACCAGGACAATTGGGCAGTCCCATTCACGATGAGGAGGTAGAGAGTCTGCTGCTTGTTTACTGAAAACATCCGCAAAGGATTGATACACCGGAGGTAGGTCGGGAAGGCTAATTGACCGGAGAGGTACAATTGAGGCTAAACAGTCCTTGGTACAAGATTTACCCCATGAAAGGACTTCCATGGTTTGCCAATTAAGTTGAGGATTATGTTTCTGCAGCCAAGGTAAACCAAGTATCACATCTTGAGAGGCTTTGGGAATCACGTAGAAGGAGAGGTATTCGGAATGGAGCACACCAACTTTCATCTTGAGACATACGGTTCGATGAGTAATTATACCATCTGGAATTCGACTTCCATCCACTGCTGTAACGGCAACTGCTGCTTCCAGAGGCATGGTTTGAACTTTAGACCGTATGACAAAGGCTGAGGAGATGAAGTTCTCGGCTGCCCCGGAATCTAGGAGAGCTGAAACTTTCACTGTAGAACTTGGAACTTCTAATTGAATAGACAAGGTCGGCTCTTTCCCAGAACGTGATTCTAGAGTAACTCCTAGCTTAACCTCTCTTGAATAAGCTAGGAGCGAGAGTTTCCCGGTCGGAGTTTGCAGAATTTAACTAAGTGTTCGGAGGACCCACAGTACATGCAGAGGTTACCCTGTCGACGACGAAGTCGTTCCTCTTCTGTGAGGCGAGAGCGCCCAATCTGCATAGGTTCTTCTGTCGTTACCGGAGACTGTGAAGAAGAGTCTTGTCGAGGCCTAGGATGATAACGTGGACTGGATCGCTCTGCCCTGGATTTCTCTAAACATCGCTCCCTGTAGCGTAGGTCAAGTTTGTTACAGAGAGAAATCAATTCATCCAGTTTAGTTGGCACGTCCCAGATAGTTAAATCATCCTTGATTCTCTCTGAAAGTCCATTCCAAAACGCGGCGATCAGGGCCTCCTCATTCCAGTTTAACTCTGAAGACAACGTGCGAAACTGAATAATATATTGACTGACAGGACGTAAACCTTGACGTAGACGGAGAATCTCCAAGGATGCTGAGGTGGTCCTGCCTGGTTCGTCAAAGATTCTCCGGAAGGAAGATACAAACTCTTTGTAGTTAGAGAGGATAGGATCACCTCTCTCCCATAATGGTGATGCCCACTCCAGAGCCTGACCAGAGAGGAGGGCAATAATATATGCGACCTTAGAACGAGCTGATGGGAAACTGGCGGACATCAGTTCGAACTGGATCTCGCATTGATTCAGGAATCCTCTGCAAAGTTTTGGAGTCCCGTCAAACTTACTTGGAGAGGGTAACTGCAAGCGGGACGTAGGCAGCATCACAGGAGAAGCTGTAGTGGTAACTGGGACAACCGGAGTTGGAATCTGAACTTGAGACGTTTTAATAGCTGTATGAAGAGTCTCTAAACGGTCTGCCATAGTTTGCATAAACTGCACTATTTGTGTCTGTATAGACTCCTGGTTTTCCAGACGGGAAAGGATATCTGACGTAGCACCGCCTCCTGCGAATTGGTCACTTGACGGATCCATGTGGCCAGTGCTTACTGTCAGGCCCGGGTGTTTTTGTGACTCCGTTAACCCGGAACCAACCACAGGTGTAGGTGCTGGGGTATGAAGAAAGCAGGGAGGACGAAGAAAGTTCCGCTTCATATATTTATTAAATAACAATTCAGTAAGGAGTTAAATGACTAGTTGTTAATCATCATTATACTGAAATATTGCAAGAATGGCAGAAATAATATGCAAGAGAAAACTCAAAAATAAATAAAAGAAATGTTCATGGAAACATATGCAAAAACAAGCTGAAGAATAAATGTTGAATTGTCCAAATATAAACAAGCTTTGATGCTGAACTGCAGATTGTGTTTAACTGGTTAATGCAGACATGGTGAATTAACTGTAAGAATTTGCAATGGAGTTTTGAGGGTTAACTGAGAAACTGTGATGAATTATCCTTGTAATGACAACATAGCAAATAAAAGTACTGAATTGGGTTGCTTGCGAGATCACTGTGAAACTGTAGTAGAAGACAAGGTGATGAATGGGTTAAATGCAGAGTTGAACAAACGAACAGCTGAGAGAAACAGAATCCTCCAGACTTTGAATGATAGGCAGACTGACAAGGTAACTTCATGCAGGACACTGGGTATCCAACTATTTCCAATAGGAGTGCAATTAACTGACAGCACAGCGGAGAGCCGGTGGATCTTTCAGCAGTGAAGGCTGCAGACGGACCTCTGGGAACGGAGGCGATATCTGGACCACGGGAATCACACAGGAATGCACGGAGAGAGCTCAGAGCTAGAGCACAGCTTTGATACAACAAAGCACTGGCCCAGAGTAACATAATCCCAGCCTACTTAAAGGCAGCACAAGCACGGGATTGGCTTACACCTGCCCACAGGTGTTTTCACAAGTGCTCAGTATTAGCTATTTGGTCTCCAACATGGCCACCTCCTATACAGCAGACACACCGCAGTGCCTTAGGCCATTTGGTCCCCGCACTCACAGTTCCCAGACTCTGCATTACCTGTGCCATTGATCACGCCGTGTCCCCACACGGGCGCACAGCACCGCGAGCAACCGCACTGGCAACGGATGAACCCCAGAACCCGCAAAGGTGAGAGACCGGTTCGTGACACTTACCAGACGCCTCCAGCCGTCCTCTCCTCGCCGCTGCCCGGCTTCCGGACTCAGCGTTTCCGGTCAGGTGACCCAACCCCGTGACGCGAGCTACCAGTGCCGTCATGCAGGGGGCGGGGGAGGTCGTTGTCATGGTGCGTACTGCCAATACAAAATATATGCAATCGTGCAATCAATAAGACAGTACAGGCTGTGAAGTGCCCGACTGACACATATATATACAGAGTGAAACAAACATTAAAAATCCATGATACCTTGTGACATGAATGTCATAAAACAACACATAAAATAATGTATTACTTAACTAAAACATAGCGGATTGCACTATCCCTGTATACCTTGGACTTAATAATACAATAGCCCTTACCTGGGCACAACATCTATATGTAGAGCATGATTTTCTATTCATTAAGCATTAATTTATTAAATAAATCTGACACCAAGTGTGAAACTACAAGCATTCTGAATGCTCCATATATCATTAAAGCTATCATATGTCTACCTCATCTTTACTGCCTACGTGCCTAAGCAAAACTGCTCATCCCCAAGGCCTCATTGAGGCCCCTAGGGCTCAAGGTGTCCAACTTAATTATCCAGCGGGTTTCCAACTGTAACAGGCGTTTGGATCTATCGCCCCCCTTAATAGAGAAGGGCACCTGATCCACGATACGATATCTTAATGATGCCAGCGAATGTTTAGCCATGGCAAAATGCCGTGCTACTGGCTGTTCGCTGGCACCCGACACCAACGTTGCCCTTATGGCAGATCTGTGTTGGGTCATCCTCACTTTGAACGTGCACTCTGTCTTGCCCACGTAGTGTAACCCACACAGGCAAGACAAGAGATACACAACAAATCTGGAGTTGCATGTGTATGCTGCCTTTAGCATAATAGTTTTGCCTGAGTATGGATGTTTAAATGAATCCCCCGGGACCAAGAAATTACATGTAGTGCACCCACATCTATAACAGCCTTTTCGCGACCTGAGAAAATTGCCTTCAGCTACAGTCTTTTTGACCACATTGGTCTTAACAACTAAACTTCTGATGTTACGACTTTGAGTATAGCTGGGCATCAGTTTAGTATCTCTCAACATCTTCAAGTCCGGGTCAGTGCTAATGATGGGCCAAAGCTCTTTAGCCCTTCTGCTGGTATGTCTACTAGATGTATTATATTGGTTCAACCATGGGAACCTCTTCCCTTTAATCATAGGGTCAGTTTCTGCAAGCAGCTCATGCCGGGATTTTGATATAGCTTTCGTACGTGCCCCTCGTAACAAACTATCAGGGTACCCCCTCTCCTAAAATTTACTGACCATCTCGCCCAATTGCTGATCCCTGACTTTCAGGTCACTGTCAATCCTCAGCATTTGTGAGTACGGCAACCCATTAACGGTTGCTCTAGTATGGAAGCTATTGAACCTTAGCAACGTATTGCGGTCCGTTTTCTTAGTGTACAGGGATGTATTAATTTTACCATCAACAATGTAAATATGGGCGTCGAGGAAATCAAAAAGTCATCGTTAATTTGACTGGACTGGGGGATATATTATGAGCCTTGATCCTATCTTCCAATATATGTTGTGGCCCTGACCAAACTACTAGCAGGTCGTCTATATAACGAAGATACAACACTACATGTTGAGTTATCGTTGGCTGGCTGAGAAAAAGCTCTTTGTCTACCGCCCACATATACGAATTAGCGAACGACGGGGCCACACAGGACCCCATCGCACAGCCCGTTAGTTGAATGTAAAACTGGTTGTCATGGACAAAATAATAAAAATAGATAAAGTTCCACTTGACAGAGTTCACCTGTTTACCACAGTCTCCTGAGTGCCGCCTCGTTTTTTGCAAATTATATATGTATATATATATATATATTTTTTTTTTTACAATATCTTGACATAATATAATATGCAGGTTTATGAAAGTCGTGCTGGTTACTACTAAAAAGCTTTAATATTCAAAGAATTCTGTGATTTGTATATTCCGGCAGAGACGGAACTCAGAAAAGAAAAAAATGTATATACTTTATATCTGGTGCAAATAATTTTCTTCTATAAAGATAAAATAATCATAAAACCTATCACCCCCCCCCCCCCCTGAGAATAATGATTGTTATATTTTTCCCTTTATTTTAGTAACCGAGACAAACACCAAAATGTTTCAATTTACTACAAAACGGTGGAATGGACAAAACAGACATTACAACCACCTGTAACTGAAAGTAGCTGTAATATCCCAAAAATCACACTCAAATTTTAGCTAAAATCTAACAAGTAACTAAAAATTAAAAGTTTATTCTCTAAGAGACTACAAGTCCCGTCTTTAGGGTTATCTGTGAATTCTGATTATGTAATTTTAATGAAACCCATGAGGTATGATTTGGGGTTTCAAAACTTCCTCATTGGAACAGTGTTAATTTTGATAAAGTTTTAAAATTTGGTTTTAGTCTTAGTTGTTTTACTTGAAATTGTAGTTGGTTTAAAGTCACATTTTTTTTACTTTTTTTTTGCTTTGTTTTAGTCATTTTTTAGTCAGTGGATTTAAGTTTGCATTTTAGTCTAATCTTAGTCAATGTTTTAAGGGGGACTTTAATAGGGTGTGAGAATCAGAAAGTGAGAGATTTTGTGAGAGTTCTCCTGATTTTTTAAAGTGTCAATCATTTACATGGCAAAATCAACCTAACAAAATCACTCACTTTCTGATTATCACACCCTATTACATTCCCCCCTTAGTCATGACTTTTACTAACAGTTTAATGATACTGTAATGGATTTTGCTGCAGAACATTTCTTTAAAATTTCCTTGAGAGGTTTGTATACCTTTAACTATGTGTGAGTAGCTTAGTAGGCTCAGTAGGCTGAGAATGTGTTACATGCTGAGACTGACTTACCATAGTTCCCGTATATCATTTACAAATTAATGCCGTAAGTTATAATCTATGCTCAGTGCGCTGTGAGTGTGTTACATACTAAGTCTGATTTACTGTAGTATTCCTATACATCATTGGTAATCTAAGCTCAGTAGTCTGAGAATGTGTTATTTACTAAGTCTGATTTACCATAGAACTCCCATATATAGTATCATTAGTAACCTAGGCTCGGTATGCTGAGAATGTGTTACATACTGAGTCTGACTTACCTTAGTATTCACATATACAGTATCATATACAAATCATTGCCTTGAGATTGTTAGAACAAACAAGTGCAATACACAATCCCATTTCCTTCACAGCAGGTCATATTTATTTTCTACAAATATCTAGAACACATAATTGTTCTTTTAAAATGTAAAACCTTACTTTCAGTGTTAATTTTGACAAGGGCTTTAAATTTAGTTTTAGTCTTAGTCACTTTTTTATGTTTTGTTTTATTCAAGGTTCAGTCAGTGGATCTCCGTTTTCATTTTAGTCTAATTAAGTCTAATTTTAGTTATGAAATGAACTGTCACCAATGATTACATTTAGTCAAAATTTTCATTGAGAAAATTAACACTGCTTTGATGACAGCTGGCTGATCATATTTAACATTTTAATCTGATTCAACGGGACCATGACAGAATGCTATAACTGGTTCTTGTGAGACCTAAATGGGTTTTCCATCTTCTTCAATGTTGTAGTTGGTGAAGAAGCTGGTATGATCTGTCCTTTCACAGAAGATATTTGGGGGTCTATGTACTAAAGCAGTGTTTTTCAACCACTGTGCCGTGGCACACTAGTGTGCTCTGAGCAGTCTCCAAGTGTGCTGCCATAGAAGCACAGCTAGGCCCGTCAGTGTTTTGCCGCTACTGAGGCCCTGGAACGATCAATACTGGTGGGTTTAGTGGTTGCAGAGCCAGTTCTTATTTTGAACCCGGGCAGTGTTGGGCTCTTCTGGCTTTCTCAGATGTGGCTCAGGCGTTACCTATGGAGAAGCTGCGACATGACATTCTAGG
The DNA here is from genome assembly GCF_028390025.1 of Pseudophryne corroboree. Taxonomy (NCBI): domain Eukaryota; kingdom Metazoa; phylum Chordata; class Amphibia; order Anura; family Myobatrachidae; genus Pseudophryne; species Pseudophryne corroboree. Next base: position 41,692,661 of record NC_086448.1, read on the forward strand.
ACACGCAACTGCACCAGGCATCACCATTATATTTGAATGTGCCTTGGCAATACTTAAATCTTGTTCAGTGTTCCGCGAGTTGTAAAGGGTTGAAAATCTCTGTACTAAAGTATAAAGTGGATGTAGACAAAGTACTCACCAATCAGGTCCTTACTGTCATTTTAACATATGTAACATAGCAGTTTGGAGCTGATTTGCTGATACTTTATCTCTGTCCACTTTGTCTCCAAGGCTTAGTACATAGACCCCTTAATGGGTTACATATCCCATGGTTTGTTTAGTGAACTTCATGATCAGGTGGACATGGTGTTTCCACAACTTCCTTCCTACCTAAACCATGTACATTAAATGCTCAGTTTTTGAGACCACCACGCCTTTGTGCTATTTATCTACCCTATGACCAGGAGTGAGCACATCTTTAACCACACTGAATCTCAAAAGTATCTTTTATACCTGTTTTTAAACATTTTGTCATAAATGTGTCTTACCACATCTGAATTCAATACGTCCCATGAGCATGACCGTAACTAGGATGGTGAGGCAGCGCCTGAGAAACCTAGTTATTTCTATAAGTAATTGATATCACTGAAGCTCGGGCTGCAGACAAATAAACAACTTAATAATGTCTATATTACAATGTGTAAGTGAAAGATTAGAGAGGAGAAATGGATACCTAATTGGTGGGGATATATGTCCAGGTGTTATAAATGAAACAACTAATGAACCAAATAGTATGCACCAATGGTTTAATAAATTGGAAAATATGTGCATCTTAGAAACAAAACATTGGTGGGACCAAATTACTTTACAAAAATACCTGGACAATAACCTGATACCAAGAGGGTTGCGTATTTTAAAAACAGCTACATTTAAAGATGATGAGAAATTTGTAAATTAATGGAATTCCATATTGGATAATTGCTCTAATAACCTTATGAGATTGTTGAATAAATATAGAGAAGCAAAAGTAGACTTAATTAAAGTTGAAATTGACAAAGTACAAGAAAATCTTAGACAGTATGCAAATAATTCTGGGTTCAAAGAAAGAGATTGGAGAGTAAATAAAAAAATAGAGGAATTTGAGAAATCGTTGATTAATAGGAAAACTGACAAATTGAATAGAGATAAAGGGGATTATAATCAGGGTATTGCAAGGTCCTATAATAAAACACAAAGGGACACACAGTATAGGACACCAAAAAGAAATCAATACAACATGTATAGAGAAAGAAACAATAAAGGTTATCAGAATAGAACCCCGCAAAGTAGGGGACAGTATCAAAAAAAGAAAACATATGATTCAATATATCATAGAAACAAGTATGATGTATTAGAAACAGAAGATGACACAAGAGAAAAATACACAAAACCACAATGGAAAGGACCCAGGAGATTTAAACCCAGACGGGCTAGCGCCACAGATAGTAATGGATATTCACCAGCAGGCAATGATTTTTTAGAACAGTGACCCCGAGTAGACAATCACGGGGAACTAAGAAGAGAAAGTACAAAGAGAGGACGAGATCAGGCAGGAGGGGATGTAGAGGAGGAAATAGGAAACAAAGGAAAAAATGTGCGTCTAAAATAGAACCAACTGGGATATTCAATTTGTCCTCAAAAAAGTTGAGTGAGGATGAATTGAAGCTGTTATCCAAAGGACTCAACTTTGCTCCAGCCAATAAACCCAATTTATTTGATCTCTTTGTAGATTTAAATAAATATGTAAGGACACTTAGTCGAAAACGCTATTTTGCTACAAAAAGATGCAAAATGTTAGACAATACTGAAATACCAATAATACTAGATGATAATGACGCAGCCACAATATCTATACTAGAATCCTTGGATACAGAAATAGATGAGGATTTAATGGGTAATACATATGAAAAGATATATGATGTGAACCAAAAAACTTAATTCAGGAAGAAGTCGGACTTCTACCCCCTACAGCATAGAGGGCCATACGTTGGAAGTTTTTATAAAAAAACGTTAGATGAATTTAGAATCATGTGTAATTCAGCGGAGAAAAGGAATCTGAAAGATAATCTAACATATGGTGAACGTATAGCACTAACAGAGATAAGTAAAAATCAAGAAATCATCATAAAGTCAGCAGATAAGGGGGGCGGGGTAGTGATTCAAAATATGAGTGACTACCTCAAGGAAGCGGATAGACAGTTGGGGAATAAAGGTATATATAAAGAGATCAGAGGTAATCCAACAAAACCATTTCAAATGAAATTGAGAAATATGTTGGAACGAGGTCTGGCGGAGGGAGCTATAGCCAAAGACACTTATAATTTTCTTTACACATTACATCCGGTGGTGCCTACATATTATCACTTACCAAAAATACACAAGTCCCTCACTTCCCCTCCCGGCAGACCTATAATTTCTGATGTTGGGTCGTTAACAGATAATTTGTCACATTTTGTAGATTCTTTTTTACAAAGTCATGTAGTAAACCTCAAATCATATATTAAGGATACAGCACAATTTTTAAATTTGATAAATAATGTCAAGTGGAGAGAGGGGTATTATATGGTAACCTTTGATGTTGAGTCGTTGTACTCAAACATCCCACAAGATCAAGGAGTACAGGTAGTTAAACAATATCTGTCATTATACGATTCAATTTAAGGGGTGCTGTGTGACTTTGTGATAGAATCAATTGAATTTATATTACATAATAACTATTTCACGTTTAATTCACGATATTATATACAGGTGAAGAGGATGGCGTTGGGGACCAGGTTCGCGCCGAGTTTCGCGTACCTATACATGGGCCAATACGAACAGGAACATGTGTGGGGGGGTGTGCTTGGCGCGGGCCTGGTCCTCTATTGCCGTTTCATTGACGACCTGTTCTTTATATGGAAAGATGATAAACGATCACTTTATTTATTTCTCGAAAGTCTAAATGTGAAAAACTATGGACTCAAATTCACGAGTACTTATAGCACTGAATACATCACATATTTGGATATAGCTCTTTCTGTCAGAGATAGCCAATTGTCCACTGAAACATATATAAAAGAAGTTGACCAAAATAAATTCTTGCACTATCAAAGTAACCATTATAAAAAATGGCGTGATAATATCCCTAAGGGACAGTTTATCCGGCTTAAGAGGAATTGTTCCAATGAGTTGGTATATAAAGCACAAGCAAAAAGATTATATCAAAGTTTTCTAGAACAAGGATATCCTGAACCAGTGATAGAGAAAGCATATCAGGATGTACAGAAAATACAGAGACAGTCCTTATTGATGGTAAAGAACAGGCATCAGGGGGGTGGTACTAGTGATAGGTCATTTAATTTCATCACTCAATATAATTCATATGCTCCAGAGATAAAAAATATCATAAAACGCAATAGCGAATTGCTAAAATTGGATGAACATATTGGTGCAGATTTAAGTAGAGGTGTAGGAGTTACTTTCAGAAAGGCTAGAAATTTAAAAACAAGACTAGCCCCAAGTCATTATAGGGAAAATCGTAAGAATACGAATACTATGACTTCATGGTTACCAGTAAGACCTATAGGGTACCATAGACGTGGTAAAGATCGATGTATTTCGTGTCACAATGTGGAGAGGAAAACACTTGTTGTTAAATCATATGTAACACATGAAGAATGTAATATTAAACAATTTCTTAATTGTACATCGACTTATGTGGTATATGTCCTTATTTGCGGTTGCGGCATGCAATATGTCGGGTGCACAACTAGGACATTACAAGTGAGGTATATGGAACATAGACGAAACATTAGGAATGGGAACAAGATGCACTGTTTATCAAATCATGTAATGAATTGTCCAGAGGGATCCCTGGAGAAGATTAAAATCATAGGAATTGAACAAATAGAAAGTACTATGAGAGGAGGAGATCGGTTTAATAAATTATGTAAAAAAGAGGCATACTGGATATTTAGATTGTGTACTTTATAGCCTCAAGGGCTAAATGATAGGGTGGAGCTGAATAACATATAAGTAAAAATATATTAAGAATAATGGTTTTTATTGAGTTGTTTAGACAATCCCACAGCTGTTATATAATATAAAAGAATAGAGATATATATATATTTTATAAGGTATTTTTAATATGTTATAACATTATAGAATAATGCTGGTATCAGTGTTACTGTTGCATTTTTTAATAGTATGTTGCAGTACATAGGAAATTAGAATGCAATTTCCTTCTTAAACTAAATGCATTTAATTAAATAATAAGACTGAGTGATACAAAGTATCAGTGCCGTAGGTTGGAGCGCAATTGTATTATTTCTTGTAATTTGGGATGGACTAGACGCTAAGACATAAAAATGGAAGCGTCTAATTACAGTGACCCGCAGAGTGGAGCGCATCAAATACGCATGCGCAGTAGGACGGGTCACAGGAAACGACGGCACAACACCCGGCTTTAAAAAGGGACGGTAGACTAGATGCCGGCATCCTTCTGAGGAAGCCGCTGATGCTCTAAAGGTGGAGAAACGCGTAAAGGACGAGGAGTGCCACTTGTGATCGGTGACACGATCAGTTACCACTGCCCAGGGAGTGCGAGAACCGGAGGCTTATGAAAGAGGTGAGACGTCACCTGAATATACTAATAGCCATATACCGGAGTGCTGCACGCCGTGGAGTGGATCATTGTCCATTATAACGTGGCTATGCAAGTATAATTTGCACAAGGACTTTATGTTCTATAAGCATCAGTTGTGAGTTTGCAAACTAAATATACTAACATTGACATGAATGACGGTGGATGCAATCTAATATGGTCATGTTGGATGAATAGACTTAAATTAACATCTACTAATTATTGATGCGCTTCATGTTGGACTAACTCTGCACAGTATTAGATGGACTTTTTAGCGCAATATTAACAAAGATATACTGCAATTGAGAGTTTTAATATATAATTGAATTTTATAAATAATCACCGGCCGAGTGGTACAGTATAATTAATGTTGTATGTGATACATGTAATAAATGTTATAAAAGCAAGGAATTGAGTCGGGCAGCGCTTCATTTATTTATTTATTTTCTTCATTTGGTGAGGCAGGTGCCACCGAACAGAGTGCAGATGACCTGTGGGCAGATCCAGCCACTGCCAAAATCTGCCAAGCAAATACACCACTTTAAAGAGACACACATGGGCACAGACCAAGTGTCAGACTGTTACCAGCACTGTGGGGAGGCCCTTTAGACACAACAATGCCGGAAAAGCACAGCAGCATCTGGAACAAGAATATTTATTCCCAGCACCATACAGAAAACTTGAAGGAGCGGCAGCATAAGTAGATAAAACAGCAATGCTGTTCTTTCCCCTCACCTCACCCCACTAAAAGGGACACTACACCATATATATAAAGAAGTAAGGTTACCTGGAATCTCTCAAATACTGCCTGCGACAAGCTGCATGAGAACTTTCCACTACAATATTCTCTTTTGGAGAGGTGAGGCCATTTGAGATCAAAGGAACCTTTTGATCTGTTCTTGATATTCTTATAAGGTCTATACATATAGTGAAAGCTTGTGTATATTATTTACCCTGCTCTTGTTATTTGTATATGTCTACATACAATAAGTACACCGGAGAGCTTTTTTTATGTGCATTTTTTTTCATGAACTGTGACATTCAATGTTTAACACTTTTTACTACGTATTTTATTACAGTAAGAATACAAACCAGTTATACAGTGTAAAAACTATTTATAATTACATTATCACTTACTTTGGTTACCCCAAGAGATACTCTCTATAGATGATGATATGATGAGGAAGAGGGGTGAGGAAGAGGAGGAATGAGAAGAAGGAGGAGTGGGGAGGATGAATGATGATGATGAGGAGGAATGAGGAAGAGCAGCTCTGCTGTGACATAATGTGTATAAAGTGCTCTACTGTGATATCATATGTTTAAGGAGCTATACTGTGTGGTGTAACATGACTAAGGCGTACTACTGTGTAAAGTTTTGTATTGGAGTTTGCGTAGTATCATGACCCGAGAGTCAAACTTTAAGGTTTCTTGCCACACAAATAATTGATTGCATCTGGGTTGGTGAGAAAGGCGATGAGCACCTTGGGGAACTTTTGGCACAAGTTGTCTGAATGTACCTAGTTCTAGAATCAAAAGGGTTATGGAAACAGGGAAAACTGTACAATCAATGGTGATGGTGGAGTGGAACAACATAAAGTATAACCACAAGGAAAGATGCGAGACAAGTATGGATATTACTTCCCTCAAATGTGTTGTGAATCAAGATGTTAGGGTGACAATATTATTAGATGTGTCTCAAGGGCTCCTATGAGCAATGGTTAAAACATTGTACCTTGTACCAAAACAATAATTCATGTGTATTTTTTAGCAAAGTTTTATTGTACACAATACACATAAGAAAACATATACAATATAAAAATACTAGTGATGTGCACCGGAAATTTTTCGTGTTTTGGTTTTGGATTCGGTTCCGCGGTCGTGTTTTGGATTCGGACGCGTTTTGGCAAAACCTCCCTGAAATTTTTTTGTCGGATTCGGCTGTGTTTTGGATTCAGGTGTTTTTTTACAAAAACCCCTCAAAAACAGTTTAAATCATAGAATTTTGATCCCATAGTATCATTTTAATCCCATAGTATTATTAACCTCAATAACCATAATTTACACTCATTTCCAGTCTATTCTGAACACCTCACAATATTATTTTTAGTCCTAAAATTTGCACCGAGGTCGCTGGATGGCTAAGCTAAGCGACCCAAGTGGCCGGCACAAATACCTGGCCCATCTAGGAGTGGCACTGCAGTGTCAGACAGGATGGCAGATTTAAAAAATAGTCCCCAAACAGCACATGATGCAAAGAAAAAAAGAGGTGCAATGAGGTAGCTGTGTGACTAAGCTAAGCAACCCAAGTGGCCGACACAAACACCTGGCCCATCTAGGAGTGGCACTGCAGTGTCAGACAGGATGGCAGATTTAAAAAATAGTCCCCAAACAGCACATGATACAAAGAAAAAAAAAAGGTGCAAAGAGGTAGCTGTGTGACTAAGCTAAGCGACCCAAGTGGCCGACACAAACACCTGGCCCATCTAGGAGTGGCACTGCAGTGTCAGACAGGATGGCAGATTTAAAAAATAGTCCCCAAACAGCACATGATGCAAAGAAAAAAAGAGGTGCAATGAGGTAGCTGTGTGACTAAAATAAGCGACCCAAGTGGCCGACACAAACACCTGGCCCATCTAGGAGTGGCACTGTAGTGTCAGACAGGATGGCAGATTTAAAAAATAGTCCCCAAACAGCACATGATGCAAAGAAAAAAAGAGGTGCAATGAGGTAGCTTTGTGACTAAGCTAAGCGACCCAAGTGGCCGACACAAACACCTGGCCCATCTAGGAGTGGCACTGCAGTGTCAGACAGGATGGCAGATTTAAAAAATAGTCCCCAAACAGCACATGATGCAAAGAAAAAAAGAGGTGCAATGAGGTAGCTGTGTGACTAAGCTAAGTAACCCAAGTGGCCAACACAAACACCTGGCCCATCTAGGAGTGGCACTGCAGTGTCAGACAGGATGGCAGATTTAAAAAAATAGTCCCCAAACAGCAGATGATGCAAAGAAAAAAAGAGGTGCAATGAGGTAGCTGTGTGACAAAGCTAAGCGACCCAAGTGGCCGACACAAACACCTGGCCCATCTAGGAGTGGCACTGCAGTTTTCTAGCGAGAGGATGAGTGCTTCCATCCTCATGTGAATCTGAACCACTAGCCATGAACATAGGCCAGGGCCTCAGACGTTCCTAGCCACTCCGTGTCGTAAATGGCATATTGGCAAGTTTACGCTTCTCATCAGACGCTTTTAATTTTGATTTTTGGGTCATTTTACAGAACTTTTGTAGTATACTTGACGACACAGAGGTAGAGCAGTGGACTATTGTACCATACTGCTATATATATACTGGTGGTCAGCAAAATTCTGCACTGTCCTCCTACTATATACTGCGCACAACTAAAATGCAGCACAGGTATGGATGGATAGTATGGCAACAACAACAAGGTATGGATGGATAGTATACTTGACGACACAGAGGTAGGTAGAGCAGTGGCCTACTTTACCATACTGCTATATATTATATACTGGTGGCTAGCAAAATTCTGCACTGTCCTCCTACTATATATACTGCGCACAAATAAAATGCACCACAGGTATGGATGGATAGTATTCTTGACGACATAGAGGTAGAGCAGTGGACTACTGTACCGTACTGCTATATATATACAGGTGGTCAGCAAAATTATGCACTGTCCTCCTACTATACACTGCGCACAACTAAAATGCACCACAGGTATGGATGGATAGTATACTTGACGACACAGAGGTAGGTAGAGCAGTGGCCTACTGTACCGTACTGCTATATATTATATACTGGTGGTCAGCAAAATTCCGCACTGTCCTCCTACTATATATACTGCGCACAACTAAAATGCACCACAGGTATGGATGGATAGTATACTTGACAACACAGAGGTAGGTAGAGCAGTGGCCTACTGTACCGTACTGCTATATATTATATACTGGTGGTCAGCAAAATTCTGCACTGTCCTCCTACTATATATACTGCGCACAACTAAAATGCACCACAGGTATGGATGGATAGTATGGCAACAACAACAAGGTATGGATGGATAGTATACTTGACGACACAGAGGTAGGTAGAGCAGTGGCCTACTTTACCATACTGCTATATATTATATACTGGTGGCCAGCAAAATTCTGCACTGTCCTCATACTATATATACTGCGCACAAATAAAATGCACCACAGGTATGGATGGATAGTATTCTTGACGACATAGAGGTAGAGCAGTGGACTACTGTACCGTACTGCTATATATATACTGGTGGTCAGCAAAATTATGCACTGTCCTCCTACTATACACTGCGCACAACTAAAATGCAGCAAAGGTATGGATGGATAGTATACTTGATGACACAGCGGTAGGTAGAGCAGTGGCCTACTGTACCGTACTGCTATATATTATATACTGGTGGTCAGCAAAATTCTGCACTGTCCTCCTACTATATATACTGCGCACAACTAAAATGCACCACAGGTATGGATGGATAGTATACTTGACGACACAGCGGTAGGTAGAGCAGTGGCCTACTGTATCGTACTGCTATATATTATATACTGGTGGTCAGCAAAATTCTGCACTGTCTTCCTACTATATATACTGCGCACAACTAAAATGCACCACAGGTATGGATGGATAGTATACTTGATGACACAGAGGTAGGTAGAGCAGTGGCCTACTGTACAGTACTGCTATATATTATATACTGGTGGTCAGCAAAATTCTGCACTGTCCTCCTACTATATATACTGCGCACAACTAAAATGCACCACAGGTATGTATGGATAGTATACTTGACGACACAGAGGTAGGTAGAGCAGTGGCCTACTGTACCATACTGTTATATATTATATACTGGTGGTCAGCAAAATTCTGCACTGTCCTACTACTATATATACTGCGCACAACTAAAATGCACCACAGTATGGATGGATAGTATACTTGACGACACAGAGGTAGGTAGAGCAGTGGACTACTGTACCGTACTGCTATATATTATATACTGGTGGTCAGCAAAATTCTGCACTGTCCTCCTACTATATATACTGCACACAACTAAAATGCACCACAGGTATGGATGGATAGTATACTTGACGACACAGAGGTAGGTAGAGCAGTGGCCTACTGTACCATACTGCTATATATTATATAATGGTGGTCAGCAAACATCTGCACTGTCCTCCTACTATATATACTGCGCACAACTAAAATGCACCACAGGTATGGATGGATAGTTTACTTGACGACACAGAGGTAGGTAGAGCAGTGGCCTACTGTACCGTACTGTTATATATTATATACTGGTGGTCAGTAAAATTCTGCACTATCCTCCTACTATATATACTGCGCACAACTAAAATGCACCACAGGTATGGATGGATAGTATACTTGACGACACAGAGGTAGGTAGAGCAGTGGCCTACTGTACCGTACTGCTATATATTATATACTGGTGGTCAGCAAAATTCTGCTCTGTCCTCCTACTATATATACTGCGCACAACTAAAATGCACCACAGGTATGGATGGATAGTATACTTGACGACACAGAGGTAGGTAGAGCAGTGGACTACTGTACCGTACTGCTATATATTATATACTGGTGGTTAGCAAAATTCTGCACTGTCATCCTACTATATATACTACGCACAACTGAAATGCACCACAGGTATGGATGGATAGTATACTTGACGACACAGAGGTAGGTAGAGCAGTGGACTACTGTACCGTACTGCTATATATTATATACTGGTGGTTAGCAAAATTCTGCACTGTCATCCTACTATATATACTACGCACAACTGAAATGCACCACAGGTATGGATGGATAGTATACTTGACGACACAGGGGTAGGTAGAGCAGTGGACTACTGTACCGTACTGCTATATATTATATACTCGTGGTCAGCAAAATTCTGCACTGTTCTCCTACTATATATACTGCGCACAACTAAAATGCACCGCAGGTATGTATGGATAGTATACTTGATGACACAGAGGTTGGTAGAGCAGAGGCCTACTGTACCGTACTGCTATATATTAAATACTGATGGTCAGCAAAATTCTGCACTGTCCTCCTACTATATATACTGCGCACAACTAAAATGCACCACAGGTATGTATGGATAGTATACTTGACGACACAGAGGTAGGTAGAGCAATGGCCTACTGTACCGTACGGCTTTATATTATATACTGGTGGTCAGCAAAATTCTGCACTGTCCTCCTACTATATATACTGTGCACAACTAAAATGCACTACAGGTATGGATGGATAGTATACTTGATGACACAGAGGTAGGTAGAGCAGTGGACTACTGCACCGTACTGCTATATATTATATACTGGTGGTCAGCAAAATTCTGCACTGTCCTCCTACTATATATACTGCGCACAACTGAAATGCACCACAGGTATGGATGGATAGCATACTTGACGACACAGAGGTAGGTAGAGCAGTGGCCTACTGTACCGTACTGCTATATATTATATACTGGTGGTCAGCAAAATTCTGCACTGTCCTCCTACTATATATACTGCGCACAACTAAAATGCACCACAGGTATGGATGGATAGTATACTTGATGACACAGAGGTAGGTAGAGCAGTGGCCTACTGTACAGTACTGCTATATATTATATACTGGTGGTCAGCAAAATTCTGCACTGTCCTCCTACTATATATACTGCGCACAACTAAAATGCACCACAGGTATGGATGGATAGTATACTTGACGACACAGAGGTAGGTAGAGCATTGGACTACTGTACCATACTGATATAATACTGGTGGTCTGATCGCCTTTCAGCAAAATTCTGCACTGTCCTCCTACTATATACTACAATGCAGTACAGATATGGAGCCTTTTTCAGGCAGAGAACGTAGATATTTTCAGCACACTGAGCACAGATATTTGCAAGCACACTGAGCACAGATATTTGCAGCACACTGAGCACAGATATTTGCAGCACACTGAACACAACTGAGAGAACGCTGCACGTCCTTTCCCTATCATCTCCGTTGCACGAGTGATAATGGCGGCGACGCGCGGCTCCTTATATAGAATATGAATCTCGTGAGAATCCGACAGTGGGATGATGATGTTCGGGCGCGCTCGGGTTAACCGATCAAGGCGGGAGGATCCGAGTCTGCCTCGGAACCGTGTAAAATGGGTGAAGTTCGGGGGGGGTTCGGATTCCGAGGAACCGAACTCGCTCATCACTAAAAAATACAGGATGCTAAACTAGTTGGTTGGCACAACACCCTGAGGAATTTGTGTAATACTATGAAACATGTTGGGTGTTTGCAGGCCCGGCACTTACTGCTCAGCAAAGGGATGCAAAGCAGGTAGGCGCCAGGCAGGAGAGGAGCTCTGCCTGCTCCGCATCCCTGCTGCTGAGTTCCCCTGCTGATGCCGGCTGCTGCGCCTGTCACACTGTATGACATGCAGTGGCATCGGCATCATGAAGCCTCCTTTCCCCCTCCCCTTTCACAGACTCACCTCACAGTACATTGTGCTGGACGGATCTAAAAGGGGTGGAGCTACATGGGAATAAGGGGCAGGGCCAGGCTGCTGCCTGCAACACAGAAAGATGAGTTGCCAGACTTCTTTATGTAAGTGGCCAGAAAGAGTGAATGAAAGTGTGTGTGAGTGTATATGTATACAGTATCTGTGTATATGCATGTGTGTGCATGTGTGATTGTACTGTATGTGTGTAAAGTATGTACACTATGTGTGTGTGTGTATGTATATGTGTATGTGGTGTGTGTGTGTGTGTGTGTGTGTGACTGTGCAGCATAATGTGTGTAAGCGTCACTGCTACAGGAGGCGTTACGTGTGCAAGTGTCAATGGTACAGGGGGCGTTACGTGTGCAAACATCACTGGTACAGGGGCTTTGTGTGTGTAAGCGTCACTGGTACAGGGGGCGTTATGTGTGTTTGCGTCACTGGTGCAGGGGGCATTACGTGTGCAAGCATCACAGGTACAGGGGGGTTACTTGGACAAGCGTCACTGGTACAGGGGGCTTAACTTGTGTAAGCGTCAGTGGTACAGGGGCATTACGTGTGCAAGCATCAGTGGTACAAGGGCGTTATGTGTGCAAGCGTCACTGGTTCAGGGGGCATTGCATGTGTAAGCGTCACTGGTACAGGGGGCATAACGTGTGCAAGCGTCACAGGTACAGGGGGCGTAACGTGTGTAAGCGTCACTGGTAAAGGGGGCGTTGTGTGTGTAAGCGTCACTGGTACAGGGGGCGTTGCATGTGTAAGCATCACTGGTACAGCGGGCTTTGCATGTGTAAGCGTCACTGGTACATGGGGCGTTACATATGCTATCATCACTGGTACAGGGGGCATTACGTGTGCAAGCGTAACTAGTACAGGGGGTTACATGGGCAAGTGTCAATGGTAAAGGGGGCATTGTGTGTGCAAGTGTCACTGGTACAGGGGACGTTGCGTATGTAAGCGTCACTGGTACAGGGGACGTGACGTTTGCAATCGTCAGTGGTACAGGGGGCGTTACGTGCGCAAGCATCAATGGTACAGGGGGCGTTATGTGTACAAGCGTCAGTGGTACAGAGGGCATTGCATGTGTAAGCGTCACTGGTACAGGGGGCTTTGCGTGTGTAAGGATCACTGGTACAGGGGGTGTTGCATGTATAAGTGTCACTGGTACAGGGGACGTTACGTGTGTAAGCGTCACTGGTACAGGGGGCATTACATAGAAACATAAACATAGAAACATAGAATTTGACGGCAGATTAGAACCACTTGGCCCATCTAGTCTGCCCCTTTTTTTTTAGGCAATCTCAACCTTTTTTGAACCTTAATTCTTTGTAAGGATATTCATATGCAAGCATGTGCATGTGCAAGCATCACTGATACAGGGGGCGTAACGTGTGCAAGCGTCACAGGTACAGGGGGCATAACGTGTGCAAGCGTCACAGGTACAGGGGGCATTGCGTGTGTAAATGTCACTGGTACAGGGGGCGCTGCGTGTGTAAGCATCACTGGTAAAGGGAGCGTTGCGTGTGTAAGCGTCACTGGTACAGGGGGCATTGCGTGTGTAAGTGTCACTGGTACAGGGAGCATTGCAAGTGTAAGCGTCACTGCTACAGGTTGCATTATGTGTGAAAGCGTCACTGCTGCAGGGGGCGTTATGTGTATAAGCGCAACTGCATCTTGTGTAAGCATCACTGGTACAGGGTGCGTGGCGTGTGTAAGCGTCACTGGTACAGGGGGCGTTGCATGTGTAAGCGTCATTGGTACAGAGGACGTTGCGTGTGTAAGCGTCACTGCTACGGGGTGCGTTACGTGTGTAAGTGTCACTGTTGCAGGGGGCATTACGTGTGTAAGCATCACTGCGTCTTGTACAGGCGTCACTGGTACAGGGGGCGTTACGTGTGTAAGCATCACTACTGCAGGGGGCGTTACATGTGTAAGTGCCACTACTACAGGGGGCGTTGTGTATAAGCGGCACTACCACAGGGGGCGTTACATGTGTAAGCGGCACTACTACAGGGAGCATTATGTGTAAAAGCATTATGGGGGTCATTCCGAGTTGATCGCTCGCTAGCTACTTTTTGCAGCCGTGCAAACACATAGTCGCCGCCCACAGGAGAGTGTATTTTCGCTTTGCAAGTGTGCGAACGTGTGTGCAGCTGAGCGGTACGAAAAAGTTTTTTGCCATTTCTGAGTAGGTCTGGACTTACTAAGCCCTTACGATCACTTCAGTCCTTTTGGTCCCGGTATTGATGTCAGACACCCACCCTCCAAACTCCCAGACACGCCTGCATTTTTCCAAACACTCCCAGAAAACGGTCAGTTGCCACCCACAAACGTCCTCTTCCTGTCAATCGCTTTGTGATCGACCGTGCAAATGGATTCTTCTTTAAATCCATTGGCCAGCAACGATCCGTTTTGTACCCGTATGACGCGCCTGGGCATTGCGATGCATACGCATGCGCAGTAGTAACCTGTTCGCTGCTCTGCAAAAAGCGGCAGCGAGCGATCATGTTGGAATGTCCCCATGGTGTTGAAGCTGTCATCGTGTGGTTGAACAAATTAAGTAGATGTCAATATAATACTGCATTGGTTGACATTGGTTCAAAAGTAGTAAGGTTTAAGTACAGAGTATAGGCCAGCACAACCCAACCACCCGAAGGATCACAATAGTGAGAAATAACAGTTATAGGGGTACATTTACTAAGCAGTGATAAGAACAGAGAAGTGAGCCAGTGGAGAAATTTCCCCATCAACCAATCAGCAGCTCTATATAATTTTATAGTATGCATATTATAATTATAGATGTTACTTCAGTGCTGATTGGTTGCCATGGGCAACTTCTCCACTGGCTCACTTCTCCACTCTTATCACTGCTTAGTAAATGTACCCCATAGTGTGAAAATATGTTACATTAGTTAGAAGCATCAGCTATGTGTTAGGAGTGTTACATAGGTGAGAGGTAATAAATAGGGTGATAAAAAGTGTTAAACTAGAAAAAAAATATTTAAGTGCTAAAAAAAAGTGCTTTATTAAGTGTTGCAATACTGTAGAATGACCCTGAGCGGCCAGCCCACATCAACACAGTGGGCCTGAGCTCATCCGTAATCCTGAACTCATCCATAATATTGACATATTACATACATTTATCCAGGATTTACCATTTATAGAGCCTATTCCAATATGCAGTCCAAAATGCAAGGACCCTAGAGCAGGTGGTAGGAGTGCAAACCCTGCTGAAGGAGTTTCCACCTTCAAGTGTACACATGTACAGAATATAGAATAAATGGGGGTGCTTGGAATGCACACCCTAATTTTAAACATAATCGTAGATGCTACCATGCTGAGACTTGTTGTTACACATAGAAAAAAAAAAGAGAAACATGCAGGACCCACCTGATGAGGTCACCTGGTCGCAGTAAATAGGCCCATATTTCTGGCCAAAATTATGCTAAGCACCTAAATTGTATTCTATTTTAAATTTATTTTAATTGCTCTGATTAGCTGTGTTTAGTACTTAGAGTGTGCACTGGAATTTTCTTTCTTTTTCTGTTTAACCATTTAGAACTAATTTCTGTTTTAATCAACTACTTTGTCCTCCCCAATCAAACATTTTCTATAGACCCGTAACAATCCCATCTCTTGCCCTCAAACAAACCATCAGAGATCTTTCTCAATCCACTTCCTTTCTCTAAATCACTGGTATTAGAGTATTCCTTTGCTATTCCAGCCATCATCTTGTAAATAAATGAGTGACATCATTAATTCCTATGCTTTTTGCCTAGACTGCAAGAGGAGCTGAGGAGAAGCTGTCAGTACTGTGTTTTGTTAACAGAACTGTATACTGTATGTTCCTTTCTTCCACAATATCTAACAGTGACCTACTAGTCATCTGTCAGCTCAGGTTCAGTGTAGCTGTGGATTAACACTATAAACAGAATATTTTTTTTTATCTTGTATCTCATGATCACATTGTTTTTCTATATGTTTAGTGACTATACTGTATTTTAGGGGTGTGGTTCATCAAATCGACAGTATCTAGGTCGACAATGTTTAGGTCGACCACTGTAGGTCGACAGTCACTAGGTCAACATGGATGGAAGGTCGACAGGGTTTCTAGGTCGACATGTGCTAGGTCGACAGGTCTAAAGGGCGACATGAGGATTTTTTTATTTTTTTTGGTGTCGTTTTCTTCGTAGAGTGACCGGGATCCAAAATTAGTGCACCGCGTCCCCTCGCATGGCTCGCTTCGCTCGCCATGCTTCGGGCATGGTGCCTTCGCTCCGCTGCCGCTTCGCTCGGCACACTTTACCGTTCCAATCGTAGTCCACGTGGATCGTTAAGTATGAAAAAATTCAAAAAAAGAAAAAAATGTGAAAAACTCATGTCGACCTTTACACCTGTCGACCTAGCACATGTCGACCTAGAAACTCTGTCGACCTTCCATCCATGTCGACCTAGTGACTGTCGACCTACAGTGGTCGACCTAAACATTGTCGACCTAGATACTGTCGATCTTCAGACCGGATCCCGTATTTTAGGTCCATTGCTTATCCATGTTAGGGGTTTGCATTCTAACATCATTTCTTAATATTATATATCCATCTCAACCTTGTTGGGTTCTCTGAGTTCCACACACTTCCCTGAATTATGGATCTCTTTTCCGCTCTGTGAGTCCTCTATTTCCTCTTTTTTTCTTATCATTCACTGCTCTGACCAAAAATGTTGGAGATTTCTCTTCCAACTTCTTCACTTTTTGTGCTATATTTCTAATGTATCTTGTTGTCTTTCACTGTTTGCAGTTGACAGCTCTGTCTCAACGTCCTCTTTATTGTGTATTACTAACTGTAGTGCCTGTAACCCTAAACAGTTCATTATATGTGTGGCTTTCTCCTCCACTTCTTCAGTTTTGAGAGATCTATGGTTGTCAAGTTGGTCTTCTAGTTTCTCATTGATTTCATTAGATACAAGAAGGAGATGCATCTAATTAAGGATTGCGATACAAAGACTTCAGAACTACAGTAGTCCCCCCACAGTACACATGCAAATATTGGATACCGTATATACTCGAGTATCAGTCGACCCGAATATAAGCCGAAGGCACCTAATTTTACCACAAAAACCTGGGAAAACTTATTGACTCGAGTATAAGCCTAGGGTGGGAAATGCAGCTCTAGCCGTACACAGCCCTCAGTGCCAGATATGCCCTCATACTGCCTGATATGCCCTCATACTGCCAGATATGCCCCCACAGTGCCAGATGTGCCAGATAGGCCCTCATGCTGCCAGATATGCCCCACAATGCCAGATATGCCCTCATGCTTCCAGATATGCCCCACAGTGCCAGATGTGCCAGATAGGCCCTCATGCTGCCAGATATGCCCCACAGTGCCAGATATGCCCCCATGCTGCCAGATATGCCCCACAGTGCCAGTTACCGTACTCACCCTCCGTCGCTCCCGGGCTGTCTTCTGAAGGAGGGACACGGAGGGCACAGCGCGCGGCTCTCCTGTGTCCCTCCTGCGTCTCCGACGGCAACGGCGTGTGTGTGTTAAAGGAAGTGCCGGTTCATGCACTTCCTTTAACACACACACGCCGCTGCCGCCGGAGACGCAGGAGGGACACAGGAAAGCCGCGCGCTGTGCCCTCCGTGTCCCTCCTAAATACTGACTCGAGTATAAGCCGAAGGGGCTTTTTCAGCACAAAAAAAAAGTGCTGAAAAAGTCGGCTTATACTCGACTATATACGGTACCTCATTTATTATAATAAACTTTGGACATGATCATCTTTTAGCACACAGCGCTATATCACCATTTACAGGTAGAATACCCATAGGCAAATGGTTCAATGAAGGTACAGTATGAGGATTCATACTTTAAGCAATCAAAGGAAATTTAATCCATGCTGTTACAGAACTATTAAAACCCTAACATCATCATCCTGCAAGTTCGATTCTCTATTTCCCTGTGACAATTAATTCTAAAGCTTACAGTATTTGTCTCGAACCAACTTCTCAATAAGAAAATAATATTTAATAATGTATGAGTGTTTGTTGCTTTTCCATTTTATTTTGCAGATTTTTAAACATTAATCTGACAGAGATGATGTGGCTCCCTCTGAGGTATGTCATAAAACATTTTGTTAAGCCAAAAATGCAAGAAGGAACTACTGGCAGGCAGTCCCACGTTTTATGGAATGCTTGAGTGGAGAATTATGCAGCAGATGCTTAGATCACCTCCAAAGAGCAGTGCCTGCTGTTATTGCCAGAAAAGGCTTGGCATCGACAGTGCAATATTTTTGCTAAACATTCTGACAGTTGCCATAGATATTGTTAGTACTTTGACTGAAAAAATACATTCTAGCTTAGAATGCATCCACTGGCATCACTTAAAACGTGAGCCTTCAAATTTTTACTGAGTACAGCTGGTGTACTATAAGTCACACTTACGTACCCTCTTTATCTTGTCTCTGTGAGACCTTTGGTGGTGAAGGTTTAGTTGGGAGCAGGGCTCTATGCCGCCCTGTACCAGTCCATCCCCTTAAACCCATGACCTCACGGTGTCACACCAAAGAGGATGGACTGCTGGCACCAGGAAGTAAAGCACTCTCTGGAGCAACCTTAGAAGCTTTGGGCAACTCTACATGCTGAAGGGTACATGCAGGGCCGGTGCAGGGTGTTCGGCGCCTCCCTGCAAACTATAAATTTGCGCCCTCCCATACTTAATAAAGGGACAGTGCATACCGAAGTCGCACGTCGCAAGAAGCGGGTGGGGTGTGGCCAAGAAGCGGGTGGGGTGTGGCCACACAATAGTACCAATTCAGATTACACCACAAAGTAGCACAATCTTGTTCACATTACACCGCACATTGGGGGTCATTCCGACCCGTTTGCACACATCGGTTCTCCGCTGTGGTGCGAACGGGTCGGTACTGTGCATGCGCGCCGGACACATTGTGCACGCGCGGCGTTGCCTGGTGACGGAAGTCGCCGGGAAGCGACGCCGCCAGCCAAAAATGGGATTGAATCGGCGATTGCAAGAAGACGGACAGGCAGGAGGCGTTCCGGGGTGGATACCGTTTTCCAGGCGTGGTGAGTCCAACGCAGGCGGATCCAGGCGTTTGGAGGGCGGATGTCTGACATCACAGCCGGGAACATCATCGCTAGTTCCGTCGCACTGGTGAGTAGCTGCAGGGCTGGTCTTGTTTTGCTTTAAACTTTTTTAGCATAGCAGGGCTGCACTATCGATCGCAGCCCTGCTATGCTAAAATACACTCCACCATAGATATGAGATAGATAGATAGATAGATAGATAGATAGATAGATAGATAGATAGATAGATAGATAGACAGACACAAAGATAAATAGATAGATAGACAGACAGACAGACAGATAGATAGACAGACAGACAATCACACATAAAAAGAAAACTCACTTTATTTCCTCTGTACTGGTCCCGGGCAGTCTCACTTTTGTTCCTGAGTCCTGTCAGGTGATGAGTTGGCTCAGTCCATGGAGATGGGGGCATCTAGTGGCTCCTGGCAGTACTGCAGTCAGCAGTAACTGCAGCTCTCTGCTCCAGAAGCCGTCCTTTGTTGGTCCCGTCTGTCACGATCCTGACTGTAGTTCTCGTATTTGGTGACTTACCCCTGCCATCTGTCCTGGATCCTGTGCCTTTTTGCTCACTGAGATAAACAGCTTGCCAATACCATGAGTTTCCTGAGTTCTCTGCCTGGAAGGTAATAGTTAACGAGCTCCACCTGTGGTGATCTTCTGTGTGAGTCTGAATTCAGCAATCTGAAGTTTAGGCCTAAAAGGCCAGCATCCTGTGTTTGCAGAAGTTCAGGCTTCAGTGTTCTCTCGGCCTGCTAGGCCTCGCTCCACTTCACAGCCTAGTCTAGAGTACTCACATGAC
Source organism: Pseudophryne corroboree (assembly GCF_028390025.1). Classification (NCBI taxonomy): domain Eukaryota; kingdom Metazoa; phylum Chordata; class Amphibia; order Anura; family Myobatrachidae; genus Pseudophryne; species Pseudophryne corroboree. The sequence goes on from NC_086448.1 coordinate 41,712,698, forward strand.
AGTGACTGTTTCACCTGACCCAGAGCTGTCCAATCCTGTGCCAGCCTGAGACTCTCTTAATCTCCTGACACTGCTCACCAATCGCCAAGGACCAGGAGGTATAAGTCTGAAGTCTGGAGTTGGGAACGCTGCCAGTTCCTCGTGTCACAAACAGCTCTGTGTGAGCTTTGAAGCTGAGCTCCCTAAAGGTAACCCTTGTACTTCAGTTCCTGTAAAAACTCTGTTCCTTTCTTACCCAGTTTGGATTACATTTGTGTTGCCATTGATATCCAGTATTTCCACGAGTCTCAACTTAAAGGCACAGTTGCAGTGTTTCATCTTAAAGGCACAATACAGTATTCCACAGTCTCAACTTAAAGGCACAGTTGCAGTGTTTCATCTTAAAGGCACAGTACAGTATTCCACAGTCTCAACTTAAAGGCACAGTTGCAGTGTTTCATCTTAAAGGCACAGTACAGTATTCCACAGTCTCAACTTAAAGACACAGCTGCAGTGTTTCATCTTAAAGGCACAGTACAGTATTCCACAGTCCCAACTTAAAGGCACAGTTGCAGTTGCAGTATTCCAGTCTCAACTGAAAACCACAGCTGCAGTATTCTACCATCACAGCCGCAGGGTTCTTCAGCCTCGTACTAGAGTTATGGCCACAGTCATCGTTCTACTTTCAGTTGCATTTCCAGTTATCTCCGGTACCAGCCTGCATTACAGTTGCATCCTAGTCTCACCAGTAACCAGTCCGTCTTACTATCTTGCCAGTAACCTTGAGTACATAAGCACCTACTCCTGTGACACTATATCCAGTACAGTCTCACCTATACATTCATCATCCTGCTATCAAAGTCCCTGGTGATCCAGTGGTCAGGATAAGGCTTCCTCTGCAGAGGCCCGGGTTCGATCCCCGGTTAGGGATTGCTCCTTCTTCTCACTGATTCCTACAGACCAGCCTAATATTCACATAGTCCTCCAGTTGCCCGCACAGACTTCACTAACACCGGGTTCACAAAACCACAGTCATGACAGTAAGAACTGGCCACATGGACCCGGTCGAAAGTGTTTGTCTGACGCAGGACCTCCTAAGCAATATTGCAAGACGCTTGGAGGGTTTGGAGTCGACTCAGCATCAATTGGCACAGTGTCTGCAGCGGAATTCGTGCTCCAGAGACTCTCTGTCCTTCTGCACTAAGACTCCTGACCAACTGCAGATTTTCTACCAGATGTTATTACAGTTACAAGAACTTTTGTCTAGTATTCTTTCTGTGATGCCTGATCTCTTCAGGAATACTACCAACGTTGTTGATCCTGTATTGTCCCATCCAGTTAATAGAGTCTCTTCCTCTGTGCAAGGAAAAGTTTTTCATCAGAGCTATCCACGGCCCAAGCTCTCTGAAGCTGAACGTCAGCGGCGTAGGGAGCTACACCTCTGTCTTTACTGTGGAAATTCCGGTCATTTTGTTAAAGACTGCATTCTTCGCAAGCCAGGGAATGGTGACAAATCTCAGTATCATATTGCTCATGTCTACAAGTCATCCACAGTAGCCGATCCTGCTACTCCTGACGGGGGTATCAAGAAGGCTACTCTGAAAGAGACTCAAATTTATGACTGGGGTCCGGTGATTAAAGGACCTTATCCCAAGTTGGGTGTCCAGAGAAGAATGTTCAAGCCATTTAGAGTCACAGAGGAGTCCGTGTCTACAGCCCAAGGAGGGGCGTCCGTGTCTACAGCCCAAGGAGGGGCATCCGTGTCTTCAGCCCAAGGAGGGGCGTCCGTGTCTCCAGCCCCAGGAGGGGGTTCTTCAGAGTGTCCTGCCCCGGGAGGGTTTTTTTCAGAGTGTCCAGCCCCAGGAGGGGGTTCTTCAGAGTGTCCAGCCCCAGGAGGGGGTTCTTCATAGTGTCCTGCCCCAGTGAGGGGTTCAGAGCGTGCAGCCCCAGGAGGAGGTTCAGAGCGTGCAGCCCCAGGAGGGGGTTCCGAGTGTGCAGCCCAAGGAGGGTTATCCAGTGTTCAGGCTCTAGTAGGGGCATATGAGTCTTCTACTCAGGAAGGAGTGTCTGATATGTCAAACCCAGGAGGGGTGCTGGAGATAGCAACCCTGAGAGAGGTGTCTGATTCATTAACCCCAGGAGGGGTCACCACAGTTTCAGCCCCAAGGGAAGTATCCAGAGTCAAGTTTCCAGATGGAAATCTTTGTGCTACAGATGTAGTTATGAACTCCTGTTTGCCGTCTTTTGAGAGCACCACCATGTTGGCATCCAGCATGGTTCAGGTCCAGGATGGACCATCTGAACACTTGGATTCTACTCACTCCAGTTCCAGTCGAAATCCATCTCTCCCGGTTCCAGCCGGTCCAGCAATACTCCAGGCTCCACCTGGTCAGTCCGTCCTGGTTCCAGCCGGTCCAGCAATACTCCAGGCCCAGCCTGGTCAGTCCGTCCCGGTTCCAGCCGATCCAGCAATACTCCAGACTCCACCTGGTCAGCCTGTCCTGGCTACTGCCGTTCCAGCAATACTCCAGGACCAGCCTGGTCAGCCCGTCCCGGTTCCAGCTGGTCCAGTAATACTCCAGGACCAGCCTGGTCAGTCTCCTTTGGTTCCAGCCATTTCAAGTATCCTCGGATCCAATCCGGTACTACTTGTCCAGCCCAAGATTTCTCCAGTTTTAGTCAGTTCAAGCTCATCTGGACTCAAACCGATTCCAAGCATTGGTCCGAGTAAAGAACTTTTGTCAGTTGGTCCCAGTAAAGGACTTCCACCATCTATTTCTAAAATTAGACTTCAGTCTGTCTCTGATTCTGTTTCCTTGTCATCCAGCACTGAGTCCACAGCTTCCGCGGGGAATTCTAATACCTCATCTCCTCAATGTCGGGATAATTCTGATGTAGCATCTAAAGTCAAGAAAAATACCAAGGCTATTGACCTAATATCTGAATGGGTACCTCAGTCTAATGTTGTTTCAGTGGCATCTGTTTCCTTGAGTCCAATTTCATCCTCCATTCAGTCTTCAGAACATTTAGCCAATGCTCCGTTTTCTGACCCATCGCTTTCTGAGCAAGATAATGCCTTGATGAACCAATACATTATGAATTTCAGGAATGCCAAGAATTGGAAAACAGTACAAAGACAACAGTCTGTTGATTTAAGTGTTGGTTATGTTTCCATTGATTCCACTCCAAGTTCCTTGTGTTGTTCTGAACTTGTTAATGCAGCTTACAAAATGGATGTAGTTACTCCCAAAGAAGACTGGTATCTTCCAATAGACTTGGACTCAGACTCTGAATTTGATCCAGTTTATGATGCTACTTCTTTCAGGGGAGGTCCCATGTTTTCTAAGGAAGTTTTTTCTTCACAGGAGATTCTTCTCTCCCTGGTCAAAACCAAATGTTCCCGTAAGAAGAAGAGGCATCAACGAAGGTCCTAAGTTCCTCTATATGAATTTCTCAAGTTCCTCTAAGACCAAAGATGGGTGTCCGGAGTCCACCCTTGAAGAGGGGGGTACTGTCACGATCCTGACTGTAGTTCTCATATTTGGTGACTTACCCCTGCCATCTGTCCTGGATCCTGTGCCTTTTTGCTCACTGAGATAAACAGCATGCCAATACCATGAGTTTCCTGAGTTCTCTGCCTGGAAGGTAATAGTTAACGAGCTCCACCTGTGGTGATCTTCTGTGTGAGTCTGAATTCAGCAATCTGAAGTTTAGGCCTAAAAGGCCAGCATCCTGTGTTTGCAGCAGTTCAGGCTTCAGTGTTCTCTCGGCCTGCTAGGCCTCGCTCCACTTCACAGCCTAGTCTAGAGTACTCACATGACAGTGACTGTTTCACCTGACCCAGAGCTGTCCAATCCTGTGCCAGCCTGAGACTCTCTGAATCACCTGACACTGCTCACCAATCGCCAAGGACCAGGAAGTATAAGTCTGAAGTCTGGAGTTGGGAACGCTGCCAGTTCCTCGTGTCACAAACAGCTCTGTGTGAGCTTTGAAGCTGAGCTCCCTAAAGGTAACCCTTGTACTTCAGTTCCTGTAAAAACTCTGTTCCTTTGTTACCCAGTTTGGATTACATTTGTGTTGCCATTGATATCCAGTATTTCCACGAGTCTCAACTTAAAGGCACAGTTGCAGTGTTTCATCTTAAAGGCACAGTACAGTATTCCACAGTGTCAACTTAAAGGTACAGTTGCAGTGTTTCATCTTAAAGGCACAGTACGGTATTCCACAGTCTCAACTTAAAGGCACAGTTGCAGTGTTTCATCTTAAAGGCACAGTACAGTATTCCACAGTCTCAACTTAAAGGCACAGTTGCAGTGTTTCATCTTAAAGGCACAGTACAGTATTCCACAGTCTCAACTTAAAGGCACAGTTGCAGTGTTTCATCTTAAAGGCACAGTACAGTATTCCACAGTCTCAACTTAAAGGCACAGTTGCAGTGTTTCATCTTAAAGGCACAGTACAGTATTCCACAGTCTCAACTTAAAGGCACAGTTGCAGTGTTTCATCTTAAAGGCACAGTACAGTATTCCACAGTCCCAACTTAAAGGCACAGTTGCAGTTGCAGTATTCCAGTCTCAACTGAAAACCACAGCTGCAGTATTCTACCATCACAGCCGCAGGGTTCTTCAGCCTCATACTAGAGTTATAGCCACAGTCATCGTTCTACTTTCAGTTGCGTTTCCAGTTATATCTGGTACCAGCCTGTATTACAGTTGCATCCCAGTCTCACCAGTAACCAGTCTGTCTTACTATCTTGCCAGTAACCTTGAGTACATAAGCACCTACTCCTGTGACACTATATCCAGTACAGTCTCACCTATACATTCATCATCCTGCTATCAAAGTCCCTGGTGATCCAGTGGTCAGGATACGGCTTCCTCTGCCGAGGCCTGGGTTCGATCCCTGGTCAGGGATTACTCCTTCTTCTCACTGATTCCTACAGACCAGCCTAATATTCACATAGTCCTCCAGTTGCCCGCACAGACTTCACTAACACCGGGTTCACAAAACCACAGTCATGACACCATCCCCACACCTCTTCCTGCTAGTGTCACAGCGCTGACACAGGACGGGAGGAGGTGACATCAGCGGCGGGGCTGGAGTGGGGGGACTAGAAGATCCGCGATCCAGGCTGCCGGCTGCCGCTGCTTGTACAGTGATAGGCGCAGTGGCTGCAGGCAACAACAGCACATAGTGAAGGGATGCAGAGCAGTTAGAATGCCTCTCCTGCCTGGCGCCTACCTGCACTGCATCCCTTCGCTGAGCGGGTTCCGCCGGCTCTGGGTACATGGCCAAAAGTCCCTTGGATGCTGTGGTTGACTCTGCTGCAGTGCTACTGGATTCACAGTGCCAATCCAGGCACTCTGCAAGCCAAATGCAGGTGCCATGGGTCAGCAATGGTTTCAACATTGATGGCATTGCTTGCACACCCCTACTTATGGCTCCGAGAAAGAAAGTGGCATTATGCTGTAAATTTGATCTTCATGCCCCCACCCTTGTGAAATACTGTACATGCGTACTCAAACATCTAGTCTCAATACAAAACTCCGCAGTATGCCTGGCTTGAGTGAGCCCTTAGGTCTCGGGCAACTCTGTTAGCATCAGGCATCTTTTTATGTCAAAATTTGTCTAAGAAAGCGATGTGACTACTGTATACAAGGAGACTGCACTGATTCATTTGAAATGTGATACTTGCAGAGGCCCTTTTTTAAAAAAAAGGAGCGAGCCAGTGTGCAGTATCCGATTGGGCCCCCTCCTCTCCGGTGATGCAGTAGACTTTGGCATTGTGACAGAGTCTACTGCGCATGCACAGGTCTCCTGGAACATGGAGCATGTGCCACAATCTCGGGGGACATCTATATTGTGCATGCATGAATCACTGGAAAATGGCCACAGCAGCAAGCTCCGGGCCAATGGAGAGGTGAGTATAGTTAAATGGATGCAGGATGTGTGGTGTCTGCCCCCCCTGGACCAGGAACTGTGTGCACTGCACACCTTCACCCATTATAGACACGCCAGCAAATACTTGTATATCTGTGTGTGACAAATAACTTGGCATGCAAAAGAGTCACAGCTGCTGCATTGTCGCACACAGATATATAAGTGTTGCATATAAAATTATTCAGCACAGTCTCCTGGTGTGTCCTAGTCACATCGCATTGCGACTAAGACACATTTTCAGCAAAAAGACACAAAAAAGATGCCCAACGCTAATCTCACTGCATCTTTTTGGTGCGACTGCAGTGATGTATGAGGACCAGAGTCGGACTGGCCCACAGGGGTACAGGGGAAACCCCTGGTAGGCCCCACTGCCTGGTGGGCCCTCCTCAACCTCTAGGGATCAGGTTCCAGACTGTGCACCAATTATACATTATACATATATTATACTGCACAGAACTATGGTGTATTTTCTACAGTGCATTGCTGTTATTAATCTGGTATATTATCATGAATGCACTAGCAGTAATAACTGTGTATATTTTTTAAGGGGCCCAGACCATGAACTTGCTAATAGTTAGCCAAGCCTCTGCCACAAACCCCTCAACACGGGCCCCTACCACTGCATTTCCCCGGTGGGCCATTTATGCATTATAAAGGACACATCTATAATGCAGGAAGTAGACAGGATGAAGGAGGGATGTTTACTCTCCTGGGAGCCAGGAGAGCTCCCCCAAATTCAGAAGTCTCTAAGAAATTTCAAGAGTATGGTTTAAGTTTGTCTGTGGAGTTATGTATAAGAAAGTTATTTTCTGTTGATATTTCTCCGTCCGATTACCTTTAATATAGCTCTCTTGCCGCTGTTGTTAGTAAACAGCATAAATGATGGTGAAGATGATTACTTAGATCGCTATGCAGAGTGCATTATGGTACCTAGGGAGCCGTGATTCCCGAGATCTGCACAGCGTCATCCATGCTTCATGCTCTTACACCCCACCAGCAGTCGTTGCCATCTTGAACATTTGTTCTTCAGATGTGTCCTGAAGTAACTATGTCTCTGGATGGATATTTATGTGGATTTGCAAGTTGTGATAGGCATCTCGGGACAAGTTATGGCAACCCATGATAAGGTGCAAGAAGCCATTAGTCTATAGTGTTAGAATAGAGTACTAACTTATCACACCTTATTATTAGTTGGAATATCTGTTGAAAGAGGAGTGTGCTACTCAGAGCCGGCCATAGGCATAGGCAAACTAGGCAATTGCCTAGGGCATTTGGTATGCCTAGGGGCATCAGCAGCTTCTGCTGATTAAAATGATATGTGGCATGCCTATATTCAGTATGTAGCATTTCATATGCAGATACAGCCACAGTCTCACACACTAGATAGGCATGCTGCATATCATTTTAATCAGCAGAAGCTGCTTGTGCACCCTAGCCACATAGCAATGCAAATAAGATGCATTTTCATAAAAAAAAGGTGCCCGACGTTAGCATTGAGGCAAGATTTTTGAGGACACATCTGTATCCAAGCAGAGGTCACAGTGTTAGTGGCAGTGTGAGTGCTGTGTGCTGAGTGGGTTGGTTGTGTAGTAGTGTTCGGAATATGTGTAAGGAGCATTATGTGTGTCATGTAAAAATTAATTATTAATGTGCAACATATGTGTAAGGGGCACTGTGTGTGTCATTATGTGTATAAGGGCATTAATAATGTGCGGCATATGTATAACAGGATACTACTGTATGTGTGTCATGTGTATAGGGGCACTAATAATGTGCAGCAAATGTGTAGGGGGCACTATGTGTGTCATTATGTGTATAAGGGCATTAATAATGTGCGGCATATGTGTAAGGGACATTATGTGTAAAAGGGCATTAATAAAGGTTGTCATATTGTGTAAGGCGCATTATGTTTTTAAGGACATTAATAATATGTTTCATATGTGTAAGGGGCATTACTGTGTGGAATTATGTGTATAAATGCATTACTAATGTGTGGCATTATGTGTATAAGGTGCTCTAGTATGTGGCGTTGCGTATAGAAAGTGCACTACTGTGTCGTCTAATGTGAATAAAGAGCAATAGGGTGTGATCCAATGTGAATAAGGAGCAATTCAGTGTGATGTAATGTGAATAAGGGGCTCTACTGTGAGGAGTAATGTTTATAAGGTAAAGTGATACTACTGTGGGATGTAATATGAATTATGGACACTATCGCATGATCAAATGTGAATAAAGTTGCAGTACTGTGTGGCGTAATTGGAATCGGGGTTACTATTGTGTGGCCATGCAAAAACACACCCTTTTTGGGCTGTGCGCCAAATGTGCGAACTATTCCTATTTAAAATATAGGGGGTACAAACACCAAAATAAGGACTGCTATGGGTGAGGGGTGATGGTGCTGGGAAAGAGGTGCAAGGTCAGAGGCAGAACCAGCGGTGGTGCTAGGGGGCACCAGCCCAAATCTTGCCTAGGGCATCATATTGGTTAGGGCCGGCTCTGGTGCTACTGCACAAAATACAGTCTTCCTGTTCTCCATGGAGGCCTCATGCCTTATCCCAATATGGCTACTGAGATTTCTACTGAGCAAGTATGGGAGCTGTGTTCACACTGTCTTAAACTGGATATAATGTTGTGGTGGGAGAGATAAGTGTCCTGCTTAGCTCATATGAGACGTGGATATTTCCTGCTATAAAACTATTCCAACATCTCTGCACCATTACCTGCGAGCAACATACACTCACTGGGGTGCTGTGTGAAACCCCACTCTATCACTAGTGTACAGTGAGAACGACTGCACTTGCTACAGTATCTATCAATAAACCAACACCACTATTTAAGTAACTGGGTTTTTCATAGATTGTGTCATCTGCCTGTGTGTGTCTACGTAACTCTGCAATATCAACACATAATTTCCAACAAAACAGTACAGTATCTTATCAAGATTTTTTTCATTAGCATATAACTCATTGCTCCTCTATCTAAAACATGTCCAGCCAGTAGGATTAGTTACATGAGGACACATCTATATAATCTCCTATACATTTGTACAGATGAATGAAATCACAAAACATAACTTGCTCTGTGAGTTGGAAGTTCTGCTGTTCCGTAAACAACACTTTGGGGGTCATTCCGAGTAGTTCGTTCGCAAGCGGATTTTAGCAGATTTGCTCATGCTAAGCCACCACCTACTGGGAGTGAATCTTAGCATCTTAAAATTGCGAACGATGTATTCGCAATATTGCGATTACACACCTCGTAGCAGTTTCTGAGTAGCTCCAGACTTACTCGGCATCTGCGATCATTTCACTGCTTGTCGTTCCTGGTTTGACGTCACAAACACACCCAGCGTTCGCCCAGACACTCCCCCGTTTCTCCGGCCACTCCTGCGTTTTTTCCGGAAACGGTAGCGTTTTTTCCCACACGCCCATAAAACGGCCTGTTTCCGCCCAGTAACACCCATTTCCTGTCAATCACATTACGATCGCCAGAACGATGAAAAAGCCGTGAGTAAAAATCCTAACTGCATAGCAAATTTACTTGGCGCAGTCGCAGTGCGGACATTGCGCATGCGCATTAGGCGGAAAATCGCTGCGATGCGAAGATTTTTACCGAGCGAACAACTCGGAATGACCCCCTTTATGTCTCCCAAGGTGTCTGATTCATCATCTGAGTATTTAGAACAATGCATTTCAATACTTTAGGGCTTTTATTTGTTGATAAAATCATGGCCTTGACATTCTTTTAGCACACATTGTTTTATTGCCTATTACATGGTGAAAATCATATAACAATATAAATGTTATTCATTAAATGCATTAGCAATGTATTACAATATCAGTTGTATTGTATGTGGAGTGGCTGTTTCTATGTACTTCAATATTGTTCATACACTTGTACATAAATACAATTAATTCCTTTTGTTCTATTTGCCCCAGCAAAAAGCTTGCAACTCATTCTCGGAATCTCATTTGTGCATGATAAATAGGTTAATAAATACAGAGATTAATATATACCTACTGTATACGGTATCCAGTCCAGTAATCACCAGGGACCTTTCTTCAAATATTCAAAAGAGCTTACATTTACTGACATCACCAGTGCAGATATACATGTCAACGTTTCGGTTGCTAAACGCAGCCTTCCTCAAGCTCTCCCACCAGTAGGAGAGACAGAGACATACTGGAAGCTGCCCTGAGATTCCCTTTATACCCTATCCAATTGAACAGCAACTCCTCCCATCAGCAGGCTCATTAAATAATTGCTGAATAAATAACATTTACTAGGATACCAAATACAGCACCCTCCAAACTATAAACAGTCAGACATAAGTGGGCACTTATTAAACAGCAACCGAGATGGCTTATCAGTGTTTTAAACTAATTTATTGTACCAAAAAAACCCTAATAAGCAGCAAACACCGCTCCACTTCCAATATGCGTTCCACCGTGCTGTATTTGGTAAGAGTAGCTAGGGAAAGAGTCACATACTATAAGTGTATTGTTTTGACATTTTTCATTCTTATATCTTTGTAAAATGCTTAACCCTACACAGTATATAGCGGGGGGGGGGGAAATATTGAATGGAGTAAAAAAATAAAATAGAAAAAACTTGCAAGTAACAGGAAAACTACTGTATTAGTTACAATTGTGGCAGCAAATGGTTTCAGATGTGCATGTGATGCAATGGTCTTACAACTGCGGTCGCAGTGAGGATATATTCGCAAAGTGATTGACAGTTAGGGAGTGTCAGTGGGAGGCACTTGTGGAGTGGCAACTCAAACACAGGCACATTGTGACCATTGCAGGGTTGTGACCATAGCAGGGGCGTGTCATACCTTGCGACTGCGATCCACGATGCAGTTACAACGGCTATGGGGGGTAATTCCAAGTTGATCGCAGCAGGAATTTTTTTAGCAGTTGGGCAAAACCATGTGCACTGCAGGGGGGGGCAGATATAACATGTGCAGAGAGAGTTAGATTTGGGTGTGGTGAGTTCAATCTGCAATCTAAATTGCAGTGTAAAAATAAAGCAGCCAGTATTTACCCTGCACAGAAACAAAATAACCCACCCAAATCTAACTCTCTCTGCATATGTTATATCTGCCCCCCCCCCCCCCTGCAGTGCACATGGTTTTGCCCAACTGCTAAAAAAATTCCTGCTGCGATCAACTTGGAATTACCCCCATGGTGTCTTACTTCCAGCAGCCATGCCGCATGACTGTAAGGTTACTCGGAAGGTAAATGTTTGACTGGTGTGTCTTTGTACACAAACAGCAGTTCAGAGATGCTTCTAGTTGGCTTCTCAGTACAAATCCTGGCGGCCGCGCCAATTGCATATTTTGGCACAGCCTTTGGGTACAAATTTGCAGCTGGTGTAGCATTAGTATACATGTCTGAGTCAGGAGCAGTGTTTTCTCGTGCCTATCCAAGGTTCCCAAAGTGCCCTCTCCTAGATTTCGACCAGGATGAACCAAATGCTCCCTTTGTGAAAACTGCAGAAGATTAGCTCTCGTCTCTCACATTTCCCCCGAATATGCTATAAATATCATGCTTGCATATGATCACATAGTCAATACATCTGTTTGGCACATTCCATGCACTTATCCATCACCTGTTAACAGAACACTGTTATATTTCTGTTAAATGGCTCAGAATAACACATGCCTAGCTTTGGCTATAAATGAGAAATCCAGGCGCAGAGAATAGCTGGCGGTGAGATGATTGATCGTTAACAATATCATTGTTATTCGGAGGAAAATGTGTTTCTTTAGGTGAAGTAGTGACCCTTCCAAGTGACCTGTAATAACAAATCAGCATTGGGATTGGCAGATAAATAAGACTGTGACAAACAACCCTATATCTTCTGTCAGAGGAGAAGACATGACTCGCTAGTCACACTCTGCAGCTCTGTGTGATAAATGGACCTTTTCATGGTATATGTTTTATAGAATGAACTGTCACCAAGCTGAAAAAAGCATCCTATGATTGAGAAAGGAGAAAATGTAACAGCAGACAGGAAGAGGAGGGAAGCCTATAGAGAGAGCATGGAGCAGACAATAAGGATATCCCCAAACGCTCCCTAATCCACTTACTGCGTTGTCTGAGCAACATACTATGAGATGGAATACTGCTGATCTCCTGACATCCAATCTGATTCAATTTATAAATCTGCAGTCGTTTTCTTTTCCGAGCGGCAGATGCTTAATCCAGAACATTAAGATTCCAGCGCGCAGGGAGAGGTTAAGAAATTTACTTTATTAAGGGCAATATTGATGAAGAGCCAAGATTCCATTTATGTTAACTCCTTCATGTCCAATGTTGATTTACCCCTTCACCACCAGACTATTATTTGCACTTTTCCAATACTGTACATTAATTACACAGGAGAAACTTTGAAACTGTACATAACTGTGTTTTCCCAAACACATAGTTGTTTCATTTGATAGCATATTGAGCTACAGTAAAACATGTTTAGATTTTTAATAAATTAATTAGATAAGTAAAATAAATAAAAAAAGCCATGTGTGATATATTACAGTTTCGGTATAGAGAACCTGCAAATAAGAAAATAAATAAATAATTAAATAAATAGCATGATCAGAAGAGTGCATTGGTTTATTAAAAAATAAGCATAAATAAGTATTGAAATATACAGTAGGGACTACAGTACTCTTATAAACGGGACCCACTGTAAATTTTGTCTCACGTCTGCATCTCCTTCAAAATGTATGTATGTTTGTTCTGTTCTTAAACGAAACTCTGAAAGCCTAATAGAGTGATGGAGAGTACTCAGTAGGTTGGGTGCAGCACAGGAGAAGTATTGGAGGTGGGAGTGAGAGGTGATAATCAGTGTGAAGAAAAGGCAATTGTCACCAGCTGCCCAGACAGGGCAGGATGGGGGGGGTGGAAGCAAATGAGGTTGGAGATGTAGGAGGACCAGGAGTGCTTTGAAGGTTAGGGTGAGAAGTTTAAACTGTATACTGTAGGGAATAGTGAGCCAGAGGAGGGATTTCCGAAAAATAAAACAGAGGCAGAGCGGCATGATAGAAATAGCAGTCAAGCAACAGCATTAAGGAAAGATTGAGGGGAAAGGAGAGGAGCAATTGAGAGGAAGACCAGACAGAAGTTTATAATAGTCAAGAGGGAAGATGTACTAAGCCTGAAAAGTGATAAATATCACTGTGATAAAGCACCAGCCAATTGGCTCCTAACTGCCATGTCACAGGCTGGTGCTTTATCACAGTGATATTTATCAATTTTCAAGCTTAGTACATCTGGCTCAAGGTGAGAGATAATAGAAAGTATTTTATTGGTGTCAATAGAGAGGAAGGACTACATTCTGGTCAAATTCAATAAGGAGGAAGGACTACATTCTGGTCATATTCCAAAAATGGAACTCAAAGAAGTGTGTAAGTAGCTAAATATGAAGAGTGTATGAGAACATGGAATCAAGAGTGACACACAAGCAGCAGACTTAATGAACTGAGGAGATGGTGGAGTTGTCAACATTGAGGGTGAGATGGGGAAGTGTTGAGACACAAGAAGGTTGGAAGTAGGGATGAGCGGGTTCGGTTCTAAGAAAACCGTACCCACCCAAACATTGCGATTCGAGCTGGGATCCGAGTCTGGCTCATGACTTCCCGACTTACTTGGAACCCAAAGAGAGGCCGAACGTCATCTTCCCGCTGTCAAATTCTCGCAGGTTTTGGATTCTATATAAGTTCCCATGCATCAGCGCCATCTACACTCCAGCTGTGGAAAGTGTACTGGACAGACGTGTCCACCTCCAGTACTGTGTTGTTTGACGTGGCATGGGGCAAATGCTATGTCTGCTGTATCTGAAAGGGGTGCTCTATCTGTCTGCTGTATATGAAAAAGGGGTGCTCTCTCTGTTGTATGCATCTGTAAGGGGTGCTCTCTATGTCTGCTGTATCTGAAAAAGTGGTGCTCTCTCTGTCTGCAGAGTCTGAAAAAGGGGTGCTTTCTTTGCTGTATCTGAAAAGGGGTGCTCTCTCTGTCATCTGTATCTGAAAAAGGGGTGCTCTCTCCATCTGCTGTATCTGAAAAAGGGGTGCTCTCTCTGTCATCTGTATCTGAAAAAAGGGTGCTCTCTCCATCTGCTGTATCTGAGAAAGGGGTGCTCTCTGTCTGCTGTATCTGAAAAAGGGTTGCTCTCCGTCTGCTGTATCTGAAAAGGGGTGTTCTCTCTGCCTGCTTTATATGAAAAAGGGGTGCCCTGTATGCTGTATCTGAAAGGGGTGATCTGTCTATTCATCCAGGGGATCCTTCCCAGTGTAAAATTAAAATAATAAAAGCTAAAAACAAATAGCCTAAAATTATACTTATAAAAAAATACTTTTTTATTTGTGCTGTACCCCAGTGTACTATACAATTTTTATTTTATATTCATAAGTACTGTGACACTACTGGTCAGACTGCAGTATATTATTTCCTAATCATACACGTATTGTGCAATGCTTACGGTGAAGGTGAACCGCAGTGTGTAATAATATATATTTCTGACTCATTTGTGAGACATTGTAACCGCCGGTGTGTGATATCAAAATATTTCTGCATATTTGTAACTTATTTGTGTGATGCTGTCGGTGAAGGTCAACTGCAGTGTGTAGTTATATATATTTCTGACTCATTTGTGCGACACTGTAACTGCCAGTGTGTGATATTAAAAATGCTTCTACATATTTCTGACTTATTTGTGCGACACTGTAACTGCAGTGTGTGATATAGATAATAACATATATATATATTTTGATTTAAATTAATATTTTGTGCTGTGTCATCCTAGTATACATCTAGGGACTGCAGCTGCTCTGTCCATCTAGTGGAGTTCTGTTAGTCCACCAAAAATAAAAGACATCTTATTTTTAAATATTTTATGCTGTATCCTCCGAGTATACACCAATGGCATGCATTTCTGGGTGTTATGTTCATAGCTCATATTATTATGATATAACTTATTGTCCTATTTTCATAATTCTTCCTATCACCACATTACGATTAATTCTAATTAATATTAATAATAGTAATAATAATTATAAATTAATGAAATTTAAATTGAATTAATATAACTAAACTCTCCACACTTGTATACCGAACCTTCTGCATATAAAACATATCTTTGAGGAACAAAAGAACTTGATCCTAATTTTAAAATTTTCTTAACAAATAATTACTGCATTTAAAAATATATTGTTAACTGCCACATATTTGCTGCCCACTACTGTCGTTTAGCTTAGTCATCCAGCTATCTTGGTGCAACCTTTTGGCCTAAAGTGGATAAAAACAATATTTTGAGCTGTGAGGTGGTCAAAATAGACAGGAAATAAGTGGAAATGAATGTTATTGAGGTTAAGAATACTGTAGGAAAACAAACACCCCCAAATGTTGTTATTTTAGCTATTTTTATGATTTAAAAAACAAAAAAAAGCCAGATCCAAAACCAGCAAGGGCGGCCTTCGCAAAACCAATACAGATGCAAAACATGAAGGAGACCCAGAGCCAAAACCAAACTGCAAAACCCCAAAATGGCCTGGCGCGCACACCCCTAGTTGGAAGACAATGTGATTAGCCTTGGACATATGAAACTGGAGAAAGCATTGGGACAACCAAGAGGAGATAGTGAATAGGGAAGGGAAGAGGTTGGGAGAGGACAAGTAGAGTTGGGTGTCGTCAACATAAAGATAATACTCAAATCTGAAAAATCAGATAAGAGATGTCAAAGTCAGAAAAATGTCTTAGTGCACACTGCCATATTTGCACCGCACACTGGTCCGTGCTGCGCATGCGTACGCTCTCCCGTGGAAGCGCATACCCGCAATAGCGTGCACTCGCACGCGCAGTATGCGCATTTACGGTAGAGTTTATGTGATCGTAGCGTGCGACTCATTCGTTACAAAAGTTCACAATTAATGTAGTTTATAGATCATGTTCCCCTCAATAGTTTCTGTAAGTTTGGTTTAGATAGAATGTCCCTGAGCGGAGGAATCCCTCTTTGTATTGCACGAAGGGTCTAACAGGAGTCATACAGCAGTGTTTGATACCCATCGGAAGAGTATTTAATTAGCAATATTCCGGTGTTGGTTTGGAGCGTATTAATCGCTCGTGCGAATAGTTATGGACATAAGAAGTTTATGTCCATTTCTATGATTTGCACATACTCAGGTATGCGGCGGGAAACCCAGTTCCCCACCCACCTGAGCTGTTGGAAATCAGCACAGCCCACCTGTATGAATCAACCTATGACCTTTGGTTACAGTACAGGGCCGAATTCCTGTGTCCAATAAACTGTAGGATTGTAGGGACTAGGAGATTGCATTGTGTGTGGGGCATAAATAGGCAGACCGACCACATCCAGCTCTCACTCTCTCATCAACGGTTATCTGCTGATAATCGGGAGCTGGATATCGAGGCGCTGGCGATCATACCCTTTGTGCGTAAGTTCTCTCCGTAATCATTGTCTTTCTGTGAGCCAATATCTCTCTTTCTCTCTCTATCTCTCCTCTCCTCTTTTTCTCTTAAATACTTCGTAGTATTATTGTATTGTATTGTGTTAGACCAGGATAGCATTGTAGTTTATCCCTTAGTTAGGTGTTTGGTTAGGAAGTCTTTGTTATATTGTAGTGTATCATTTGTACTGTGTTACTCTTTTACAAGTATACTAGATATAATACAGATTATAGGCTTTGGAACCCTAAACCAGTATCAGTGTATTTACTATAGTGTTAAGTGTTCACTTGAGCGTCGGTGACGCTCAAACAGCTTTGTAGATAGTCAGGTTACACAAGGTTGCATTTACACCCTGTACTCACATTAAGGTATTCTGTGTGTTTCATCGGTATAAGGTTTAATATCAAGGTATAGTGTTGTGAGCGTCTGCACCGCTAGTGACCTCCTCGTGGTCTCTAGCGTATGCTACGTTACAGCGAATCTTTCCCCTAGACATAACAAATAACGTGTCCTGTGATCACTGGGCCGTGAGCGAACGTGACGCTTGAGCGTCTCGCCTACGGCTGAGCGATCGTTACGCAAATAGCGTATCATTACGGTATTTCTTAAGTAAGCAGCGTACAGTGTTCTTAGCTTCATAAGGGTTATTTATACGACAAAGGAATTTAGCATTGTCAATTGCGGGCTCGTCCTATACTTCTCATATCTGCACTAGGTAGATCAGCAGACATTATCCCTCCAGCAAAGGGTGGGAGGTTGTCTCACAGTGCTGACGGGATAAGCGTCTGCTTCGCTTGGGTAAAGAGTGCTGAAGGAATCCGGTAACCGGAAGTAAGAACAAAACGCTTGTGTCTTTTTAAAACTGTTTTATTTCTCTTCTGTCTTGCGTATACACGCACGCATATATATCTGCATTTCTGTTTCATTTTTCGTATATCACTATCCCTGTTTGCCAAATTTTTATAGTTGATAGAAAGGGCTAAAAGGAGATTTGCTGTTATTTAATAGTAGAGGTGATAGTTAAAGTATAGAAGAACACACGGGTTGTCTAGAAAACAAGGCAGTCAGTGTGGATTGCGGTAGATGATCAGGGATCATCTACATTGATAAATAAATATATTGTGTTACGGTGGATCCTTTGCATTGCGTACACGTGTCGCTAACAAAGACTAGCGTACGCAATCCAAAAGGCAGACGCACGCAGCGTACATTACGCAACGTAGCGTCTGGTTACGCCCACGTAGCTCAAGTTGTGATAAAGTGGATTTTAGCGCAAAGCGATAATTAGCGCAAAGGCGATAAGTAACGCACAGCGGTAGATAACGCGACGCGGTAAATAACGCAAATCTATTTTTGGGAAAACTGAAATTTAGTTTAACAGATCCTGCTCCTAATTGGTAACACTCTTGGCCTGAAGACAATTTCTGCGCAGAAATAGATATAGAAACAAAAGTGTACATGTGTTGAGTGAGTGTGTTTTGTATACAAAAGTTTATACAATTTTAAAGGTGGAACCAAAAGGAAAGTCGGGTACTCGTTAAGGAACATACGTGTAAGTGACATATACGGTGGCCAGGGAGGCATCCCTGGTTAAAATAATATTTGAGCATTAGAGTATAGCGGACCATAAGGTATCAAGACCAGGAGGTCATAAGGTAACAAGACCAGGAGGTCATAAGGTAAACAGACCAGGAGGTCGTAAGGTAACAGGTAAATAGACAAAGAGGTCCGCTATAAAAGTCCAGTGGCACAACGCCTGGGGTGTTGGTGCAGAACCCATATAGGCCATATAAGCTCTGGTTGAAGGAATCGCAGCCGAAAACATCGATTCCATTGATCTTTCAGTACATGACAAGTAGTGCTCGTATACTGAACGATTGGACCGCACGTTATTGTGTGCAGTAGTTAGTAACCTGACCTAATACCATTAGAGTAAACTGGTCACAAACGCTATTTGTACATTCTGACGTGATTTGTGTAATTTTTTATTTTTGGAAGGGAAGTTCGCTGGTCACTCAGGAACTATCTAACAACCCCAACTTTACTGGAAAGAGTAAGTGTCCTGCGGGTAACCCTCATATGTTCCAGTAAACTAAAGGTTCACAGGGGCCCTGGGTTGGGTACCACAGCTCTGGTTTACAGTGATTGCGGCACAGGCCAACGTGGGCGAGAAGTAAGTGGGGTACTTGATAAACCACCACCGCCGGCCTGCCCAAGGACATCTTGGTTTGTTTGTAAGGGTTCGCTGAAAACCTTGAGATAAAAGATCCAAGGAGGAATAAGCAACGCCTACAGATTATGGGGGCCATTTGTTCCGGTAGGGGGCGATCAACCCAGGTTCAGGTTGATTCGGAGGACCGACCAGTTGGGTCGGCAAGATACATTATGTGTGAAAAATACGGTAGTCACACAGAGGTTTTATGTGATGAATGGCAAAGAATGACTGTACAAGACAGGGACAAGTTCCCAAGAATAGGTAGCTTCAGTCCAGAGGTGTTACAAAATTTAAGGAGGAGGATAAGTCTCGTTGAACTAACGAAGAGACAAAATAAACATTATGAATATTTACAGTTATGGCAACAGGAAAGTGAATTACAAAGAGAGTCTATTGACTTTTCTGACTCTTATCTTGAGAGGAGAGACATGGCATCGGGAGAGGAGTTGATTGCGGAGAGAAAAGCACAAGGGTGGAACAATAAAAAATGCACTTAGTAACTGTATTAAGAATGAAAGTGTTAAATGTAATAATGTTTATGAAAATGAAAGTGTAAAAATTACAAATGTTAACCTGTGCAAGTCGCACCCCATGTTAAACTTCCCTCAGGATTACCAACAAGAAAGTGAGCCCAGAACGATGTCGGCACCTCTTCCAGAAGCCATCCTACAAGACATCCAGGTGGACACGACCAAATTGGTAAAGGCAATAATCAAACCCCCTAACGGAGGGTCAGGTGAGGTCGTGTCCACAGGTACGTACAATGTTTTATATCACGCACAAACAAATGTACCCCATATTGTAAGACCAAAACAAGGTGATGTAATTGAGTTTAGTCCTGTCAGGGTGATCACAGTCCCCAATGGGAAGACTGATGATCAGGGAACCATTCCCGTCAAGGACAGTGCAATGCGCTGTCTCTTGTCCCGGACCGAATTGAGATCAATTGTGTCTGAATTTCCTGATCCTAGGAAAAATCTAGCCAAATGTCAAAGGTTTATAAAAGAACTAGGAAACGCCACAGAACCCACCAACAAAGAGTGGCGGACAGTGCTGAGGGCATGTTTGCCCTCCAGGGTTGACCCTGAAAAGTTCATTGCTGATTGTAAATTAAACACAGAGGTACCTAGTACGGAGGAACACAATCAGGAATGTATTAGGCAGATTAACCGACAGTTAGGAATATATTTCCCAGCTGCTGTCAAGTGGAATGAAATTTTCTCCATAAGACAAAACGAAAGGGAAAATGTTTCTAATTATTTCAATCGAGCACTGCAAATAATGGCTGGAAACACTGGGATCACGGACATCAAGACAAATGCACAACATAGAAGAATAGCGGTTAAGGTATTAATGAATGGTTTAAAAGATGAATTAAAAACAAGGGTACAGACCACCAACCCAAACTGGAGAGATATCTCGGTGACTGCACTAAGAGAGGCCGTCATCAATCAGGATCAGAATATCACCAGATACAGAGGGTCACAAAGAGATAAGTTAATGGCAGCAAAAATACAGGCCCAAACCACAAGACCACCCCAACAAAAGCCCCACACCCCTGCGAGAAATCCAGATATGGTAGTCTGTTACCATTGTCATAGAAAGGGACACATTGCAAGAGATTGTAGATCACGAGAAAGACAACACCATAATCATAAAAACCAAGGAACCAGGGAAGCACAGGGGAAACGATTGATGATGATGAGCATCCGAGCGTTTGAGGAGGCATCAAATCAGCCAAGACCCCATTTCACTGACACTTGGAGGAAGCCCAGGGTTTGTTATCATTGTAGAAGAGAAGGGCATTATGCCAGTAACTGTAATAACCCACATAAAGTTAGACCCCCTAGACATGAAAATGAGCATGAATATGACACACCAAATTATAATCAAGAACCACATAGGCAGGAAAGGTGATTGTTAGGAATGGAGGCAAGCCTGAGGTAACGGTTAATTAAAGTGGGAGGTCATTCCCTGAAGACACAGGAATGACCGGGTGAAAAGTTGTAAATGTATCTGTGAAATGTTTTTTTTTTTTTCTCTCTCTCTCTATCCCCATCTCTGACGAGTAGTGGTAAGAATTCACACATTGCATACCCACTTGGTCCTTGCAGAAGTCTACCAAACCCCAGCATGACCTCCGCCACAATGTATTTCTGGCCAGATACAGACAGTGGAGTAATGCAGGTGCTGGTGGGGAGGGACTGCTCAAGGAGACCAGTAGACACATAGATATGACAGCCTAATAAGTCTGACAATGTTTTTCTAATGCTAACAATGTTTTCTTACAATGTTTAAAAATGCTTTGTTTCTCTTCTCTTATTGGTGGTTATTGTCGGGTTATGTAATGTATATATGCACATGAATTGTTCTCTATCTCTTTTGTTTTTTTTATTTTCTCTCTCTTCTCACTCATGTTTCCATGGTTTAAAGATGTTATGTCACCCCTCAGTTGGACCAATGGTAATGCCAGATTTTTGCTCCTTACAGAAAGATCGTCGGTTAGGAAGGAATATTGCATCACCAGAATGATCGTTTTTGAAGACTGAGAGACAACACCTTTGAGAGGACAGCAGAACAAGAAGAACAACAAGACGAGAGAACTTATTATCGTAACGAGTTCTCTCCCCCTCAAACTGATTTTCTTATACCCCATTTACAAATTTCTTCTTTTCTCCTCCTGTAAGATGGACTTGCCCCAAGAGACTGTGATATGGATTTTTCCCGTTAACCATGATGTTGACCAGAGCAGTCTGTTTCGGTGAGAGTACCAGTGAGGTCGAGAAAGGATCCAGAAAGGTCCTGATGACTGAGACGGAGGTGTAAATTTCCAATAGCAACCCAATCACCAAGCAAAGGCGAGTACCGGGCACGATCTAACAACCATGTTATCTGTAAACAACTGTGAAGGAATGTTAGTTCAAAAAGAAAGTTGTATCTGTAGGCTCTGTAACAAAGTAATGCCAATCCAGTTTTAATATCCATATGGACCGGCATCCATTGAGTGACTATCACTCTATAGTGGGTAACGTGTTGAACCAAACAGATTGTTGGGTATGCTCTCAAGTACCTCAGGGTCACAGTAAATCAGGGCTAGTACCATTTCCTTTAACGTTAGGGGAGGTACTTGAGCTAAGTGGTGGGAGACCGGTGGACCGGAGGTTTAACATCTCCAGCCCTCCTAGTTTAAAGCTCCACCAATACCATGTGGATAGGTCCCTCATATGCTTTAACATCTCCAATCCCAGAAAACCGGGAAATTGGGAAGTGTCATGGAGCAACCTTACCATGACCTTTTCACACAGAGCAGATAGAATGCCTACAGATACAGAGCTCGTACGCCACATAGCCAGTAGAGGAAAATCATTCCGGTATCGATATACCTTAGGAAATAGGATTACTAAAGTTGGAGAGGTATCACCAGGATACTGTGCACATATCGTACAAACTGATACGTGCATTAGACAGATGGAAGAATTAGGGTCAGGAGATTTCACCTGGAAGGTTTGTAACATGGTCATGTCCTTCTCCGTCCCTTATGTTCTCCCCGATGATGCATATTTCATATGCGGGAGAAAGGCGTACAAGTGGCTTGCCCCAAACTCTGAAGGATTGTGTTATATTGGAAAAGTATTGCCTGAAGTAATGACTGTTACACATGACAAAATGAAGGACATACACCGTGGTGCCCAAACTCCTTATACTCACACTCACTACGAGCACCTTGTTAAAAGACAACTGTCAGAAAGGTTAGAGCATCCGGCCTCTGATCTTATCCATGAATCCACCGGGATTCAGGTTCTGGTAGCGTTAGATTTCACTCGCACCGCTCGAGGTGTGATGAATTATAGATACATTTCCGCACTCGCCAATTTGTTAGATAATATCACTGAAATGTATGATGACACGTTTAGATACACTGGAAGAGAACTCCAAGCTTACAAAACAGAACTAGTTCAGCATAGGATGGTTCTTAATTATCTTACAGCAGTGACGGGCGGATATTGTGTTACATTGGCAACACAGTACGGCATAAAGTGTTGCACGTATATCACAAATAGCACCGAGGATCCGGTAGAGGTCATAGACCAAAAGATGGACGATATTCTGCAATTAAAGTGGGAATTTCGTCGAAAACACAATCTCACCCTTGCTGCTGTAGGTAATGAGCTGACTAGTTGGGTGTCATGGTTGAACCCGCGAAATTGGTTCTCCGGTTTAGGAGACTGGGCTCAAGGAGTCATAATGGATGTTGGAAAGTTTCTCCTATGTATTTTGGGTGTTGTTATATCTATTGGATTGATATTTAGATGCGGGCAGGCTTTGATGAGGTGCAAACAAAGTACAAAAGTGATGAGCTTGAGGAGTGAGGAAACTGTAATTAACCTGGATTTGATTTATGACCCAATGCTAGAAACCATGACGTAATGATGTAATGAGTATACGGTCCGCCTTTCACCCATTTCTATGTTTTCCTCCGAGGTACAAAGACCCACGTAGACGAAGGATTTGATGAGCCAAGGGGCCGACAACGGAAAGATGGAAAGAAGAAGAGCAGGCGACCTGATAAACAAGATTTTGATGGACAATGCCATGGGTACCCCAGTTTCCCTAGGAACTTTAAAACCACGCTAGCCCAACATTTTTTTGTAAATCCATGGACGTTGTATGCTTTACTCACGATTTATGAGCAAAAGCACAAAGAAGAAGACTCCAATCAACCGACACCAATCAAGACCTCAATCGACGAACGTACATTAACCTGACATAGAATATCATTGCATTTTTCGTAAGTGTTCTTTATCTTCATCTCTGCAACCCTCAGGTAATAACACACATAGTCGATAGGGAATACAGGCACAGATAGCAGCAACCACATACCCCCCCCCAATTCATGTATCATCAACTAAAATGTGCATCCCCATTGTGTTACAACCACAGCCGAAATGAGCTCGGTAGAGTTTGACAGCCCATCCACAGACCTGTACCACAGGATAAGAAGGAATTCAAATGTATACTTCGCAATACCTCGAAGCTTGATTTACCACACGTACGGCACGATGATACATGACCCTCCAAACATGGACTCATACACACATGCTTCCACTTTCTCACTAGGTCATACCCTTTTCACACCTACTCCTTTCTTCTTCCTTTCCCCACCATAGAAATCAATTAACCCCTGACTTACATTTTTCTCCTTAAATATTTTGTGGCAGTTATTATTGACTGCCAAAGGGTGGACTGTCAAAGTCAGAAAAATGTCTTAGTGCACACTGCCATATTTGCACCGCACACTGGTCCGTGCTGCGCATGCGTACGCTCTCCCGTGGAAGCGCATACCCGCAATAGCGTGCACTCGCACGCGCAGTATGCGCATTTACGGTAGAGTTTATGTGATCGTAGCGTGCGACTCATTCGTTACAAAAGTTCACAATTAATGTAGTTTATAGATCATGTTCCCCTCAATAGTTTCTGTAAGTTTGGTTTAGATAGAATGTCCCTGAGCGGAGGAATCCCTCTTTGTATTGCACGAAGGGTCTAACAGGAGTCATACAGCAGTGTTTGATACCCATCGGAAGAGTATTTAATTAGCAATATTCCGGTGTTGGTTTGGAGCGTATTAATCGCTCGTGCGAATAGTTATGGACATAAGAAGTTTATGTCCATTTCTATGATTTGCACATACTCAGGTATGCGGCGGGAAACCCAGTTCCCCACCCACCTGAGCTGTTGGAAATCAGCACAGCCCACCTGTATGAATCAACCTATGACCTTTGGTTACAGTACAGGGCCGAATTCCTGTGTCCAATAAACTGTAGGATTGTAGGGACTAGGAGATTGCATTGTGTGTGGGGCATAAATAGGCAGACCGACCACATCCAGCTCTCACTCTCTCATCAACGGTTATCTGCTGATAATCGGGAGCTGGATATCGAGGCGCTGGCGATCATACCCTTTGTGCGTAAGTTCTCTCCGTAATCATTGTCTTTCTGTGAGCCAATATCTCTCTTTCTCTCTCTATCTCTCCTCTCCTCTTTTTCTCTTAAATACTTCGTAGTATTATTGTATTGTATTGTGTTAGACCAGGATAGCATTGTAGTTTATCCCTTAGTTAGGTGTTTGGTTAGGAAGTCTTTGTTATATTGTAGTGTATCATTTGTACTGTGTTACTCTTTTACAAGTATACTAGATATAATACAGATTATAGGCTTTGGAACCCTAAACCAGTATCAGTGTATTTACTATAGTGTTAAGTGTTCACTTGAGCGTCGGTGACGCTCAAACAGCTTTGTAGATAGTCAGGTTACACAAGGTTGCATTTACACCCTGTACTCACATTAAGGTATTCTGTGTGTTTCATCGGTATAAGGTTTAATATCAAGGTATAGTGTTGTGAGCGTCTGCACCGCTAGTGACCTCCTCGTGGTCTCTAGCGTATGCTACGTTACAGCGAATCTTTCCCCTAGACATAACAAATAACGTGTCCTGTGATCACTGGGCCGTGAGCGAACGTGACGCTTGAGCGTCTCGCCTACGGCTGAGCGATCGTTACGCAAATAGCGTATCATTACGGTATTTCTTAAGTAAGCAGCGTACAGTGTTCTTAGCTTCATAAGGGTTATTTATACGACAAAGGAATTTAGCATTGTCAGAGAGGACATGTAGTATGAAAAGATAAAGGGACTTAGGGCTGACGCCAGCGAGGGGGTGGATGACAGAGAAGGAATGGCTAGAAGGATATTATTATTATTATTATTATTATTATCCTTTATTTATATGGCACCACAAGGGAATGAGTAAACAAGGAAACAGCACTTACAGTACAAGACAATATAGGACAGGTATAGAAAACCCGGGGTTAGATGCCATCAAAGGGAGTATGGAGTATAAGATAGTGTAAGTAAGAAAAGGAAAGGCACATGAGGAAAGAAGTCCCTGCTCTTGCGAGCTTACAATCTAAAAGGTGAGGGGCTAACAGACCGGAGTGACACAGAAGGGGTAGACAGTGAGCATAGACAGGAGGGTTAGAAGTAGAGTTGGCTGGGTTTGGTGAAGAAGTAGGTCTGGAGTGTCCGTTTGAAGTTTTATAGAGAAGTGGAGAGTCGGATGGGGAGAGGTAGAGCAGCGATACGATGAAAAACAAGAGAGGGCCACTTGCCTGGGACTGAATGAGTGAAAACAGCGGAGAAGTGGATGATGAACTGTGCCAAATGCAGAAAGGTCAAAAAGGACGAGGGCAGAGAAGTGTCCCTTGAATGTTAATGAAGACTCTTTTCCAATGCTAACCTGTTCCATGCTTTACAATGAACAAAAGGTTTGTAAGGGCACTAAATTCTGGTTCTCCTAATCCCCTGAGGCTGCAAGAGCCCAATGGACGCGTAAATGGTTGTAGACCTGACTGAATAACCTTGCATCCACCTGGCAGCATTTAAAAATAACAAACACAACAATGTAACTTTATGTAGTCCATAAACTATGTTATATTATGCAGTCCTCTGAATCCCTCATGATGTCTAGAAAGTCACCCACCCCATGCCTACTAAGAAGCGATGAGTCCATAGTTACAGAAGCCATCTACATGTTATTGTCCTGATAGCTACTTTAATATTACTAACATTTACCATCACCAGAATAGGCATGCTAAAGGCCTATGTTTGGCGTGACATGTTAGTGATTAATAGCGGAGACATATTCTAGGGTTGTTACAATGACAATTACATTAGTTACACAACATGATATGCTGCACATAGTTCAGACACAGAAGATAATTAATCATACACAGAAATAATGGATTTGTAATTAAATAGTGAAAAAAATAGCTTATGCATGACATTTTTTCGCGTGAGTTAAATTTTGGGTGCCCTACAGTATGTCATTTCCGCCTAAAAAGATATTAGTCTGAGCTCTAACATCCCCTCCCTTCCCTATTAGCTGCAATATAACATGGCATGCAGCAAGGATTGATGGTAGTTTTTCTTCAAATGTTGTTGCAACAATGTAGCAACTGTCATTAAAATATAGTAGTTAACCCTTAGTGCTGCAAAGAAGCTGATTATTGTGCATTTTTTCTTGATCTTTTTGCAGTCTGTGCAGAATACGATTACTCACATATAGAACAAGTTCACATACTGTATCTGAACAAGCTCAGAGATATCATGCGTCTCCTTTGCAACAAATATATAATCAAACACCCTTAACAGTTGTGTTTTCTAATAATAAATCGACAATGAAATGATTTGCATAATATTGTTGTCAACTTTTTTGATGTTTTGTGGTATAGAAATAAGCATATGTTGCAATTATTTGTAACCCATCTACATGTGAGCGCTAAAGTACAGACCAAGGCCCTCATTCCGAGTTGATTACTCGCTAGCTATTTTTTGCAAAGCAGCGATCAGATTGTCGCCGCCCACGGGGGAGTGTATTTTCGTTTTGCAATTGTGCGATCGCATGTGCAGCCGAGCGGGACACATTTTTTTGTGTGCAGTTTCCGAGTAGGTCTGAACTTACTCAGCCCTTGCGATCACTTCAGTCTGTACGGTCCCGGAATTCACGTCAGGCACCCGCCCTGCAAACGCCTGGACACGCCTGCGTTTTCCCTACCACTCCCAGAAAGCGGTCCGTTGACACCCATAAACGCCTTCTTCCTGTCAATCTCCTTGCGATCGGTTGTGCGTGCGCATTGTGGTGCATACGCATGTGCAGTAGTAACCTGATCGCTGCACTGCGAAAAACTGCAGCGAGCGATCAACTCGGAATGAGGGCCCATGGTCGTACACAAAAGGTGATCTTCAATCAATCAATCAATCAATCAATTTTAAGATTGGTCAATTAATCATCAATCTTGGCTGTTTAGATCCAATATCAAACCGGCTTTAATGGGTTAAGCATATTATTTACTGTCATGTGAGATGTATCATTTTAATTTGAAAAGATAAAACACTAGGTCCTCACACTACTCTCTTCACTATTCCTAACAATGTTGCTTTTTTGTCTATCCTCACATCCTCTCATTACTAACACAGTCAACCTTGAAATTCATTTTTTTGCCAAATGTCTGCCATTGAGCATACACATTTACCAATACAGCCTCCACTTCTATTTCCAGTTTTACTCCTACAGTATTTACCTAATCCATACCATATCCAGATTTTTTTTCCATTACCCTCTTCACTTAGTGGCTACCTAATCCTGTATTTTGCCCCCTGTTCCCACCTCTATCCTCCCCACAAGTCTCTTATACCCCCTCTTCTCTCCCCTTCGGTGTCTTCTGTCCATCCCGCTGCTTCACTTCCCCTCTTCTCCTGTTACCACACTTTCATTCACCACTCCCCCACCTTGGTTATACTACCACACCAATCATCCCTGCTATCTCCATCCTCTCCCTATCATCTCACCCCACTTCCATCCACATCATACTGAACTCCCACCCTGCCCACCTCCTGCAGTTTCTCTTCTTAGCCCAGGAACATGCACCATCACTACACCCTCTTTATCTCCATTCTCCAAACTAATTTCTGCTTAATGCCACAGAAACACTGATAGTTTGATTAGCAACTCTCCCATAAACTCGTTCCCTCTCTCCTGTACATTCTGTATTGCAAGATATGTCTGTTATAAACTGCTCCCCACCCATGAACTTTTCATCTCCAACTCCCTGAATCTCCTAGCCATTACATAAACATGTGTTTCTCCCTCTGACACCACTTCTCCCACTACTTCCCTGGGCTCCTAACATTCTCACATACCCCCATGCCTGGGTATCATCATGATGGTGTTTTTAGGGTCCTTATATGCTCTGGCTACTCTTTCCAACTCATACACCCAGAACCTTCAGTTACATTCTCTACATTTGAGGTCCATGCTATATGCCTCTTTCAACCTGTTCACTTTTGGGTTGTTGTCCTTTACTGCCCACTGGCACTCTCTACATATTCCTCGACCACTTTGCTTCTTGGCTGACTAATTTCCTCTCTTTAGATGTTCCCTCCATTGTCTTACAGTAGGTGACTTTAACATACCAATCAATATCCCCACAGAATCCTATGCCTAATAATCTTATACCACTTGGTCTCTTCCGACGGATCTCCTCACCCTACCATGTGAGTGGACACTCACTTGAGCTGGTTTTCACTCACCATTGTGATACTTCAGAATATTCCAACACCCTGTTCTCCCTCTCTGACCATCACCTGCTCTCTTTGAATTTATCCCTCTCTGCCATTCCATCTCTACCTCCGAAAGCTACCACTACTAAGAGTAACATTGAAGCCATTGACACCGTTTCTTATCCTCCTTGATTGACCCACTTCTGTCCCATATTCTCTCTCTCCTGCCCAGAACAAGTCACTTCCCTATACAATTGCTCCATTACTTGTGCTCTTGACTCTGTTACTCCAGCGACCACCGTTCACACCCTCAGATCAACACCTCAACTGTGGCATTCCAAATTCACAAGATATCTGCATAAATGTTCATGTAAGGATGTTGTGTGCGGTGTTAAGCCTGCTGCCGTGCAGGTGTGATTCGCTTCTTACCGCTAGTCTCCTTCAGTTTCTGACCACGGAACCACTTCGGACAGGGAAGTACTCCAGTAACCAGGACGCGACGGTATGGCTTTGAAACCCAGATGCTGGAGGAAAAGAAGCACTGATCACACGGAGTATCAACTCTTTCCCGCGAGGAGGAAGGAAATACACAGCGATGGCTGCGACTTTCACCCAATTATCACCTATTTGGCACTCACGCACCAGGTGAAGCGAGCTTCACTAGGCCTAGTGAAGACTCGCGGATCGGCGCCCAAGACAGAGCAAGACAAACACACGGAGGGGTATACGCTCATCGTCACACTTGTCAGCTTGCCGGTCGAAGATCGCTGTTCCTGAGGAGAGATGAACAGCAGCCTTCCTACAAACTAACAGGCTAAACAACTAAACTGGCCTATGCTGCTATGAACCTCTGAACAAAACTAATTAGTAAGAACGGCTATAAATGCCCTCAGCCAGCAAAACATGACACATTCAAGGAGACACAGTAATGACATAACAATGAGTTACCGTTACGCTGGTGTTGACAGATCCTGCACATCGGGCTGACCAACAAATGCCTGTACTTCTTCCCCAGGTGCACACGCGTATTGGGCAGCCTGTAGTGGACAGCCGTGGTGAGGTACGTGGAGACGAGATTGTCTCTTCACAACCTTTCCTATCCCGAATGGAGTACAGAACGTGCGGGCCAGCCAGCCCTACACACCCAACCAACCACAGCCCAAGCGAGCTACCGTACAGCCCACTCGCTGTGGGAACCGAGCCGGAAGGGTTCTGTACTATGCGTTCCAAACTGCGTAGATGCTACTATGCCCCTAGTTTAGAAGTTCCGTTCCTGAGCCCAGTCCAAATGCACCCTTGACAATGGAATAGAAATCCTTGCGTAGTGCAAAGATTCCAGCTTCAGATCTCACCCTTTATCTGTAACTAACTTGCGCCGCGGTCAAATACCCGCAAGTTCCCACAGGCCTAGTGCCTGCCTACCAATGGGAATATTATCTTGGCCTAATGTCAAGATTATTTATATGAATATTGATCCTATCTATAGCACAGGCCTTGTGCCTGAACGGTGGCCCGGGCCTAGCGCCTGCCTGAAAAGGGGGACAGTAACCTTGGTTACTAGTTAATGTAGTGGCCCTTCACTCCTAACTACTACTCAGGCCTATTGCCTGTTTGTGGCCATAGGCCTAGCGCCTGCCTAACCAGGGGACAGTAATCTTGGCCCAACGCCAAGATTAATAGTTAATGTAGGGGCCCTTCTGTTATGATTCCAGCACTCTGGTCTGAGGAGATCTTATTGCAAGGACCGGAGCACTGGAACGTAATGCTGGGGAATGGAGCGGGAATGGAAAATAGCCCCTGGTGCCCTAATTCCGTTGTCTCGCCCGTGCTGTCAGAAATCCCCTGCGAGACTATGGTTGCTTGAGCCCATGGCAGCCGCGTTTGAAGGGCGGATTATGTCTGCCCAACTCCGATGCCCCCTCAGGTCTTAATGGGAGACAAAGGGAAATCCGAGACAGGGTGATAACAAGGGGCCCTCTGACTAAACAACCAGGCCAGGGGCTACAAGCTAACTCGAAACTAGTATATGTGCGGAAAAACCGCCAGGGAAAAGGACAACCAAAATATCCACTTGTCCACTCTCCTACCCGGCACCGCCGAGTTCCGGATAGGACTTGTGGAAGCGGAACCCTCCGCAAATGCTCCGAAACTGTTATGATTCCAGTACTCCTGACCGGAGGAGATCTAATGACAATGGCCAGAGTACTGGAAGGGGAATGCTGGTTACGGGAGCTAGAAAGACTAGTTGCCCCTGGCGCCCTAACTCTATTGTCTCACCCGTGCTATCGAAAATCCCTTGCGAGACTATGGTTTCTTGAGCCCCTGGCAGCCACGTTTGAAAGGCGGATTATGTCTGCCCAACTCCGGTGCCCCCCGGTCTTAGTGAGAGACAAAGGGAAATCCGAGGCAGGATGATGACAAGAGGACCTCTGACTGACAACAGGCCAGGGGCAACAAGCTAACTAACCAAACCAGAAGTATGCGCGGAAAAACCGCCAGATAAAAGGACAACCAAAATCCACTAGTCCGTTACTCCTACCCAGCACCGCTGGATACCAGAGTGGATCTGTGGGAGCGGAATCCTCCGCAAAAGCTCCGAAACACAAATAATAAATAATAAGTAATAAAGCGGCCAAGCCGCAACACACGGCTACGCCGTGACTCACGAACACCACTGGATGTTTTAAAGGTGCTCAGTCAGGACTCCAGCAACAGATGACGACTTCCGAGTACAGGACAACTGAGGACAGGAACGACCGGGTACAGCAGGACTGGAAACACTGTCAGCAAACAGATACAGCATGCAGGAAGCTATTACCGGCGTCTGTGAGAAGCCCTGGAAGTGTACTTAACAGGGAGTCCTCCAATCAGCTGTTCAGAGGCTGATTGGATTAAATGCCGTGCAGCTGCCTTGCTGCACGGCCAGGAAACAGGTGCCCTATTAATTTAAATGGACCCAGCAACGGGGAACGCGGTCCGCCAGTGGTGTCCCCGTTGCTAGGGTCCGTGCGGCTCCATGCGCCCGGCGTCTAGCGTTGCCAGGGAGCCGGCGGCTGTACGCGCACGGCGTCCCTGGTTGCTAGGCGCCGGGCCGCACCGACGAGCGGACCCCGGCACCTAACAGAAACAGAATATAAAGATAAAGCGGCTGAGCCGCAACACACGGCAGAGCCGCAACTCACGAACACCACTCGATATTCTCTGGTGATCGTTGAGGATTACAGGGAACCAAACGACTTCTTGGGATGAGATGACAACTCCAAGATACAGGACTTCTGAGGACAGGAATTACCGGACACAGCAGGACTGGAACAGACGTTCAGCAAACCAAAACAGCATGCAGGAAGCTATTACCGGCGTCTGTGTGAAGCACTGAGCAGGTATTTAGCAGGGAGTCCTCCAATCAGATGTTCGGAGCATGATTAACAAACATGCCGTGCAGCTGGCTTGCTGCACGAGCAGAAAACAAATGTGTGAGTGTTTAAACTTGATTAGATTGATCCTGCAACGGGGAGCGCGGGTCCAGGCGGCTCAGTGTTGCTAGGGAGCCGGCGGCTAAGCGCGCACGGCGTCCCGGCATTGCTAGGGACCCGGCGGCTCGCACGCCTGGCGTCCCTAGTTGCTAGGTGCCGGGCCGCGAGGACATCGCAGACCACGGCGCCTAACAGTAGCCCCCCCCCCTTGAGGAGGGGTCAACGAACCCCTAGAGCCAGGTTTCTGGGGAAATTCCCGAAAAAATGCTTTCTTGAGTCTAGGGGCATGAAGATCCTTGTCCAGGACCCAAGACCTTTCCTCCGGACCATAGCCCTTCCAGTGCACTAAAAAATAAAGCCGACCCCAGGACAATTTAGAGTCAAGAACTTTCTCTACCAAGAATTCCTGTTGTCCCTGTACATCCACTGGAGATCTACCCTGAGAGATCCTCCGAGGTAATTTACTGGAAGAAACGTATTGTTTCAACAGGGAACAATGAAAAGTATTTCCAATCCTAAGGGATCTTGGTAAACGTAGCCGAAAGGCAACTGGGTTGACCTTCTTAATAATAAGAAACGGTCCAATAAATTTGGGTCCCAATCTAGCCGAGGATTGTCGAAGCCTGATGTTACGAGTTGACAACCACACTTTATCTCCCACCTTAAAAGTGCAAGGACGTCGGAGCCTGTCAGAAAATTTCTTCTCTCGGAAGGCCGCTTTTCTGAGAGCAAGGTGAACTTTTTTCCAAATTGCTCTGAGATGGGAGGTTAAGGTTAACGAGGAGACTGGAGAATGATGAAAAAAAGAATTGGCTCTGGGGTGAAAACCAAAAACTGAAAAGAATGAAGACTCTTTAGTGGAGGAATGACAAGAATTATTGTAAGCAAATTCAGCCAAAGGGAGAAACTCGGACCAATCATTCTGGAGTTTGGCTGAATACAAGCGCAAATATTGTTTTAATGACTGGTTGACTCGTTCGGTTTGCCCGTTGGATTGTGGGTGGTAACCGGATGTTAACGACAGTTTCATCTTTAATGAGGCACAAAAACATTTCCAGAATTGTGCGATGAATTGTGGACCCCGATCAGAAACAATATCAGTGGGCAACCCATGAAGCCTGAACACATGGCGGAGGAACAAAACTGCCAACCCTTGAGCAGAAGGCAATCGAGGAAGAGCAATAAAATGAGCCATTTTACTAAAATGGTCCACTACCACCCATATGACTCGGAATCCGGCTGAAAGGGGAAAGTCAACCACAAAATCCATGGAAATATGAGACCATGGCCTGAGAGGAACAGTTAAGGGCATAAGTTGCCCGATAGGCAAGGAACGGGGAACCTTATGCTGTGCACAAACCTGACATGAATAAACAAATTCCTTAACGTCTTTAGAAAGACTAGGCCACCATACTGAGCGAGAGACTAACTCCAATGTCTTAGTGACTCCCGGATGCCCTGAAACTTTGTTGTCATGAAATTCAGTTAAAACAGTGGCTCTCAAAAATTCAGGGACGTAAAGACGACCAGCAGGAGTAAATCTAGGAGCTTGGCGTTGAAGCTGTTTTAACTGGGTAAATAAATCCTGTGTGAGGCCTGCCCGGATGACCGAAGATGGAAGTATGAGGGTAACAAAAGGATTGCTATTGTGAACCGAAAGAAAGCTACGTGACAGGGCATCAGCTTTAGTATTCTTAGAACCAGGCCTGAAAGTTATTATAAATTTGAAACGAGTAAAAAATAATGCCCAACGTGCTTGCCGGGCATTAAGCCGTTTAGCTGATTCAATGTATTGCAGGTTCTTATGATCAGTCAAAACCGAAATAGTATGTTTTGCTCCCTCCAGCCAATGCCTCCACTCCTCGAAAGCCCACTTTACCGCCAGTAACTCCCGATTACCAACGTCATAGTTGGATTCAGCGGAGGAGAATTTCCTGGACATAAAGGCACAAGGATGTAACTCCAGAGACTCCGGATCCTTTTGAGAAAGGACAGCCCCCACTCCAACCTCTGAGGCATCAACCTCCACAACAAAGGGCAATTCCGGATTAGGATGTCTGAGGACTGGAGCCGAGACAAAGGCTTGTTTCAAGGCCCGGAAGGACAACTCAGCTTCATGCGACCAGTTGGTAGGATCCGCTCCTTTCTTTGTCAGAGCCACTATGGGAGCAACCAGGTCAGAAAAAGAATGGATGAACCTCCTATAATAATTCGCAAACCCTAAAAAGCGCTGAATTGCTTTTAAATTGGTGGGTTGCGCCCAATTGAGGATGGCCTGGAGCTTCTTTGGTTCCATGGAAAATCCCTGAGGGGAAATTATGTACCCTAAAAAAAGATACTTCCGTGACGTGAAAATCACACTTCTCCAGCTTGGCATATAAATGATTCTCACGTAACTTTTGAAGAACCAGACGCACCTGGGTAACATGTTGTTCCATCGATTCAGAATAAATCAAGATGTCGTCTAAATAAACGACCACGAATTTCCCTAGGAAGTCACGGAGCACATCATTAATGAGGTCTTGAAAAACTGCTGGAGCATTAGACAGGCCGAACGGCATCACCAGGTATTCGTAGTGACCCGACTGAGTGCTGAAAGCCGTCTTCCACTCATCTCCAGATTTAATTCGGATGAGGTTGTAAGCTCCTCTAAGGTCAATTTTGGGAAAAATAACAGCAGAACATAACTGATCAAAAAGTACAGAAATTAACGGCAAAGGATAGGTGTTTTTTACTGAGATCATATTCAGGGCTCTAAAATCAACGCATGGTCTAAGCAAGCCATCCTTTTTCTCCACAAAGAAAAAACCTGCACTTAAAGGAGATTTTGATGGTCTAATAAATCCTTTCTCTAAGCTCTCCTGAACATAATCATTCATGGCCGAAGTTTCTGGCCCGGACAATGCATATAATCTCCCCTTTGGCAATACGTCACCTGGAACTAGCTCAATAGCACAATCATAAGGCCGATGGGGAGGCAGAATGTCCGCATTGCCTTTGGAGAATACATCAGCAAACTCCTGGTATTCCACAGGAATGGGCTCTGGAATGATAGCTGCTACTCTGACTGGATACGAAATACATTCCTTAGCACAAAATGTACCCCATTGGGAAATCTCCCCGGACCGCCAATCAATGGTGGGATTATGAAAGGCCAGCCAAGGGTGACCCAGAACAACTGGAACTGCTGGGCAATGTGTTAGGTAGAATACAATATTTTCGGAATGTAAGGCTCCTACTGTAAGTACTACGGGAGGTGTACGGTGAGTAATTACCCCATTGGAAAGCGGACTCCCATCTAAGCCGTGCATGGTGATACACCTATCCAATGGTAACAGTGGAATGCCTAAGGCCTTAGCCCAAATTAAATCCATAAAGTTTCCTGCAGCTCCACTGTCAACAAAAGCCGACACAAAAGAACTGAGGCTGCCAAAGGAAACCTTAACTGGGACTAAAAGAGAGTTATTCGAGGAGATAAGCTGCAGACCTAGGTGAACCCCCTCACAATTCACCTGGTCAAAGCGTTTCCCGACTTGTTCGGACAATTACGAACAAAATGTCCCTTACCACCACAGTACAAACAAAGACCGGAATTTTGCCTTCTGGCTCTTTCCTCAGGAGACAGCCGGGAGAGACCCATCTGCATGGGCTCCTCGACGTCCTCTGGAATGGAATAAACACAGGGACTAGACCTTACAGATGTTCCTCTTTCAGTCCTCCGCTCTCTGAGGCGACGATCAATCTTTATAGAAAGCTCCAAGAGTTTATCGAGAGTCTCAGGAGCGGGGTACTGGAGGAGACTGTCTTTAATGAACTCTGATAAACCGAGGCGAAACTGACTGCGCAGGGCTGGGTCATTCCAGCCACAGTCGTTCGACCAACGGCGAAACTCAGTACAATAAACCTCTGCAGGATTTATACCTTGTTTGAGAGCGCGCAGCTGACTTTCAGCGGACGCCTCTCTATCTGGGTCATCATACAAGAGCCCTAAAGACTTCAAGAAAGCGTCTACTGACAACAACGCAGGATCCTCTGCTTTTAAACCAAATGCCCAGGTCTGAGGATCCCCCTGGAGTAAAGAAATAATAATCCCAACCCGCTGAGATTCAGTACCAGAGGAAGTAGGTCTCAAACGAAAATAAAGTTTACAGGATTCTTTAAAATTAAAAAATTCTTTTCTATCACCAGAAAAACGGTCAGGCAAATGCATCTTTGGTTCAGGGACTACCTTTGGGGAGGCTCGCAAAAGATCTTCCTGCGACCTCACCCGAAGAGAAAGATCCTGAACCATCTGAGTAAGTTCTTGAATCTGATTGACTAAGAGCTGGCCAGGATTTGGCCCTAAACCTGTCGGATTCATGAGGCCAAAAAACTTTAACAAAAACTGAATGAGAAAAAATTAAACCCTGTTTAATTTTAGTTTTTGGTATGGCCGGTAATAATGTTATGATTCCAGCACTCTGGTCTGAGGAGATCTTATTGCAAGGACCGGAGCACTGAAACGTAATGCTGGGGAAGGGAGCGGGAATGAAAAATAGCCCCTGGCACCCTAACTCCATTGTCTCGCCCGTGCTGTCAGAAATCCCCTGCGAGACTATGGTTGCTTGAGCCCATGGCAGCCGCGTTTGAAGGGCGGATTATGTCTGCCCAACTTCGATGCCCCCTCAGGTCTTAATGAGAGACAAAGGGAAATCCGAGACAGGGTGATAACAAGGGGCCCTCTGACTAAACAACCAGGCCAGGGGCTACAAGCTAACTCGAAACTAGAATATGTGCGGAAAAACCGCCAGGGAAAAGGACAACCAAAATATCCACTTGTCCACTCTCCTACCCGGCACCGCCGAGTTCCGGATAGGACTTGTGGAAGCGGAACCCTCCGCAAATGCTCCGAAAAAGAATATAAAAATAAAGCGGCTGAGCCGCAACACACGGCAGAGCCGCAACTCACGAACACCACTCGATATTCTCTGGTGATCGTTGAGGATTACAGGGAACCAAACGACTTCTTGGGATGAGATGACAACTCCAAGATACAGGACTTCTGAGGACAGGAATGACCGGACACAGCAGGACTGGAACAGACGTTCAGCAAACCAAAACAGCATGCAGGAAGCTATTACCGGCGTCTGTGTGAAGCACTGAGCAGGTATTTAGCAGGGAGTCCTCCAATCAGATGTTCGGAGCCTGATTAACAAACATGCCGTGCAGCTGGCTTGCTGCACGAGCAGAAAACAAATGTGTGAGTGTTTAAACTTGATTAGATTGATCCTGCAACGGGGAGCGCGGTCCGCCCATGGCGTTCCCGTTGCTAGGGTCCAGGCGGCTCAGTGTTGCTAGGGAGCCGGCGGCTAAGCGCGCACGGTGTCCCGGCGTTGCTAGGGACCCGGCGGCTCGCACGCCTGGCGTCCCTAGTTGCTAGGTGCCGGGCCGCGAGGACATCGCGGACCACGGCGCCTAACACCTTCACTCCTAACTACTGCTCAGGCCTATTCCCTGTTTGTAGCAACAGGCCTAATGCCTGACAATCCCGGTGGTCTAGGGAGGAAAGACTACAGGAAAGTAGTACAGGCCCAAAGCCTCTTACCCGGATTGGTGGGAGAGGCTGCAGAGGGGAGCTTCGTCAGCTCGTTTGCATCCCTCACTCTGCAGCACTCTCCGACGGTCCTCTGCTGCTGGACTCTGGGCTCCGCCTCTTCTTTCTTCCTAGTGCCACCTCTTCTCTCTTCTATCTTCTCTCTTCTCTGCCGGTTCTTACTTCTCCGCCGCGTCTCCTGCCGCTGCTTGTCTTCTTCCGTCGTCTTCTGGAGCTCTTCTCTGCTCCGGCTCCAGCGCGTAACTGAACTCCGCTGCCGCCCAGTGTCTGATATAAGACGCTGGGAGAAGGCGGAGCGATGATGCGGCAAACTTCCATTGGTCCGCCATGAAGAGCACTGATTGGCCCACCGCAGCGGCTTCCTATTGGACGCCAAGCCGCAAGCCGGGATTGGCTCGCGATTGGCGAGCATTTCAAATTCTAGGGCGCTGATTGGAGGAACCCGGATCCTTTCAGATCCAAGTTCCTCCGCAGTCAGGCCCAGACGCCATCTCGTCGCTGGCCGCAGCCCGACGCCAGCCGCCCGCCTCACATTCACATACTGTACCACTGAGCATCAGTTGATGAAATCAGGCTTCCTCCATTGCAAATGTATGCTCTCATCCATCAGTGCTGCTGTTTTCCTCTCTAAACAGTTGTATTTCAAGAAGTTAGGGGGTAAATCCGAGTTGATCGCTAGCTGAAAATGTTCTCTGCGCAGCGATGATGCAAAAAAAGGCACTTCTGCTCATGCGTATGCGGCGCAATGCGCATGCATGACGTACTTTCACAACAGCCGATGTAGTTTCACACAAGGTCTAGCGAAGCTTTTCAGTCGCACTGCTGGCCGCAGAGTGATTGACATGAAGTGGGCGTTTCTGGGTGGCAACTGACCGTTTTCAGGGAGTGTTTGAAAAAGCGCAGGTGTGCCAGGAAAAATGCAGGCGTGGCTGGGCGAACACAGGGCGTATTTGTGACGTCAAAACAGGAACTGAACAGTCTGAAGTCATCGCAAGCGCTAAGTAGGTCTGAAGCTACTCTGAATCTGCACAAAATTATTTTGTAGCCGCTGTGCAATCCTTTCGTTCGCACTTCTGCTAAGCTAAAATACACTCCCAGTGGGAGGTGGTATAGTGTTTGCATGGCTGCTAAAAACTGCTAGTGAGCAAACAACGCGGAATGACCCCCTTAATCTCCTCCCAGTCTTCAAACCCCTGGCACCTCCCTTCTCTGCCCACTCCAACATTAACTCCCATCTTCACTCTCTTGGGGTAATTCAGACCTGATAGCTGCTGTGTGTTTTCGCAGAGCGTGAGATCAGATCTGAACTGCGCATTCATATGCACGGCAATGCGCAGTCACGATGGGCCCCTGCTACAGGGATCGGCACCCTGCGACGGGATGGTGCGAAAAATCCGATCGCATGGGCATTTGTAAGGTGATTGACAGGAAGAGGCCATTTGTGGGTGGCAACTGACCGTTTTACAGGAGTGTCCGGAAAAACGCAGGCGGGATCAGGCGTTTACAGTGAGGGTGTCTGACGTCAGCTCCAGCCCCAATCAGGAGGATACAAACACAGAGGCAGAGTAAGTCCCGGGCTGAGCAGACATCTGCTACACATCTGCTAGACATCCGAATGCACACTTGCACAACAAATTATCCCTCCCCCTGTAGGCGGCGACTATCTGATTGCAGGGCAGCAAAAATCGCTGCCTAGCGATCAGATCTGAAGTACCCCCTCTGTCCTTGACTTTGCAACCTACTTCACATCCAAAAATTGACTACATACACCAGGATATCAAATTCCACCACTCTCAATAGCCCACCCTCTCCACTCCGCCCCCGTGTATCTGGAGATGAAGTCATGGCCCTCCTTTAATCCTCCCCCTTTCCACTTCCCCACTAGAACTTATCCCCTCCCTACCTCCGTCAGTTTCTTTTTCCTTTTGTTCCAATATTGCCCACCACCTCAATCTAACCCTCTCATCAGGCACTGTCCCCTTTGCATTCAAGCATACGCTTGTCTCCCCTGTTCTTAAAAAAACTACCCTTGATCCTAACTACTGACCCATCTCTCCTTTCTTTTGCCTCCAAACTTCTTGAGCATTTTGTCTACAACCACCTTAATGCCTTTCTTTTCGCCCACTTACTGCTTGACTCATTCCAGTCTGGCTTTTATCCTCTCCACTCCAATGAAACTGCCCTCACAAAAGTATACAATTACCTTTATGCTGCCAAATCCAAGGGCCACTACTCTGTACTCTTCTTGACCTCTCTGCTGCTTTTGACACCTTTGGATCACACTATCCTCCTGCAATTTCTTTACTCCATCTCTTACCGCTCCTTCTCTTTCTCCTCTCACCAGGTGTCTCCCAACATTTTTTCTCTCTTTCTGTCCGCTTTAGATGAGCTCATTAGCTCTTTTGACTTACAATATTATCTCTATGCTGATGATACCAAAATCTACCTTTCCTCCCCTGTTTTCTCCTCCTTGCTCCTCGCTAGTATCTCCATGTGTCTCTCTGCTATCTTTTCTTGGATGTCTCAGAACTATCTTAAACTTAACATGTCTAAGATTGAGCTGATCATATTCCCACTCTCCCGCATAAATATATCCATTATCCTCCAAGTATATTATCTTGGAGTTATCCTTGACTCCTCCCTCTCCTTCATACCACACATCAAGCACATCTCACAGTCCTGCTGTTTCAATCTCATAAATATTTCCAGAATCAGACTTTTTCTTACCCCGGATGCTACTAAGACCTTCATCCACTCACTGGTCATCTCCAGATTGGACTACTGTAATCTCCTTCTACAATATCTGGACTCCCTGACAACTGCATCTCTCCAATCCAATCTACTGTATCCTCAATGCTGAAGCCCATCTCATCTCTGACCTTATCTCCATTTACACTCCCACCTGCCCTTTTTGCTCCACAATTGCATGCTGCCTCTCCTGCCTACTGATTACCTACTCCCTTCTCCAAAATGTTGCACATGCTGGTTCATTTCTCTGGAATTCTCTACCTCTCCCCCATCAGAGTCTCCACCTCCCTACAAATCTTTAAAAGGGCCCTCAAGACCCATTTCTTCATCAAACCAAGTAATTTCTATTTCTAACCACAAAATCTCCACAGGAGAAGAAAAAAAGGGCTGGTATTTAAACAATGTACACAGTTTAATAATTAGTATAAATCATACATATTATTTATAATATCACAATATATATAAAAAAGAAGAAGCACTTTAAATGTATATATATATATATTAAAACCGGACGACACTTAGAGTCCCATATAAAAAAGTATCTTTGAATTGAACCACAGTATCACTTGTCAAAGGTGTTTATCTGTATAATCAGCAAAGAAGAGTCACTTTAAGTAGCTTTTTAAATGCATGGGTTCTTTACCCATGAGCGAGGTTGCTCGTTAGAAACAGTCCCCCTGACTGCTGGTAGCAATTCCTTTTATCGCGGACATATCCAGAGGGAAGGTAAACTGGTAGCAATATTATTATGAGAATGGATTTCTCCAGATAGTCGGCACCTGTTTTCAGCTCGTGT
The DNA here is from genome assembly GCF_028390025.1 of Pseudophryne corroboree. Lineage (NCBI taxonomy): Eukaryota > Metazoa > Chordata > Amphibia > Anura > Myobatrachidae > Pseudophryne > Pseudophryne corroboree. The sequence goes on from NC_086448.1 coordinate 41,754,020, forward strand.
CAAGACAGCAAGTACACTGCTTTCGCTGCTGTGCTACTTTGTCAGCCTACCAATGCAATGTGTAATGTGGAGATTCTGTGGATTTCAAAGCAAAGGGACCAAGTCTGCTGGCGACTTGTATATTATCAAATGAATTGACGCGTTTCCCCACCTAGACCTGGTATCAGCGGCTTCATTCTGATGAAGCCGCAAATACCAGGTCTAGGTGGAGATTTTATGTATATTTCTATGTGATTGGGTTGAGTATACCCACAAAAAAGCAGCCAGTATTTAAAGTACCGACTGGCGTTAGGTCAAACTTGTTTTTTTTATACTAATTATCTATTTCTAACCCTCTGTTTCATGCTCACTAGCTACCCCATCTCTGTCACCCCTGTCTGTCTGCCTGCCCCTCCTCTTTAGGATGCAAGCTCTCACAAGCAGGGCCCTCTGCCCTAATGTGCTTTTCCTTCTCTTGCTTAGACTAAATTCTACCCCATACTCCCTACAACGGCATCTAACCCTCGCTTTCTGCCACCCTAATGCTTATTTCAGTGTCATGTCAGCTGATGCAGCTATGTTTATTTACCTTGTACTTAACATACATTGTCTTGTACTGTAACTTGCTGTTTTCTTGTTCTGCTCATTTGTTTATGTACTTTGTTAGGCGATGTAGAATATTTGTGGTGTCATTTAGAATAATATTACATATAAGGCAGCCAGAACTGCTTAAAAGCAAAATGTATTAACTTGGAGAAGGCATAGCATAAGGAAGTGATAAACCAGTGATAAATGCAAGGTGATAAACACACCAGCTATTCAGCTCCCATATGTAAATTAACAGGTAGGAGCCGACTGGCTGGTGCGTTTATCACCTTGCATTTATCACTAGTATATTACTTCCTTATGCCTTCTACAGGTTAATACATCTGCCCCACAGCCTGTAACATGGCAGATAGGAGCTAATTGGCTGGTATTTTATCTCCGTTGACTTTATCTCCATTCAAGACTTAGTAAATACACCCCTAAGTCTTAACTACCGGAGCAATTTAGCATTGCCCTGGTGTAGGGTCAGCTGTTATAAAAAGCAGCTGTTCTTGCGACCCGTAACACTGCTACTTCAGTAGCATTGATACTTACTGGTGCCGGATTTTCTCAGTGCACATGCATGACTTGAAGTCACACATACCCATGGCCGCAGGTCACTTACTGCAGAGGGATCTGCTCCTTGAGTGACTATAAATATGCCCCTTAAACAGCTAACCCATAGTGCTACAAAGAAATTGACAATTTTAACTTTTTTCTTTTCTGAAATCATAATATTGCCAATAATTGGAGGAAATTAATACATACTAAAAAATTCCTCTACACAAAGGGAAATGTAACGTCTGTACCTTAATATTCACTTTAGATCCATTTAATTCCAGCAACGATAAGGCAGAAATCCTCACATCTTCTGAGGATTGATAGAAGTAATCAGCGCAGATGTGCAGTGACGGAGGTAATCTAAGTGCTTTTATGTTAGACTTATCAGGAAAGATCATTTCAAACTGTAACAAACTGGTGTAAGCCTACTCCTATCCTAGCCTTCTCTCAATGGTGATGAATGAGTAATTGCATCATCTTCCTTTGCAGACCAACTGCACTTTAGTAGCTGGCAGATTGTTCAATGCTGTCTGAGGTTTCACTAAATCTCAGGGAAATGTTTTATGTTGGCCAAATCCATCAGTTCCGGAGGGTTTCAGACTAACTACGGGCTATTTTTCACAACATAACTCTCACTTAGAACGATTAAGAAAATGTTCAGCAGTGTTAAAAAAAAACTCCAACTAAGATATTGAAAATCTTCTTTTTTTTTTTTTTAATCTTACATTTTACTTTATGATTTATGGAATATGTTTGTTACAAAAGTCGATACAGTCTGTAAAACATAAAAACACATTACACTAAAGCATACGGTAGCCTTCAATCTAGAAAGGAACATTTCAGAAGTACTGTAAGTTTACGTAACTACATAACTAGCTAATATGTCTTTTCCAAAAACAGTTTAGAAGTTGTCGTTTTTTTATGGATTGCATTATTAGGGTAAGATTAAGTATACCTTTTTAAAATATATCCAATCCAAATAAAAAAAAGAAGTAACTAAATAAATAAATAAATAAAAAACACCATATTTTTTTAAACATCGATGGTCGGAACATTGCAACCATTGATTGCTGGTACATTGCAATCATCGCAACTTCACAATTTTGGTGCCAGCTGCTCCCTGTAGCCTCTGGGGTTCAAGAGGTAAGGCAAAGAACTGCATTTTACCATTCCCCGAGTAGGAATAAGGCTATAGGGGACCCGGGGCATTTCAGACTGTGGGGCCCCTACTAAAGAGGTAGGCAGATGGATGAATATATATATATATATATATATATATATATATATATATAAAAACAAACATTCGTAAAGGCGGCACTCTGGAGAATGGTATGAAGTGTGAAAACAGTGGTGCATTTTAATTAATCACCAACGTTTCGGGTCGTGGTGATGATGAATTAAAACGCACCACTGTTTGCACACACACATATGATATACATATATATAAATATATATATTTATATACACACACTATATATGACCCATAGCCTACAATTTAAATGTATAGCAGTAAGGGAAAAAATGCAATATAGTCAGCCTTACTTGAGACACAGTAGAGCGCGTTCCTCTATACATCTCCTCTAAGCAGCTGCGGCCTCCACATGCAGCCAAGGATCCATCTTCCTTCCTCCATGCAGCCTGTGTGCCCAGCCAATGACTGAGCTGCAGGCTGCTGATTCAGCCACTATTAGACAGATGAGCGACACCTTGCCTCTCTGCTGTGCTGCACCGCATCTTGTAGTTTGCTTGCCAGTGCTGCCGCTGTGGGGAGCAGGGAGCGCAGCAGCACTGCAGATTGGCTCATTAAGAGAGATCTGATCTGTAGAAAAGGGGTCCCGGGGTACTTACCCCCACAGCCACCACTTAATCTGGCTCTGCATTCCTCAGTAGCAGCTAATGTCTGCAGCCGCGGGGTGGGGGGCAGGGATATGTGGTGAGGTAAATGGCTCAGGAGGTACTGACTAGAACCAGAGCCAGATTTAAACACAATATATGAGCCAAAGGGTTCACATGGGCATTATACACAGGTACAGAGGTGTACACTCCTGGAAGTTTGGTGAGTTTTGTTTAGAGATGTGCGGAAAGATAGAAAGGGGAGGCACAGCATCACCTGCCATAGACTTTTTACTACAGGGTTTTGACTATAAAAATGATTACAATAATGCAAAGAAGATATTTCTAATATATTCTTTGTATTTTTCATATACTTTATACAGTCAAAACTCTGGCACAAACGTTAGTATGACAGGAAAGGCTCTGCCTCACCTGCCTCACCCCACCACACGTCATTGGTGGGGGGTAATGCCAGGCCGCCCGATCAAAAGTGATCGGATGCACGGTAGGCATAGAAGGGAGGAAACTAGGAAGCAGAGGGATCGTGAGATCCCTCTGGTGAGCAGCAGCTGTAAGAAATTCTCTTCCCGCAGCTGCACAGTGGGCTTTCTGACTGGTCGCATTGGATGCCACCATGTCTAGCAAAGCCCAACCTGGTGTGGTCGCATGTTGCCAAGCAAGTGATCGCATGTTGCCAGGCAAGTGTTTAATAAACATATACAGTGTGACTTCAATTCAGAAATGTATGTCTACACAGTACAGTAGCTTTTCATTAATATAAATTGCGACAGGATAGCGTAGGAGACCACAAATAGGTTGAACTCGATGGACAAATTGTCTTTTTTCAACCTCAGAAACTATGTTACTATGTTACAAGGGGATGTGAGTGGAAATTAGAAAAAAAAAGCAAGTTAGGATAATGGACTTTGATTCACATAGAGTCAAGCTACAGTACACCCAGTGATTGTATACTGGTTGGCAAACTTTGGGGGTCATTCCGAGTTATTCGCTCATTGCTGATTTTCGCAACGGAGCGATTAATGCAAAAATGTGCATGCGCATGGTACGCAGCGCGCATGCGCTAAGTATTTTAGCACAAAACTAAGTAGGTTTACTCACGTCCGAACGAAGAATTTTCATTGTTGAAGTGATCGGAGTGTGATTGACAGGAAGTGGGTGTTTCTGGGCGGATACTGACCATTTTCTGGGAGTGTGCGGAAAAACGCAGGCGTGCCAGGATAAAACGCGGGAGTGTCTGGAGAAACGGGGGAGTGGCTGGCCGAACGCAGGGCGTGTTTGTGACGTCAAACCAGGAACGAAACGGGCTGAGCTGATCGCAGTGTAGGAGTAAGTCTCAAGCTACTCAGAAGCTGCTAAGAATTATGAAATCGTAATTCTGCTAATCTTTCATTCGCACTTCTGCTAATCTTTCGTTCGCTATTCTGCTAAGCTAAGATACACTCCCAGAGGGCGGCGGCCTAGCGTGTGCAATGCTGCTAAAATCTGCTAGCGAGCGATCAACTCGGAATGACCCCCTTTATCCGTTAGTTCCTATACATTTAAAGGTCTGCATGTACCCTGGCCTGATTCAGAGGGGAACAATGTCGCACAGCCACTATTACTTTTTACGCTCGGCTGTGCGAAGTTATACTAAAGCCGCAGGAGGCGACTTAAGTAAATACAGGCCCACTTCAGGCCTGTCTTATACTCTGCTGCTTACTAAGATGCAGCACCGGATCAACTGCCTGAACATTGGACATCTGAGTGCTGCACTGGAATGGACACAAATGCATTTATTATTTTTGCATGCAGGGTAAATACTGGCTGCTTCTGCATGTAGCCCACAAATGCTGAAGAGCTTTATATTTACTCTGCAATTTAAATTTAAGTTTGGACACGCCGCACCCAAGTCGCATGGGTACAAAGCGGATAGCCAGTCATCGATGGGTTTGTGTGAAGGATCCATTTGCAGGAGCGATCGCAAGGAGATTGGTAGGAAGAAGGTATTTGTGGGTGTCAACTGACCATTTTCAGGGAGTGGTTGGAAAAATGCAGGCGTGTCCATGCGTTTGCAGTAGTGATGTGCACCGGAAATTTTTTGTGTTTTGTGTTTTAGTTTTGGATTCGGTTCCGCGGCCGTGTTTTGGATTCGGACGCGTTTTGGCAAAACCTCCCTGAAAATTATTTGTCGGATTCGGGTGTGTTTTGGATTCGGGTGTTTTTTACAAAAAACCCTAAAAAACAGCTTAAATCATAGAATTTGGGGGTCATTTTGATCCCATAGTATTATTAACCTCAATAACCATAATTTACACTCATTTTCAGTCTATTCTGAACACCTCACACTTCACAATATTATTTTTATAGAGATGTGCACCGGAAATTTTTCGGGTTATGTGTTTTGGTTTTGGGTTCGGTTCCGCGGCAGTGTTTTGGGTTCGAACGCGTTTTGGCAAAACCTCACCGAATTTTTTTTGTCAGATTCGGGTGTGTTTTGGATTCGGGTGTTTTTTTCAAAAAACCCTAAAAAACTGCTTAAATCATAGAATTTGGGGGTCATTTTGATCCCAAAGTATTATTAACCTCAATAACCATAATTTCCACTCATTTTCAGTCTATTCTGAACACCTCACACCTCACAATATTATTTTTAGTCCTAAAATTTGCACCGAGGTCGCTGGATGACTAAGCTCAGCGACCCAAGTGGCCGACACAAACACCTGGCCCATCTAGGAGTGGCACTGCAGTGTCACGCAGGATGGCCCTTCCAAAAAACACTCCCCAAACAGCACATGACGCAAAGAAAAAAAGAGGCGCAATGAGGTAGCTGTGTGACTAAGCTCAGCGACCCAAGTGGCCGACACAAATACCTGGCCCATCTAGGAGTGGCACTGCAGTGTCAGGCAGGATGGCCCTTCCAAAAAATACTCCCCAAACAGCACATGACGCAAAGAAGAAAAAAAAGAGGCGCTATGAGGTAGCTGTGTGAGTAAGCTAAGCGACCCTAGTGGCCGACACAAACACCTGGCCCATCTAGGAGTGGCACTGCAGTGTCACGCAGGATGGCCCTTCCAAAAAACACTCCCCAAACAGCACATGACGCAAAGAAAAAAAGAGGCGCAATGAGGTAGCTGTGTGAGTAAGCTCAGCGACGCTAGTGGCCGACACAAACACCTGGCCCATCTAGGAGTGGCACTGCAGTGTCAGGCAGGATGGCCCTTCCAAAAAACACTCCCCAAACAGCACATGACGCAAAGAAAAAAAGAGGCGCAATGAGGTAGCTGTGTGACTAAGCTCAGCGACCCAAGTGGCCGACACAAACACCTGGCCCATCTAGGAGTGGCACTGCAGTGTCACGCAGGATGGCCCTTCCAAAAAACACTCCCCAAACAGCACATGACGCAAAGAAAAAAAGAGGCGCAATGAGGTAGCTGTGTGACTAAGCTCAGCGACCCTTGTGGCCGACACAAACACCTGGCCCATCTAGGAGTGGCACTGCAGTGTCACACAGGATGGCCCTTCCAAAAAACACTCCCCAAACAGCACATGACGCAAAGAAAAATGAAAGAAAAAAGAGGTGCAAGATGGAATTGTCCTTGGGCCCTCCCACCCACCCTTATGTTGTATAAACAGGACATGCAAACTTTAACCAACCCATCATTTCAGTGACAGGGTCTGCCACACGACTGTGACTGAAATGACGGGTTGGTTTGGACCCCCTCCAAAAAAGAAGCAATTAATCTCTCCTTGCACAAACTGGCTCTACAGAGGCAAGATATCCACCTCATCATCATCCTCCGATTCATCACCGTGTACATCCCCCTCCTCACAGATAATCAATTCGTCCCCACTGGAATCCACCATCACAGCTCCCTGTGTACTTTGTGGAGGCAATTGCTGCTGGTGAATGTCTCCATGGAGGAATTGATTATAATTCATTTTAATGAACATCATCTTCTCCACATTTTCTGGAAGTAACCTCGTACGCCGATTGCTGACAAGGTGAGCGGCGGCACTAAACACTCTTTCGGAGTACACACTTGTGGGAGGGCAACTTAGGTAGAATAAAGCCAGTTTGTGCAAGTGCCTCCAAATTGCCTCTTTTTCCTGCCAGTATACGTACGGACTGTCTGACGTGCCTACTTGGATGCGGTCACTCATATAATCCTCCACCATTCTTTCAATGGGGAGAGAATCATATGCAGTGACAGTAGACGACATGTCCGTAATCGTTGGCAGGTCCTTCAGTCCGGACCAGATGTCAGCATCAGCAGTCGCTCCAGACTGCCCTGCATCACCGCCAGCGGGTGGGCTCGGAATTCTGAGCCTTTTCCTCGCACCCCCAGTTGCGGGAGTATGTGAAGAAGGAGATGTTGACAGGTCGCGTTCCGCTTGACTTGACAATTTTCTCACCAGCAGTTCTTTGAACCCCTGCAGACTTGTGTCTGCCGGAAAGAGAGATACAACGTAGGTTTTAAATCTAGGATCGAGCACGGTGGCCAAAATGTAGTGCTCTGATTTCAACAGATTGACCACCCGTGAATCCTTGTTAAGCGAATTAAGGGCTCCATCCACAAGTCCCACATGCCTAGCGGAATCGCTCTGTGTTAGCTCCTCCTTCAATGTCTCCAGCTTCTTCTGCAAAAGCCTGATGAGGGGAATGACCTGACTCAGGCTGGCAGTGTCTGAACTGACTTCACGTGTGGCAAGTTCAAAAGGTTGCAGAACCTTGCAAAACGTTGAAATCATTTTCCACTGCGCTTGAGACTGGTGCATTCCACCTCCTATATCGTGCTCAGTTGTATAGGCTTGAATGGCCTTTTGCTGCTCCTCCAACCTCTGAAGCATATAGAGGGTTGAATTCCACCTCGTTACCACTTCTTGCTTCAGATAATGGCAGGGCAGGTTCAGGCGTTTTTGGTGTTGATCCAGTCTTCTGTACATGGTGCCTGTACGCCGAAAGTGTCCCGCAATTCTTCTGGCCACCGACAGCATCTCTTGCACGCCCCTCTCGTTTTTTAAATAATTCTGCACCACCAAATTCAAGGTATGTGCAAAACATGGGACGTGATGGAATTTGCCCATATTTAATGCACACACAATATTGCTGGCGTTGTCCGATGCCACAAATCCACAGGAGAGTCCAATTGGGGTAAGCCATTCTGCGATGATCTTCCTCAGTTGCCGTAAGAGGTTTTTAGCTGTGTGCGTATTCTGTAAAGCGGTGATACAAAGCGTAGCCTGCCTAGGAAAGAGTTGGCGTTTGCGAGATGCTGCTACTGGTGCCGCCGCTGCTGTTCTTGCGGCGGGAGTCCATACATCTACCCAGTGGGCTGTCACAGTCATATAGTCCTGACCCTGCCCTGCTCCACTTGTCCACATGTCCGTGGTTAAGTGGACATTGGGTACAACTGCATTTTTTAGGACACTTGTGAGTCTTTTTCTGAGGTCTGTGTACATTTTCGGTATCGCCTGCCTAGAGAAATGGAACCTAGATGGTATTTGGTACCGGGGACACAGTACCTCAAACAAGTCTATAGTTGGCTCTGCAGTAATGATGGATACCGGAACCACGGTTCTCACCGCCCAGGATGCCAAGGCCTCAGTTATCCGCTTTGCAGCAGGATGACTGCTGTGATATTTAATCTTCCTCGCAAAGGACTGTTGGACAGTCAATTGCTTGGTGGAAGTAGTAAAAGTGGTCTTACGACTTCCCCTCTGGGATGACCATCGACTCCCAGCAGCAACAACAGCAGCGCCAGCAGCAGTAGGCGTTACACGCAAGGATGCATCGGAGGAATCCCAGGCAGGAGAGGACTCGTCAGAATTGCCAGTGACATGGCCTGCAGGACTATTGGCATTCCTGGGGAAGGAGGAAATTGACACTGAGGGAGTTGGTGGGGTGGTTTGCGTGAGCTTGGTTACAAGAGGAAGGGATTTACTGGTCAGTGAACTGCTTCCGCTGTCGCCCAAAGTTTTTAAACTTGTCACTAACTTATGATGAATGCGCTGCAGGTGACGTATAAGGGAGGATGTTCCGAGGTGGTTAACGTGCTTACCCCTACTTATTACAGCTTGACAAAGGCAACACACGGCTTGACAAATGTCCGCATTTCTGTTGAAATACTTCCACACCGAAGAGCTGATTTTTTTGGTATTTTCACCAGGCATGTCAATGGCCTTATTCCTCCCACGGACAACAGGTGTCTCCCCGGGTGCCTGACTTAAGCAAACCACCTCACCATCAGAATCCTCCTGGTCAATTTCCTCCCCAGCGCCAGCAACACCCATATCCTCCTCATCCTGGTGTACTTCAACACTGACATCTTCAATCTGACTATCAGGAACTGGACTGCGGGTGCTCCTTCCAGCACTTGCAGGGGGCGTGCAAATGGTGGAAGGCGCATGCTCTTCACGTCCAGTGTTGGGAAGGTCAGGCATCGCAACCGACACAATTGGACTCTCCTTGTGGATTTGGGATTTCGAAGAACGCACAATTCTTTGCTGTGCTTTTGCCAGCTTGAGTCTTTTCATTTTTCTAGCGAGAGGCTGAGTGCTTCCATCCTCATGTGAAGCTGAACCACTAGCCATGAACATAGGCCAGGGCCTCAGCCGTTCCTTGCCACTCCGTGTGGTAAATGGCATATTGGCAAGTTTACGCATCTCCTCCGACGATTTTATTTTAGATTTTTGAGTCCTTTTTTTACTGATATTTGGTGTTTTGGATTTTACATGCTCTGTACTATGACATTGGGCATCGGCCTTGGCAGACGACGTTGATGGCATTTCATCGTCTCGGCCATGACTAGTGGCAGCAGCTTCAGCACGAGGTGGAAGTGGATCTTGATCTTTCCCTATTTTTGGAACCTCAACATTTTTGTTCTCCATATTTTAATAGGCACAACTAAAAGGCACCTCAGGTAACAATGGAGATGGATGGATACTAGTATACTTATGGATGACGAGCGACTGCCGACACAGAGGTAGCTACAGCCGTGGACTACCGTACTGCGTCTGCTAGTATAGACTGGATGATAATGATATAAAAATATATATATATCACTACTGCAGGACAGGTATATATTGTATAATGACGGACCTGCTGGACACTGTCAGCACTGCAGACTCCTAAACTACTACAGGTTGAGTCTCCCTTATCCAAAATGCTTGGGACCAGAGGTATTTTGGATATGGGATTTTTCCGTATTTTGGAATAATTGCATACCATAATGAGATATCATGGTGATGGGACCTAAATCTAAGCACAGAATGCATTTATGTTCCATATACACCTTACACACACAGCCTGAAGGTAATTTTAGCCAATATTTTTTATAACTTTGTGCATTAAACAAAGTGTGTGTACATTCACACAATTCATTTATGTTTCATATACACCTTATACACACAGCCTGAAGGTCATTTAATACAATATTTTTAATAACTTTGTGTATTAAACAAAGTTTGTGTACATTGAGCCATCAGAAAACAAAGGTTTCAATATCTCTCTCTCACTCAAAAAATTCCGTATTTCGGAATATTCCGTATTTCGGAATATTTGGATATGGGATACTCAACCTGTAGTATGAAGAAGATAGGAAAAAAAAAACCCACCACAGGTAGGTATACAATTATGGACGAGCGACTGCCGACACAGAGGTAGCTACAGCCGTGGACTACCGTACTGCGTCTGCTAGTATAGACTGGATGATAATGATATAAAAAATATATATATATCACTACTGCAGGACAGGTATATATTGTATAATGACGGACCTGCTGGACACTGTCAGCACTGCAGACTCCTAAACTACTAGTATGAAGAAGATAGAAAAAAAAACCCACCACAGGTAGGTATACAATTATGGACGAGCGACTGCCGACACAGAGGTAGCTACAGCCGTGGACTACCGTACTGTGTCTGCTAGTATAGACTGGATGATAATGATATAAAAAATATATATATATCACTACTGCAGGACAGGTATATATATTGTATAATGACGGACCTGCTGGACACTGTCAGCACTGCAGACTCCTAAACAACTAGTATGAAGAAGATAGAAATATAATGAATGACGGACCTGCTGGACACTGTCAGCAGAATGCGTTTATATATAGAATTAAAAAAAAAAACACCACACGAGTGTTTAACTTTTTCAGGCAGACAATATACTGGTGGTCACTGCTGGTCAGTCACACTGGCACTCTGGCAGCAAAAGTGTGCACTGTTAAATATGTACTCCTGCTATAACTGCTCCCCAGTCTCCCCCACAATTAAGCTGTGTGAGCAGTGAGCACTACTCAGCACAGTCAGATATACATAGATGATATTATCATGCAGCACACTGAGGCTGAGCACAGATATGGTATGTGACTGTGTATCGTTTTTTTTCAGGCAGAGAACGGATTATATTAAATAATAAATAAAACTGGTGGTAACCACTAGTATAACTATCAGCAAAACTCTGCACTCTCTGAGTACTCCTAATGCTCCAGTAAATCAAGTGTCTCACTCTCTATCTAAACGGAGAGGACGCCAGCCACGTCCTCTCCCTATCAATCTCAATGCACGTGTGAAAATGGCGGCGACGCGCGGCTCCTTATATAGAATCCGAGTCTCGCGATAGAATACGAGCCTCGCGAGAATCCGACAGCGGGATGATGACGTTCGGGCGCGCTCGGGTTAGCCGAGCAAGGCGGGAAGATCCGAGTCTGCCTCGGACCCATGTAAAAAGCGTGAAGTTCGGGGGGGTTCGGATTCCGAGGAACCGAACCCGCTCATCTCTATATTTTTAGTCCTAAAATTTGCACCAAGGTCGCTGGATGGCTAAGCTAAGCGACACAAGTGGCCGACACAAACACCTGGCCCATATAGGAGTGGCACTGCAGTGTCAGGCAGGATGGCACTTCAAAAAAATAGTCCCCAAACAGCACATGATGCAAAGAAAAAAAGAGGCGCACCAAGGTCGCTGTGTGACTAAGCTAAATGACACAAGTGGCCAACACAAACACCTGGCCCATCAAGGAGTGGCACTGCAGTGTCAGGCAGGATGGCACTTCAAAAAAATAGTCCCTAAACAGCAGAGCTGGCCCTAACCAATATGATGCCCTAGGCAAGATTTTGTCTGGTGCCCCCTAGCACCACCGCTAGTTCCGCCTCTGACCCTGCACCCCTATCCCAGCACCATCACCCCCCACCCATAGCAGTCTTTTTTTTGTTTTCCTACCCTCTGTAATTTAAATAAGAACAGTGTGCACATTCGGCGCACAGCCCAAAAAGGTATGTGTTTATGCTGGCAAGGGGCATGGCCACACAATAGTACCCCCAATTCAAAAAATGCCTCACAGTAATGCAACTTTATTCTCAATGTATCATACGATAGCGTCCCTTATTCACATTACATCACACAGTAGTACCAATTTACCTTATATACGTTACTTCTCACAGTAGTGCCCTTCATTAACATAACATCATGCTGAATTGCTCTTTATTCACATTACACCACACCATATTGCTCTTTATTCTCATTACACCACACCATATTGCTACTTATTCACATTACACTACACCATATTGCTCTTTATTCAAATTAGACTACACAGTAGTGCCTTTTCTATACGTTACGCCACACAGTAGAGCACCTTATATACATAATGCCACACATTAGTAATGCATTTATACACATAATACCACACAGTAATGCCCCTTACACATATTACACACATTATTAATGTCCTTATAAACATAGTGCGCCTTACACATTATGCCAACCCTTATACACATCCTTTCCCTTACACATATGCCCCACATTGTTAATGCCCTTATACACATAATGACACACATAATGTCCCTTACACATATGCCGCACATTATTAGTGCCCTTATACACATAATGACACATATAGTTCCTGGCGTGAGTCAACTGGCAGCTCTGCTAACGTTGGGTGCCTATTTTTTATGAAAATGCATCTTATTTGCATTGCTATGTGGCTAGGATGCACAAGCAGCTTCTGCTGATAAAAATGATATGCAGCATGCCTATATATTGTGTGCGACTGTGGCTGTATCTGCATACGAAATGCTGCACACAGAATATAGGCATGCCGCATATCATTTTAATCAGCAGAAGCTGCTTGTGCCCCTAGGCATACCAGATGCCAAAGGCAATTGCCTAGTTTGCCTATGCCTAAGGCCGGCTCTACCAAACAGCACATGATGCAAAGAAAAATGAAAGAAAAAAGAGGTGCAAGATGGAATTGTCCTTGGGCCCTCCCACCCACCCTTATGTTGTATAAACAGGACATGCACACTTTAACGAACCCATCATTTCAGCGACAGGGTCTGCCACACGACTGTGACTGAAATGACTGGTTGGTTTGGGCCCCCACCAAAAAAGAAGCAATCAATCTCTCCTTGCACAAACTGGCTCTACAGAGGCAAGATGTCCACCTCATCATCATCCTCCGATTCCTCACCCCTTTCACTGTGTACATCCCCCTCCTCACAGATTATTAATTCGTCCCCACTGGAATCCACCATCTCAGGTCCCTGTGTACTTTCTTGAGGCAATTGCTGGTGAATGTCTCCATGGAGGAATTGATTATAATTCATTTGGATTAACATCATCTTCTCCACATTTTCTGGAAGTAACCTCGTACGCCGATTGCTGACAGGGTGAGCGGCTGCACTAAACACTCTTTCGGAGTACACACTGGAGGGAGGGCAACTTAGGTAGAATAAAGCCAGTTTGTGCAAGGGCCTCCAAATTGCCTCTTTTTCCTGCCAGTATACGTACGGACTGTCTGACGTACCTACTTGTATGCGGTCACTCATATAATCCTCCACCATACTTTCAATGGTGAGAGAATCATATGCAGTGACAGTAGACGACATGTCAGTAATCGTTGGCAGGTCCTTCAGTCCGGACCAGATGTCAGCACTCGCTCCAGACTGCTCTGCATCACCGCCAGCGGGTGGGCTCGGAATTCTTAGCCTTATCCTCGCACCCCCAGTTGCGGGAGAATGTGAAGGAGGAGCTGTTGACGGGTCACGTTCCGCTTGACTTGACAATTTTCTCACCAGCAGGTCTTTGAACCTCTGCAGACTTGCGTCTGCCGGAAAGAGAGATACAACGTAGGTTTTAAATCTAGGATCGAGCACGGTGGCCAAAATGTAGTGCTCTGATTTCAACAGATTGACCACCCGTGAATCCTGGTTAGGCGAATTAAGGGCTCCATCCACAAGTCCCACATGCCTAGCGGAATCGCTCTGTTTTAGCTCCTCCTTCAATCTCTCCAGCTTCTTCTGCAAAAGCCTGATGAGGGAAATGACCTGACTCAGGCTGGCAGTGTCTGAACTGACTTCACGTGTGGCAAGTTCAAAGGGTTGCAGAACCTTGCACAACGTTGAAATCATTCTCCACTGCGCTTGAGTCAGGTGCATTCCCCCTCCTTTGCCTATATCGTGGGCAGATGTATAGGCTTGAATGGCCTTTTGCTGCTCCTCCATCCTCTGAAGCATATAGGGGGTTGAATTCCACCTTGTTACCACCTCTTGCTTCAGATGATGGCAGGGCAGGTTCAGGAGTGTTTGCTGGTGCCCCAGTCTTCGGCACGCGGTGGCTGAATGCCGAAAGTGGCCCGCAATTCTTCGGGCCACTGACAGCATCTCTTGCACGCCCGTCGTTTTTTAAATAATTCTGTACCACCAAATTCAATGTATGTGCAAAACATGGGACGTGCTGGAATTTGCCCAGATGTAATGCACGCACAATATTGGTGGCGTTGTCCGATGTCACAAATCGCCAGGAGAGTCCAATTGGGGTAAGCCATTCTGCGATGATGTTCCTCAGTTTCCGTAAGAGGTTGTCAGCTGTGTGCCTCTTATGGAAAGCGGTGATACAAAGCGTAGCCTGCCTAGGAACGAGTTGGCGTTTGCGAGATGCTGCTACAGGTGCCGCCGCTGCTGTTCTTGCGGCAGGAGGCAATACATCTACCCAGTGGGCTGTCACAGTCATATAGTCCTGAGTCTGCCCTGCTCCACTTGTCCACATGTCCGTGGTACAACTGCATTATTTAGGACACTGGTGACTCTTTTTCTTACGTCTGTGTACATTTTCGGTATCGCCTGCCTAGAGAAATGGAACCTAGATGGTATTTGGTACCGGGGACACAGTACCTCAAACAAGTCTCTAGTTGCCTCTGATTTAACGGTGGATACCGGAACCACGTTTCTCACCACCCAGGCTGCCAAGGCCTGAGTTATCCGCTTTGCAGCAGGATGACTGCTGTGATATTTCATCTTCCTCGCAAAGGACTGTTGGACAGTCAATTGCTTACTGGAAGTAGTACAAGTGGTCTTCCGACTTCCCCTCTGCGATGACGATCGACTCCCAGCAGCAACAACAGCAGCGCCAGCAGCAGTAGGCGTTACACGCAAGGATGCATCGGAGGAATCCCAGGCAGGAGAGGACTCGTCAGACTTGCCAGTGACATGGCCTGCAGGACTATTGGCTTTCCTGTGTAAGGTGGAAATTGACACTGAGGGAGTTGGTGGTGTGGTTTGCAGGAGCTTGGTTACAAGAGGAAGGGATTTAGTGGTCTGTGGACTGCTTCCGCTGTCATCCAAAGTTTTTGAACTTGTCACTGACTTCTGATGAATGCGGTCCAGGTGACGTATAAGGAAGGATGTTCCTAGGTGGTTAACGTCCTTACCCCTACTTATTACAGCTTGACAAAGGCAACACACGGCTTGACACCTGTTGTCTGCATTTGTGTTGAAATAATTCCACACATAAGAGCTGATTTTTTTTGTATTTTGACCAGGCATGTCAATGGCCATATTCGTCCCACGGACAACAGGTGTCTCCCCGGGTGCCTGACTTAAACAAACCACCTCACCATCAGAATCCTCCTTGTCAATTTCCTCCCCAGCGCCAGCAAACACCCATATCCTCATCCTGGTGTACTTCAACAGTGACATCTTCAATTTGACTATCAGGAACTGGACTGCGGGTGCTCCATCCAGCACTTGCAGGGTGCGTGCAAATGGTGGAAGGCGCAAGCTCTTCCCGTCCAGTGTTGGGAAGGTCAGGCATCGCAACCGACACAATTGGACTCTCCTTGGGGATTTGTGATTAATAAGAACGCACAGTTCTTTGCTGTGCTTTTGCCAGCTTAAGTCTTTTCATTTTTCTAGCGAGAGGATGAGTGCGTCCATCCTCATGTGAAGCTGAACCACTAGCCATGAACATAGGCCAGGGCCTCAGCCGTTCCTTGCCACTCCGTGTCGTAAATGGCATATTGGCATGTTTACGCTTCTCCTCAGACGCTTTTAATTTTGATATTTGGGTCATTTTACTGAACTTTTGTTTTTTGGATTTTACATGCTCTCTACTATGACATTGGGCATCGGCCTTGGCAGACGACGTTGATGGCATTTCATCGTCTCGGCCATGACTAGTGGCAGCAGCTTCAGCACGAGGTGGAAGTGGATCTTGATCTTTCCCTATTTTAACCTCCACATTTTTGTTCTCCATTTTTTAATGTGTGGAATTATATGCCAGTATCAATAGCAATGGCCTACTACTATATATACTGTGCACAACTGAAATGCACCACAGGTATGGATGGATAGTATACTTGATGACACAGAGGTAGGTAGAGCAGTGGCCTTCCGTACCGTACTGCTATATATACTGGTGGTCACTGTCAGCAAACTGCAAAAATAAAATGTACCACAGGTATAGAATCTAGATGGATAGTTTACTTGATGACACAGAGGTAGGTAGAGCAGTGGCCTTCCGTACCATACTGCTATATATACTGGCAGTCACTGTCAGCAAACTGCAAAACAAAAATGCACCACAGGTATAGAATCTAGATGGATAGTATACTTGACGACACAGAGGTAGGTAGAGCAGTGGCCTACCGTACCGTACTACTATATCTACTGGTGGTCACTGTCAGCAAACTGGAAAACTACAATGCACCACAGGTATAGAATCTAGATGGATAGTATACTTGACGACACAGAGGTAGGTAGAGCAGTGGCCTTCCGTACCGTACTGCTATATATACTGGTGGTCACTGTCAGGAAACTGCAAAACTAAAATGCACCACAGGTATAGAATCTAGATGGATAGTATACTTGACGACACAGAGGTAGGTAGAGCAGTGGCCTTCCGTACCGTACTGCTATATATACTGGTGGTCACTGTCAGCAAACTGCAAAACTAAAATGCACCACAGGTATTGAATCTAGATGGATAGTATACTTGATGACACAGAGGTAGGTAGAGCAGTGGCCTTCCGTACCGTACTGCTATATATACTGGTGGTCACTGTCAGCAAACTGCAAAACTAAAATGCACCACAGGTATAGAATCTAGATGGATAGTATACTGGACGACACAGAGGTAGGTAGAGCAGTGGCTTTCCGTACCATACTGCTATATATACTGGTGGTCACTGGTCAGCAAAACTCTGCACTGTACTCCTCCTATATAATATACTGGTGGTCCCCAGTACCCACAATAAAGCAGTGTGAGCACAGATATATGCAGCACACTGAGCACAGATATGGAGCGTTTTTCAGGCAGAGAACGGATAAAACTGGTGGTCACTGATCAGCAAAACTCTGCACTGTACTCCTCCTATATAATATACTGGTGGTCCCCAGTACCCACAATAAAGCAGTGTGAGCACAGATATATGCAGCACACTGAGCACAGATATGGAGCGTTTTTCAGGCAGACAACGTATACTGGTGGTCACTGGTCAGCAAAACTCTGCACTGTACTCCTCCTATATAATATACTGGTGGTACCCAGTACCCACAATAAAGCAGTGTGAGCACAGATATATGCAGCACACTGAGCACAGATATGGAGCGTTTTTCAGGCAGACAACGTATACTGGTGGTCACTGGTCAGCAAAACTCTGTACTGTACTCCTCCTATATAATACTGCTGGTCCCCAGTCCCCACAATAAAGCAGTGTGAGCCCAGATATATGCAGCACACTGAGCACAGATATGGAGCGTTTTTCAGGCAGAGAACGGATAAAACTGGTGGTCACTGATCAGCAAAACTCTGCACTGTACTCCTCCTATATAATACAGCTGCTCCCCACTCCCCACAATCAAGCAATAAGCACAAACGGAGAGGACGCCAGCCACGTCCTCTCCCTAACATTTCCAATGCACGAGTGAAAATGGCGGCGACGCGCGGCTCCTTATATAGAATCCGAATCTCGCGAGAATCCAACAGCGGGATGATGACGTTCGGGCGCGCTCGGATTAACCGAACCATACGGGAGAATCCGAGTATGCCTCGGACCCATGTAAAATGGGTGAAGTTCGGGGGGGTTCAGTTTCTGAGGAACCGAACCCGCTCATCACTAACTAAAATGTACTGCAAACATTAGTACCATATAAATACTGAACATACAATATAATTTGGGGCTAAAATACATTATACAAAGTTATTTAAGCAACCTGATCTGAGATATTGATTCAACAAAGAAACAACTTTATTCAGCAAAACATTAAATAAAATATATACATGCTGAATGTACACCACTGTGAAGTTGTAGAACATGGTGTGGTTTGCGTGACTGGCGGTCAGGAGACTGCAGTGGAATACCGGCGGAGGGAGAGCGAGTGCATGGGTTCTATTCCCAATCTATGGGTGTCATGGACACCCACGAGTGGGAAAAGTCCCTGTTGGTCGGCATGACGACCATTGGCAATGTGAGAGGGCGGGATGTAGGGGGAGGTCATGTGACTGTCGGTCTCATTACCGCCGGTCACATGACTACGTCCCATAGAACACACTCATTCATCCAGTGTGCATTGAAATCCATATAGTTTAATGACTCAATTTACTAAATGAAAGCATAGATGAAATACACAATGGGGAAATGTAATAGGGCAGAGTTTCTTGTGTGGGACAAACTTGCACCTTCTTTCACATTAAAAGATGCGAGATTGTCCCAAAACTCGGCCAATGTAATAGGCTGTGAGTTTTGAAGTTTGAGGGTATTACATTTTGCAAGTACTGTATGTCCACGTTTTACTCGTATAAAAACTTGCACATTTTAGAGTTTTGACAGAAGCATGCACAGATAAATGAGATGCGTGCATGCTTCTTTCACTAAAAGCTTAGAAATAGTTAAAAATAAAAAGAAATATGTGGGATCCCCCCTCCAAAGCATAACCAGCGCCTGACTCTTTGAGCCGGTCTTGGTTTAAAAAATAAAGGGGGAAAATTGACTGAGGTCCTCCTGTATTTTAACAACCAGTGCCGGGCTCTTGGACCAGTCCTGGTTCCAAAAATATGGGGGGGGGGGAAGGCATAGGGGTCCCCCATATTTTTAAACCAGTACTGGGCTCCATTAGCCAGGGAGATAATGCCACAGCCGGTGGACATGCTTATATGGTAGAGATGAGCGGGTTCGGTTTCTCTGAAACCGAACCCGCACGAACTTCATGTTTTTTTCACGGGTCCGAGCAGACTCGGATCCTCCCGCCTTGCTCGGTTAACCCGAGCGCGCCCGAACGTCATCATGACGCTGTCGGATTCTCGCGAGACTCGGATTCTATATAAGGAGCCGCGCGTCGCCGCCATTTTCACACGTGCATTGAGATTGATAGGGAGAGGACGTGGCTGGCGTCCTCTCCATTAGAAATTAGATTAGAAGAGAGAGAGAGATTGTGCAGAGTCAGACAGAGTTTACCACAGTGACCAGTGCAGTTGTTGTTAGTTAACTTTTATTTATTTTAATATATATCCGTTCTCTGCTATATCCGTTCTCTGCCTGAAAAAAAACGATACACAGCAGCAGCCAGTCACACAGTGTGACTCAGTCTGTGTGCACTCAGCTCAGCCCAGTGTGCTGCACATCAATGTATAAAAGGCAAAGCTTATAATAATTGTGGGGGAGACTGGGGAGCACTGCAGGTTGTTATAGCAGGAGCCCCCAGGAGTACATAATATTATATTAATTTAAAATTAAACAGTGCACACTTTTGCTGCAGGAGTGCAACTGCCAGTGTGACTAGTGGTGACCAGTGCCTGACCACCAGTATAGTAGTATATTCATTGTTGTATGTATTGTATACTATCTCTTTATCAACCAGTCTATATTAGCAGCAGACACAGTACAGTGCGGTAGTTCACGGCTGTGGCTACCTCTGTGTCGGCAGTCGGAACTCGGCAGGCAGTCCGTCCATCCATAATTGTATTACAATATATACCACCTAACCGTGGTATTTTTTTTTCTTTCTTTATACCGTCATAGTGTCATACTAGTTGTTACGAGTATACTACTATCTCTTTATCAACCAGTGTACAGTGCGGTAGTTCACGGCTGTGGCTACCTCTGTGTCGGCAGTCGGCAGGCAGTCCGTCCATCCATAATTGTATTATTATTATAATATATACCACCTAACCGTGGTATTTTTTTTTCTTTCTTTATACCGTCATAGTGTCATACTAGTTGTTACGAGTATACTACTATCTCTTTATCAACCAGTGTACAGTGCGGTAGTTCACGGCTGTGGCTACCTCTGTGTCGGCAGTCGGCAGGCAGTCCGTCCATCCATAATTGTATTATTATTATAATATATACCACCTAACCGTGGTTTTTTTTCCATTCTTTATACCGTCGTCATAGTGTCATACTAGTTGTTACGAGTATACTACTATCTCTTTATCAACCAGTGTACAGTGCGGTAGTTCACGGCTGTGGCTACCTCTGTGTCGGCAGTCGGCAGGCAGTCCGTCCATCCATAATTGTATTATTATTATAATATATACCACCTAACCGTGGTTTTTTTTCCATTCTTTATACCGTCGTCATAGTGTCATACTAGTTGTTACGAGTATACTACTATCTCTTTATCAACCAGTGTACAGTGCGGTAGTTCACGGCTGTGGCTACCTCTGTGTCGGCAGTCGGCAGGCAGTCCGTCCATCCATAATTGTATTATTATTATAATATATACCACCTAACCGTGGTTTTTTTTCCATTTTTTATACCGTCGTCATAGTGTCATACTAGTTGTTACGAGTATACTACTATCTCTTTATCAACCAGTGTACAGTGCGGTAGTTCACGGCTGTGGCTACCTCTGTGTCGGCAGTCGGCAGGCAGTCCGTCCATCCATAATTGTATTATTATTATAATATATACCACCTAACCGTGGTTTTTTTTTCCATTCTTTATACCGTCGTCATAGTGTCATACTAGTTGTTACGAGTATACTACTATCTCTTTATCAACCAGTGTACAGTGCGGTAGTTCACGGCTGTGGCTACCTCTGTGTCGGCAGTCGGCAGGCAGTCCGTCCATCCATAATTGTATTATTATTATAATATATACCACCTAACCGTGGTTTTTTTTCCATTCTTTATACCGTCGTCATAGTGTCATACTAGTTGTTACGAGTATACTACTATCTCTTTATCAACCAGTGTACAGTGCGGTAGTTCACGGCTGTGGCTACCTCTGTGTCGGCAGTCGGCAGGCAGTCCGTCCATCCATAATTGTATTATTATTATAATATATACCACCTAACCGTGGTTTTTTTTTCATTCTTTATACCGTCGTCATAGTGTCATACTAGTTGTTACGAGTATACTACTATCTCTTTATCAACCAGTGTACAGTGCGGTAGTTCACGGCTGTGGCTACCTCTGTGTCGGCAGTCGGCAGGCAGTCCGTCCATCCATAATTGTATTATTATTATAATATATACCACCTAACCGTGGTTTTTTTTCCATTCTTTATACCGTCGTCATAGTGTCATACTAGTTGTTACGAGTATACTACTATCTCTTTATCAACCAGTGTACAGTGCGGTAGTTCACGGCTGTGGCTACCTCTGTGTCGGCAGTCGGCAGGCAGTCCGTCCATCCATAATTGTATTATTATTATAATATATACCACCTAACCGTGGTTTTTTTTCCATTCTTTATACCGTCGTCATAGTGTCATACTAGTTGTTACGAGTATACTACTATCTCTTTATCAACCAGTGTACAGTGCGGTAGTTCACGGCTGTGGCTACCTCTGTGTCGGCAGTCGGCAGGCAGTCCGTCCATCCATAATTGTATTATTATTATAATATATACCACCTAACCGTGGTTTTTTTTCCATTCTTTATACCGTCGTCATAGTGTCATACTATTTGTTACGAGTATACTACTATCTCTTTATCAACCAGTGTACAGTGCGGTAGTTCACGGCTGTGGCTACCTCTGTGTCGGCAGTCGGCAGGCAGTCCGTCCATCCATAATTGTATTATTATTATAATATATACCACCTAACCGTGGTTTTTTTATACCACCTAACCGTGGCAGTCCGTCCATAATTGTATACTAGTAAACTATCCAATCCATCCATCTCCATTGTTTACCTGAGGTGCCTTTTAGTTCTGCCTATAAAATATGGAGAACAAAAAAGTTGAGGTTCCAAAATTAGGGAAAGATCAAGATCCACTTCCACCTCGTGCTGAAGCTGCTGCCACTAGTCATGGCCGAGACGATGAAATGCCAGCAACGTCGTCTGCCAAGGCCGATGCCCAATGTCATAGTACAGAGCATGTCAAATCCAAAACACCAAATATCAGAAAAAAAAGGACTCCAAAACCTAAAATAAAATTGTCGGAGGAGAAGCGTAAACTTGCCAATATGCCATTTACCACACGGAGTGGCAAGGAACGGCTGAGGCCCTGGCCTATGTTCATGGCTAGTGGTTCAGCTTCACATGAGGATGGAAGCACTCAGCCTCTCGCTAGAAAACTGAAAAGACTCAAGCTGGCAAAAGCACCGCAAAGAACTGTGCGTTCTTTGAAATCCCAAATCCACAAGGAGAGTCCAATTGTGTCGTTTGCGATGCCTGACCTTCCCAACACTGGACGTGAAGAGCATGCGCCTTCCACTATTTGCATGCCCCCTGCAAGTGCTGGAAGGAGCACCCGCAGTCCAGTTCCTGATAGTCAGATTGAAGATGTCAGTGTTGAAGTACACCAGGATGAGGAGGATATGGGTGTTGCTGGCGCTGGGGAGGAAATTGACCAGGAGGATTCTGATGGTGAGGTGGTTTGTTTAAGTCAGGCACCCGGGGAGACACCTGTTGTCCGTGGGAGGAATATGGCCGTTGACATGCCAGGTGAAAATACCAAAAAAATCAGCTCTTCGGTGTGGAGGTATTTCACCAGAAATGCGGACAACAGGTGTCAAGCCGTGTGTTCCCTTTGTCAAGCTGTAATAAGTAGGGGTAAGGACGTTAACCACCTCGGAACATCCTCCCTTATACGTCACCTGCAGCGCATTCATAATAAGTCAGTGACAAGTTCAAAAACTTTGGGTGACAGCGGAAGCAGTCCACTGACCAGTAAATCCCTTCCTCTTGTAACCAAGCTCACGCAAACCACCCCACCAACTCCCTCAGTGTCAATTTCCTCCTTCCCCAGGAATGCCAATAGTCCTGCAGGCCATGTCACTGGCAAGTCTGACGAGTCCTTTCCTGCCTGGGATTCCTCCGATGCATCCTTGCGTGTAACGCCTACTGCTGCTGGCGCTGCTGTTGTTGCCGCTGGGAGTCGATGGTCATCCCAGAGGGGAAGTCGTAAGCCCACTTGTACTACTTCCAGTAAGCAATTGACTGTTCAACAGTCCTTTGCGAGGAAGATGAAATATCACAGCAGTCATCCTACTGCAAAGCGGATAACTGAGTCCTTGACAACTATGTTGGTGTTAGACGTGCGTCCGGTATCCGCCATTAGTTCACAGGGAACTAGACAATTTATTGAGGCAGTGTGCCCCCGTTACCAAATACCATCTAGGTTCCACTTCTCTAGGCAGGCGATACCGAGAATGTACACGGACGTCAGAAAAAGACTCACCAGTGTCCTAAAAAATGCAGTTGTACCCAATGACCACTTAACCACGGACATGTGGACAAGTGGAGCAGGGCAGGGTCAGGACTATATGACTGTGACAGCCCACTGGGTAGATGTATGGACTCCCGCCGCAAGAACAGCAGCGGCGGCACCAGTAGCAGCATCTCGCAAACGCCAACTCTTTCCTAGGCAGGCTACGCTTTGTATCACCGCTTTCCAGAATACGCACACAGCTGAAAACCTCTTACGGCAACTGAGGAAGATCATCGCGGAATGGCTTACCCCAATTGGACTCTCCTGTGGATTTGTGGCATCGGACAACGCCAGCAATATTGTGTGTGCATTAAATATGGGCAAATTCCAGCACGTCCCATGTTTTGCACATACCTTGAATTTGGTGGTGCAGAATTTTTTAAAAAACGACAGGGGCGTGCAAGAGATGCTGTCGGTGGCCAGAAAAATTGCGGGACACTTTCGGCGTACAGGCACCACGTACAGAAGACTGGAGCACCACCAAAAACTACTGAACCTGCCCTGCCATCATCTGAAGCAAGAAGTGGTAACGAGGTGGAATTCAACCCTCTATATGCTTCAGAGGTTGGAGGAGCAGCAAAAGGCCATTCAAGCCTATACAATTGAGCACGATATAGGAGATGGAATGCACCTGTCTCAAGTGCAGTGGAGAATGATTTCAACGTTGTGCAAGGTTCTGATGCCCTTTGAACTTGCCACACGTGAAGTCAGTTCAGACACTGCCAGCCTGAGTCAGGTCATTCCCCTCATCAGGCTTTTGCAGAAGAAGCTGGAGGCATTGAAGAAGGAGCTAACACGGAGCGATTCCGCTAGGCATGTGGGACTTGTGGATGCAGCCCTTAATTCGCTTAACAAGGATTCACGGGTGGTCAATCTGTTGAAATCAGAGCACTACATTTTGGCCACCGTGCTCGATCCTAGATTTAAAGCCTACCTTGGATCTCTCTTTCCGGCAGACACAGGTCTGCTGGGGTTGAAAGACCTGCTGGTGACAAAATTGTCAAGTCAAGCGGAACGCGACCTGTCAACATCTCCTCCTTCACATTCTCCCGCAACTGGGGGTGCGAGGAAAAGGCTCAGAATTCCGAGCCCACCCGCTGGCGGTGATGCAGGGCAGTCTGGAGCGACTGCTGATGCTGACATCTGGTCCGGACTGAAGGACCTGACAACGATTACGGACATGTCGTCTACTGTCACTGCATATGATTCTCTCAACATTGATAGAATGGTGGAGGATTATATGAGTGACCGCATCCAAGTAGGCACGTCACACAGTCCGTACTTATACTGGCAGGAAAAAGAGGCAATTTGGAGGCCCTTGCACAAACTGGCTTTATTCTACCTAAGTTGCCCTCCCACAAGTGTGTACTCCGAAAGAGTGTTTAGTGCCGCCGCTCACCTTGTCAGCAATCGGCGTACGAGGTTACATCCAGAAAATGTGGAGAAGATGATGTTCATTAAAATGAATTATAATCAATTCCTCCGCGGAGACATTGACCAGCAGCAATTGCCTCCACAAAGTACACAGGGAGCTGAGATGGTGGATTCCAGTGGGGACGAATTGATAATCTGTGAGGAGGGGGATGTACACGGTGATATATCGGAGGGTGAAGATGAGGTGGACATCTTGCCTCTGTAGAGCCAGTTTGTGCAAGGAGAGATTAATTGCTTCTTTTTTGGGGGGGGTCCAAACCAACCCGTCATATCAGTCACAGTCGTGTGGCAGACCCTGTCACTGAAATGATGGGTTGGTTAAAGTGTGCATGTCCTGTTTTGTTTATACAACATAAGGGTGGGTGGGAGGGCCCAAGGATAATTCCATCTTGCACCTCTTTTTTCTTTTCTTTTTCTTTGCATCATGTGCTGATTGGGGAGGGTTTTTTGGAAGGGACATCCTGCGTGACACTGCAGTGACACTCCTAGATGGGCCCGGTGTTTGTGTCGGCCACTAGGGTCGCTAATCTTACTCACACAGTCAGCTACCTCATTGCGCCTCTTTTTTTCTTTGCGTCATGTGCTGTTTGGGGAGGGTTTTTTGGAAGGGCCATCCTGCGTGACACTGCAGTGCCACTCCTAGATGGGCCCGGTGTTTGTGTCGGCCACTAGGGTCGCTAATCTTACTCACACAGCTACCTCATTGCGCCTCTTTTTTTCTTTGCGTCATGTGCTGTTTGGGGAGGGTTTTTTGGAAGGGCCATCCTGCGTGACACTGCAGTGCCACTCCTAGATGGGCCCGGTGTTTGTGTCGGCCACTAGGGTCGCTAATCTTACTCACACAGCTACCTCATTGCGCCTCTTTTTTTCTTTGCGTCATGTGCTGTTTGGGGAGGGTTTTTTGGAAGGGACATCCTGCGTGACACTGCAGTGCCACTCCTAGATGGGCCCGGTGTTTGTGTCGGCCACTAGGGTCGCTTATCTTACTCACACAGCGACCTCGGTGCAAATTTTAGGACTAAAAATAATATTGTGAGGTGTGATGTGTTCAGAATAGGCTGAAAATGAGTGTAAATTATGTTTTTTGAGGTTAATAATACTTTGGGATCAAAATTACCCCCAAATTCTATGATTTAAGCTGTTTTTTAGGGTTTTTTGAAAAAAACACCCGAATCCAAAACACACCCGAATCCGACAAAAATAATTCGGTGAGGTTTTGCCAAAACGCGTTCGAACCCAAAACACGGCCGCGGAACCGAACCCAAAACCAAAACACAAAACCCGAAAAATTTCAGGCGCTCATCTCTATTATATGGGTCCCCTCAGCTGTACCATTACCCCTTTCAACTAATCAGCACTGTCCTGGGTGCTCTGGGGTAGTGGGGACCCCCCAATAAAGGGGGTCCCCCCATCCAGGGCACTAAAGACCATAGAAAAGCCTGGGGCTTTGTGTGCAGAGTTGATAGTGCATTAGTTATTGTAAATAATAGAATGAATATTGACTTTTACAGGATGGACTACAGGTCCCAGCAAGCCTCCCTTGCATGCTGGTAGTTGGAGAACCACAAGTACCAGCATGCAAGGCATTAAGGGCTAACTGCTATGTCTAGTCCCCTGTAAAAGAAATATAAAAAAAACAGTACACACAGACCGTGGCAGTAGAACTTAAAAAAAACCATACATGGACAGTTACACTTATACTCAGTGGCGGACTGGCCCGGGGGGGCAGGGTGACATCTGCCCCTTGGGCTAGTACAATTCTAGTCATTTAGTGCCGCAGAGTCAAGCTGATAATACTGTGTGGCCGCAATCAATCAGAGCCGACGGGGCAGCCGACGGCGCTTCTCGCTCTATCAGACTGTCTCTCTCCAATCCCGTCCGCCAGTCACGTGATGCCCATCCAAGCCGTTCTTCTATCACAGCACTCTTCTGAAGTGCACTTTTGGCCTCTAGATTAATGATTGTTGAATGTTGCTGGTTATCCACCAATAACTGTCGTGGACGTAACTGAGCACTGATTGGTGAATGGCTGGAGCTATCCAACAATCGGGGGAAACTGCAGCTGTTGCACTGGGAGATGTGGAGCTGGACGGAGCTGCAGCAGGAGGTGGTTGCCGCCCCCATAGATCTAAGGTCAGATTTTTACATAGACACTTTATGCAGGGACATAATTATAGTTGTGGTGGGGAACACAGTTATGGGACATATATTTGTGAGGCGGGTGCAATCATGAGACAGAACTATAATTGTGCAAATATTAGTGATGAGCGGGTTCGGTTTCCGAGAAACCGAACCCCCCCGAACTTCACCCTTTTTACATGGGTCCGAGCCATACTCGGATTCTCCCGTATGGCTCTGTTAACCCGAGCGCGCCCGAACGTCATCATCCCGCTGTCGGATTCTCGCGAGATTCGGATTCTATATAAGCAGCCGCGCGTCGCCACCATTTTCACACGTGCATTGAGATTGATAGGGAGAGGACGTGGCTGGCATCCTCTCCGTTTATAATTGTAGAAGAGACAGTTGATTGCTTGTTATATTACTAATTGTGGGGAGGATTGGGGAGCAGCTGTTAGGACTCGGAGTAGAGTGCAGAGTTTTGCTGATAGTGACCACCAGTTTTTTTTTATCCGTTCTCTGCCTGAAAAAAACGCTCCATACCATATCTGTGCTCAGTGTGCTGCATGATATATCTGTGCTGAGTGCTCACACTGCTTAATTGTGGGGACTGGGGAGCAGCTATAGCAGGAGTACAGTGCACAGTTTTGCTGACAGTGACCACCAGTATACGTTTGTCTGCCTGAAAAACACTCCTGTGGTGGCTTTTTTTTATACTAGTTTAGCAGTCTGCTGACAGTGTCCACCAGGTCCATTATACTGTATATAGCAGTACGGTAGGCCACTGCTGTACCTACCTCTGTGTCGACAGTCACTCGTCATCCATTAATAATAATAAGTATACTATCCATCCATCTACATTGTATACCTGTGGTGGCTTTTTTTCTTTATACTAGTTTAGCAGTTTGCTGACAGTGTCCACCAGGTCCATTTATTATACTGCATATAGCAGTACGGTAGGCCACTGCTGTACCTACCTCTGTGTCGTCACTCGTCGTCCATAAGTATACTATCCATCCATCTACATTGTATACCTGTGGTGCCTTTTTTTCTTTATACTAGTTTAGCAGTTTGCTGACAGTGTCCACCAGGTCCATTTATTATACTGTATATAGCAGTACGGTAGGCCACTGATGTACTTACCTCTGTGTCGTCACTCGTCGTCCATAAGTACACTATCCATCCATCTACATTGTATACCTGTGGTGCCTTTTTTTCTTTATACTAGTAGTACTAGTTTAGCAGTCTGCTGACAGTGTCCACCAGGTCCATTATATTGTATATAGCAGTACGGTAGGCCACTGCTGTACCTACCTCTGTGTCGTCAGTCACTCGTCATCCATTAATAATAATAAGTATACTATCCATCCATCTTAATTGTATACCTGTGGTGGCTTTTTTTCTTTATACTAGTTTAGTAGTTTGCTGACAGTGTCCACCAGGTCCATTTATTATACTGTATATAGCAGTACGGTAGGCCACTGCTGTACCTACCTCTGTGTCGTCACTCGTCGTCCATAAGTATACTATCCATCCATCTACATTGTATACCTGTGGTGCCTTTTTTTCTTTATACTAGTAGTACTAGTTTAGCAGTCTGCTGACAGTGTCCACCAGGTCCATTATACTGTATATAGCAGTACGGTACGCCACTGCTGTACCTACCTCTGTGTTGTCAGTCACTCGTCATCCATTAATAATAATAAGTATACTATCCATCCATCCATCCATCTACATTGTATACCTGTGGTGGCTTTTTTTCTTTATACTAGTTTAGCAGTTTGCTGACAGTGTCCACCAGGTCCATTTATTATACTGTATATAGCAGTACGGTAGGCCACTGCTGTACCTACCTCTGTGTCGTCACTCGTCGTCCATAAGTATACTATCCATCCATCTACATTGTATACCTGTGGTGCCTTTTTTTCTTTATACTAGTAGTACTAGTTTAGCAGTCTGCTGACAGTGTCCACCAGGTCCATTATACTGTATATAGCAGTACGGTAGGCCACTGCTGTACCTACCTCTGTGTCGTCACTCGTCGTCCATAAGTATACTACCATCCATCTACATTGTATACCTGTGGTGGCTTTTTTTTTATACTAGTAGTACTAGTTTAGCAGTCTGCTGACAGTGTCCACCAGGTCCATTATACTGTATATAGCAGTACGGTAGGCCACTGCTGTACCTACCTCTGTGTCGACAGTCACTCGTCATCCATTAATAATAATAAGTATACTATCCATCCATCTACATTGTATACCTGTGGTGGCTTTTTTTCTTTATACTAGTTTAGCAGTTTGCTGACAGTGTCCACCAGGTCCATTTATTATACTGTATATAGCAGTACGGTAGGCCACTGCTGTACCTACCTCTGTGTCGTCAGTCACTCGTCATCCATTAATAATAATAAGTATACTATCCATCCATCTTCATTGTATACCTGTGGTGGCTTTTTTTCTTTATACTAGTTTAGCAGTTTGCTGACAGTGTCCACCAGGTCCATTTATTATACTGTATATAGCAGTACGGTAGGCCACTGCTGTACCTACCTCTGTGTCGTCACTTGTCGTCCATAAGTATACTATCCATCCATCTACATTGTATACCTGTGGTGCCTTTTTTTCTTTATACTAGTAGTACTAGTTTAGCAGTCTGCTGACAGTGTCCACCAGGTCCATTATACTGTATATAGCAGTACGGTACGCCACTGCTGTACCTACCTCTGTGTTGTCAGTCACTCGTCATCCATTAATAATAATAAGTATACTATCCATCCATCTACATTGTATTCCTGTGGTGGCTTTTTTTCTTTATACTAGTTTAGCAGTTTGCTGACAGTGTCCACCAGGTCCATTTATTATACTGCATATAGCAGTACGGTAGGCCACTGCTGTACCTACCTCTGTGTCGTCAGTCACTCGTCATCCATTAATAATAATAAGTATACTATCCATCCATTAACATTGTATACCTGTGGTGGCTTTTTTTCTTTATACTAGTTTA
This sequence comes from Pseudophryne corroboree, assembly GCF_028390025.1. Lineage (NCBI taxonomy): Eukaryota > Metazoa > Chordata > Amphibia > Anura > Myobatrachidae > Pseudophryne > Pseudophryne corroboree. The sequence goes on from NC_086448.1 coordinate 41,784,480, forward strand.
GCAGTTTGCTGACAGTGTCCACCAGGTCCATTTATTATACTGTATATAGCAGTACGGTAGGCCACTGCTGTACCTACCTCTGTGTCGTCACTCGTCGTCCATAAGTATACTATCCATCCATCTACATTGTATACCTGTGGTGGCTTTTTTTTTTATACTAGTTTAGCAGTCTGCTGACAGTGTCCACCAGGTCCATTATACTGTATATAGCAGTATGGTAGGCCACTGCTGTACCTACCTCTGTGTCATCACTCGTCGTCCATAGGTATACTATCCATCCATCTACATTGTATACCTGTGGTGGCTTTTTTTTTTATACTAGTTTAGCAGTTTGCTGACAGTGTCCACCAGGTCCATTTATTATACTGTATATAGCAGTACGGTAGGCCACTGCTGTACCTACCTCTGTGTCGTCACTCGTCGTCCATAAGTATACTATCCATCCATCTACATTGTATACCTGTGGTGCCTTTTTTTCTTTATACTAGTAGTACTAGTTTAGCAGTCTGCTGACAGTGTCCACCAGGTCCATTATACTGTTTATAGCAGTACGGTACGCCACTGCTGTACCTACCTCTGTGTCGTCAGTCACTCGTCATCCATTAATAATAATAAGTATACTATCCATCCATCTACATTGTATACCTGTGGTGGCTTTTTTTCTTTATACTAGTTTAGCAGTTTGCTGACAGTGTCCACCAGGTCCATTTATTATACTGTATATAGTAGTACGGTAGGCCACTGCTGTACCTACCTCTGTGTCGTCACTCGTCGTCCATAAGTATACTATCCATCCATCTACATTGTATACCTGTGGTGCCTTTTTTTCTTTATACTAGTAGTACTAGTTTAGCAGTCTGCTGACAGTGTCCACCAGGTCCATTATACTGTATATAGCAGTACGGTAGGCCACTGCTGTACCTACCTCTGTGTCGTCACTCGTCGTCCATAAGTATACTACCATCCATCTACATTGTATATCTGTGGTGGCTTTTTTTTTATACTAGTAGTACTAGTTTAGCAGTCTGCTGACAGTGTCCACCAGGTCCATTATACTGTATATAGCAGTACGGTAGGCCACTGCTGTACCTACCTCTGTGTCATCAGTCACTCGTCATCCATTAATAATAATAAATATACTATCCATCCATTAACATTGTATACCTGTGGTAGCTTTTTTTCTTTATACTAGTTTAGCAGTTTGCTGACAGTGTCCACCAGGTCCATTTATTATACTGTATATAGCAGTACGGTAGGCCACTGATGTACTTACCTCTGTGTCGTCACTCGTCGTCCAAAAGTACACTATCCATCCATCTACATTGTATACCTGTAGTGCCTTTTTTTCTTTATACTAGTAGTACTAGTTTAGCAGTCTGCTGACAGTGTCCACCAGGTCCATTATACTGTATATAGCAGTACGGTAGGCCACTGCTGTACCTACCTCTGTGTCGTCAGTCACTCGTCATCCATTAATAATAATAAGTATACTATCCATCCATCTTCATTGTATACCTGTGGTGGCTTTTTTTCTTTATACTAGTTTAGCAGTTTGCTGACAGTGTCCACCAGGTGCATTTATTATACTGTATATAGCAGTACGGTAGGCCACTGCTGTACCTACCTCTGTGTCGTCAGTCACTCGTCATCCATTAATAATAATAAGTATACTATCCATCCATCTTCATTGTATACCTGTGGTGGCTTTTTTTCTTAATACTAGTTTAGCAGTTTGCTGACAGTGTCCACCAGGTCCATTTATTATACTGTATATAGCAGTACGGTAGGCCACTGCTGTACCTACCTCTGTGTCGTCACTTGTCGTCCATAAGTATACTATCCATCCATCTACATTGTGTACCTGTGGTGCCTTTTTTTCTTTATACTAGTAGTACTAGTTTAGCAGTCTGCTGACAGTGTCCACCAGGTCCATTATACTGTATATAGCAGTACGGTACGCCACTGCTGTACCTACCTCTGTGTTGTCAGTCACTCGTCATCCATTAATAATAATAAGTATACTATCCATCCATCTACATTGTATACCTGTGGTGGCTTTTTTTCTTTATACTAGTTTAGCAGTTTGCTGACAGTGTCCACCAGGTCCATTTATTATACTGTATATAGCAGTACGGTAGGCCACTGCTGTACCTACCTCTGTGTCGTCACTCGTCGTCCATAAGTATACTATCCATCCATCTACATTGTATACCTGTGGTGGCTTTTTTTCTTTATACTAGTAGTACTAGTTTAGCAGTCTGCTAACAGTGTCCACCAGGTCCATTATACTGTATATAGCTGTACGGTAGGCCACTGCTGTACCTACCTCTGTGTCATCACTCGTCGTCCATAGGTATACTATCCATCCATCTACATTGTATACCTGTGGTGGCTTTTTTTTTTATACTAGTAGTACTAGTTTAGCAGTCTGCTGACAGTGTCCACCAGGTCCATTATACTGTATATAGCAGTACGGTAGGCCACTGCTGTACCTACCTCTGTGTCGTCAGTCACTCGTCATCCATTAATAATAATAAGTATACTATCCATTAATCTACATTGTTTACCTGTGGTGGCTTTTTTTCTTTATACTAGTTTAGCAGTTTGCTGACAGTGTCCACCAGGTCCATTTATTATACTGTATATAGCAGTATGGTAGGCCACTGCTGTACCTACCTCTGTGTCGTCACTCGTCGTCCATAAGTATACTATCCATCCATCTACATTGTATACCTGTGGTGCCTTTTTTTCTTTATACTAGTTTAGCAGTTTGCTGACAGTGTCCACCAGGTCCATTTATTATACTGTATATAGCAGTACGGTAGGCCACTGATGTACTTACCTCTGTGTCGTCACTCGTCGTCCATAAGTACACTATCCATCCATCTACATTGTATACCTGTGGTGCCTTTTTTTCTTTATACTAGTAGTACTAGTTTAGCAGTCTGCTGACAGTGTCCACCAGGTCCATTATATTGTATATAGCAGTACGGTAGGCCACTGCTGTACCTACCTCTGTGTCGTCAGTCACTCGTCATCCATTAATAATAATAAGTATACTATCCATCCATCTTAATTGTATACCTGTGGTGGCTTTTTTTCTTTATACTAGTTTAGTAGTTTGCTGACAGTGTCCACCAGGTCCATTTATTATACTGTATATAGCAGTACGGTAGGCCACTGCTGTACCTACCTCTGTGTTGTCAGTCACTCGTCATCCATTAATAATAATAAGTATACTATCCATCCATCCATCTACATTGTATACCTGTGGTGGCTTTTTTTCTTTATACTAGTTTAGCAGTTTGCTGACAGTGTCCACCAGGTCCATTTATTATACTGTATATAGCAGTACGGTAGGCCACTGCTGTACCTACCTCTGTGTCGTCACTCGTCGTCCATAAGTATACTATCCATCCATCTACATTGTATACCTGTGGTGCCTTTTTTTCTTTATACTAGTAGTACTAGTTTAGCAGTCTGCTGACAGTGTCCACCAGGTCCATTATACTGTATATAGCAGTACGGTAGGCCACTGCTGTACCTACCTCTGTGTCGTCACTCGTCGTCCATAAGTATACTACCATCCATCTACATTGTATACCTGTGGTGGCTTTTTTTTTTATACTAGTAGTACTAGTTTAGCAGTCTGCTGACAGTGTCCACCAGGTCCATTATACTGTATATAGCAGTACGGTAGGCCACTGCTGTACCTACCTCTGTGTCGACAGTCACTCGTCATCCATTAATAATAATAAGTATACTATCCATCCATCTACATTGTATACCTGTGGTGGCTTTTTTTCTTTATACTAGTTTAGCAGTTTGCTGACAGTGTCCACCAGGTCCATTTATTATACTGTATATAGCAGTACGGTAGGCCACTGCTGTACCTACCTCTGTGTCGTCACTTGTCGTCCATAAGTATACTATCCATCCATCTACATTGTATACCTGTGGTGCCTTTTTTTCTTTATACTAGTAGTACTAGTTTAGCAGTCTGCTGACAGTGTCCACCAGGTCCATTATACTGTATATAGCAGTACGGTAGGCCACTGCTGTACCTACCTCTGTGTCGTCACTCGTCGTCCATAAGTATACTACCATCCATCTACATTGTATACCTGTGGTGGCTTTTTTTTTTATACTAGTAGTACTAGTTTAGCAGTCTGCTGACAGTGTCCACCAGGTCCATTATACTGTATATAGCAGTACGGTAGGCCACTGCTGTACCTACCTCTGTGTCGACAGTCACTCGTCATCCATTAATAATAATAAGTATACTATCCATCCATCTTCATTGTATACCTGTGGTGGCTTTTTTTCTTTATACTAGTTTAGCAGTTTGCTGACAGTGTCCACCAGGTCCATTTATTATACTGTATATAGCAGTACGGTAGGCCACTGCTGTACCTACCTCTGTGTCGTCACTTGTCGTCCATAAGTATACTATCCATCCATCTACATTGTATACCTGTGGTGCCTTTTTTTCTTTATACTAGTAGTACTAGTTTAGCAGTCTGCTGACAGTGTCCACCAGGTCCATTATACTGTATATAGCAGTACGGTACGCCACTGCTGTACCTACCTCTGTGTTGTCAGTCACTCGTCATCCATTAATAATAATAAGTATACTATCCATCCATCTACATTGTATTCCTGTGGTGGCTTTTTTTCTTTATACTAGTTTAGCAGTTTGCTGACAGTGTCCACCAGGTCCATTTATTATACTGCATATAGCAGTACGGTAGGCCACTGCTGTACCTACCTCTGTGTCGTCAGTCACTCGTCATCCATTAATAATAATAAGTATACTATCCATCCATTAACATTGTATACCTGTGGTGGCTTTTTTTCTTTATACTAGTTTAGCAGTTTGCTGACAGTGTCCACCAGGTCCATTTATTATACTGTATATAGCAGTACGGTAGGCCACTGCTGTACCTACCTCTGTGTCGTCACTCGTCGTCCATAAGTATACTATCCATCCATCTACATTGTATACCTGTGGTGGCTTTTTTTTTATACTAGTTTAGCAGTCTGCTGACAGTGTCCACCAGGTCCATTATACTGTATATAGCAGTATGGTAGGCCACTGCTGTACCTACCTCTGTGTCATCACTCGTCGTCCATAGGTATACTATCCATCCATCTACATTGTATACCTGTGGTGGCTTTTTTTTTATACTAGTTTAGCAGTTTGCTGACAGTGTCCACCAGGTCCATTTATTATACTGTATATAGCAGTACGGTAGGCCACTGCTGTACCTACCTCTGTGTCGTCACTCGTCGTCCATAAGTATACTATCCATCCATCTACATTGTATACCTGTGGTGCCTTTTTTTCTTTATACTAGTAGTACTAGTTTAGCAGTCTGCTGACAGTGTCCACCAGGTCCATTATACTGTTTATAGCAGTACGGTACGCCACTGCTGTACCTACCTCTGTGTCGTCAGTCACTCGTCATCCATTAATAATAATAAGTATACTATCCATCCATCTACATTGTATACCTGTGGTGGCTTTTTTTCTTTATACTAGTTTAGCAGTTTGCTGACAGTGTCCACCAGGTCCATTTATTATACTGTATATAGTAGTACGGTAGGCCACTGCTGTACCTACCTCTGTGTCGTCACTCGTCGTCCATAAGTATACTATCCATCCATCTACATTGTATACCTGTGGTGCCTTTTTTTCTTTATACTAGTAGTACTAGTTTAGCAGTCTGCTGACAGTGTCCACCAGGTCCATTATACTGTATATAGCAGTACGGTAGGCCACTGCTGTACCTACCTCTGTGTCGTCACTCGTCGTCCATAAGTATACTACCATCCATCTACATTGTATATCTGTGGTGGCTTTTTTTTTTATACTAGTAGTACTAGTTTAGCAGTCTGCTGACAGTGTCCACCAGGTCCATTATACTGTATATAGCAGTACGGTAGGCCACTGCTGTACCTACCTCTGTGTCATCAGTCACTCGTCATCCATTAATAATAATAAATATACTATCCATCCATTAACATTGTATACCTGTGGTAGCTTTTTTTCTTTATACTAGTTTAGCAGTTTGCTGACAGTGTCCACCAGGTCCATTTATTATACTGTATATAGCAGTACGGTAGGCCACTGATGTACTTACCTCTGTGTCGTCACTCGTCGTCCAAAAGTACACTATCCATCCATCTACATTGTATACCTGTAGTGCCTTTTTTTCTTTATACTAGTAGTACTAGTTTAGCAGTCTGCTGACAGTGTCCACCAGGTCCATTATACTGTATATAGCAGTACGGTAGGCCACT